>NW_022589719.1:861667-1138477 GCF_004348235.1 Phoca vitulina | reverse complement strand
GGGGGGGGAACACTATAAAACCATTGCTAACGTCACATCTGCATTAATCAAACAAAGTGTGTCAATTTAGTAAAAGATGAGGGGCTCCCTTGGGCTCCGGGAAGCTGCCAAGTTAGGCTCTTTTATCCAAGTTTGAGGCCCTGGGCTGAAACCCAGGGGCAGGCAGTTAAAACAATTTCTCCATCAAATTACTCTCCTGAAAAGGAGCATGTTCCAGCCTCCCCTTGACTGCTGAAAGTCACATGGGTCCCCACAAAGTAGAGGCTCTCCGGGCTCTGGTGCCCTCGCCAATACATGTGGAATAAGGTGAGAAGACAAAGGAAGGGGTCTGAACAGCACCCACACACCTGCTCTCTGCTTGCTACTGGTGCTGCTGCTGCAGCTGGGACTCTGTTCCCTTCCCAGTTTGCAGAAGCTCTGTAGGAGAAACAGCCAACACCGGGCTGTCCTGGCAGAGGCAGGCGACAGACTTTCCCAAGCTCCGGGGATTCCCTGGGCCGCCCGCGCCCCACACCAGCACAGCAGATGGCCTGGCCAGTGGCGGCCCAGCACCTAAGGTGACCAGTCTTGGCAGGCACCAGATTCACCACAGAGGACCGCCAATTCCAAATCGCACACCGTCTGCCCACACGGAGACCCACTGGGTGGCTCGCTCTGCTCGCCTGGGCGGGCTGGCTGCTTCGTAGCAGGGTTTTGGTGACGGGGACACAACGGTCTGAGCATTTACAGAACCGATGCAGTGAAGATCTATAATCTGGAATGCCCTCTCTATTCTTCCTCACCTTTCTAGATCCTATAAAAATGTTCTCTACTGGCAGGTTCCCCTCTCCCCACTGCCCAGGGGGCTTAGGATCCCTGGGCTCCTTGAAAGTATACCAGGAGAGTCTCTGAGAGTTCCCATGTGCGTCAGAATGCTTTCAATCAACCACCAGGAAGAGGACAAGGGCTAGCACCTCTGCCATAGAGTAGGCCAAGAATAATTGCTAAAGTGGATTCCTGCCACTCTCCTGCGAAAACCTTCAAGAGCATCCCATTACCCTCAAGATGAAATCCCAACTACTCCTGAGCCCTTGGCAAAGTCTTTCAGGGCCCAACCTGTGCTCACCTCTCTGCCTTAAACTGCCCCCCCCCCCACCCAGCCCCACTCCCTGAGCGCAGTGGAGGAGATGGGTGCTGAGGGGTTAAAAGAATGCCAGCTAGGGTAGTCCCAGTGTTTCAGATCTATGGATTTGGGGATTTTGCTTCCAAGAATCCAAAGATTAATGGGAGGTCGTCAGGTATACTGGAAAAGCTAACAGGCTTTGAAGTCTGTTAAACCCAGACTTCAAAATCCTCTCCACCTTGCATTTGGTAACCTCAGGCAAGTTATTTAATATCTCTGAACCTCAGTTTTTCTCTCTCTGTACAACGGGTGTCATGTGAAGGGAGCCGAGAGATAACATAAGTAACGCACCACCACAGTGCTTGGCACAGTGCAAGCTCGGGATCCCAAAGCCCCAGCACAGGCTTCCAGAGCAGAGTTACTCTAAAGCAGTGCTTGGTCTGCAGTCAGAAACAAGCCCCACCTCCTCCTCCACAGCCTCCCTCCCACCATGCCCCGCGCGCTCTCCAGTCATCCCCACACGCGCTCAAACCAGCCTCTCCTCATGTCTCTTCCAAGCCATTTTCCCACAGCAGAGGAGACTGGCAGTGATGATTTCAAACCAGATTTATGAAAACCCATAACTAGAAGATTAAAATTCCAAATGTCATCTGGATAAGACGGGCCAGATGCTTGGAGAACTGCAAAAGCCTCCAGCTCTTTGCACTGGCAGAGAGGTGGGAGTTGCCAAGAAGCTCATGTCGGAGGGTTTCACTCGGTGGAGAAGGGAGTGCACACTGTCTATGACAGAAAAAAGAGACACATTTTAAGTGGACTGAGTGGATACGCTGCACCTGCTAGATGAACTCAAACACCATCAACCGGCGTTTGGTGTGGGCTCTTATTCACCGGGAGGTAACAGTGTTCCAGGCTTGGCTCACCAGCCCTTCTCCTGGGTGGGTTTGGAATGCATATCTGTCTACCCTGAGGCCCGTGCCAGGGACCAGAGGGAGGGAATCAGACCAGGACCACTAGGAGAGAAAAGCCCTAGAGGGTAAATCATTAGGACCAGGTTCACACCAACTGGCTTCAGCTGGTCAGAACCACCTCCCACAGATCCCAAAAAGCTGAAAGGGAAGGTGAAAATTGTTTCCAGAACTCCTACCATATGCATGCCCACACAAGGCTTCACCAAGTCCTGACAACAGCCTGACGAGGGTCAGCGCTGTCATCCCTCCTCTGTACGGGAGGAGACCGGAGCTCGGAGAAGCTAAGGAAGTCGCTCTAGTTCTTTTTTTTTTTTTTTTAATTTTATTTATTTGAGAGAGAGAAAGAGAGAGAGCATGAATTGGTGGGGGGAGGGGCAGAGGCAGAAGGAGAAGCAGACTCCCCGCTGAGCAGGGAGCCCGATGCGGGCCTTGATCCCAGGACCCTGGGATCATGACCTGAGCTGGAGGCAGACGCTTAACTGACTGAGCCACCCAGGTGCCCCAAGTCGCCCTAGTTCTATAAGCTCCAAACACAAAGTGGCAGAGTAGGAATTTGAACCAGGTATTTTTTTTTTAAGATTTATTTATTTGAGAGAGAGAGAGAGAGAGAGAGAACGCACATGAGTGGGAGGGGCAGAGGGAAAGGAAGAGAGAATCTCAAGCTGACTCCGTGCTGAGCGTGGAGCCCACAAGAGGCTTGATCTCAGGACCCTGAGAACATGACCCCAGTCGAAACCAAGAGCCAGACACTTAACCGATGGCACCACCCAGGCGCCCCTAGTATCTCTGATTAGAAAATTCATCCTTTGTCCTAGAATTGGCTTCTTTCCACCAGAACTGCCACAGCTCACTGTCCATTCCCACAGACGTTGGCCTGCTCCCACTGACTCCCATGACCAGAGCAGCTCAGGTAGTAAGATAAATCATCAACGTCATTGTCAAAGCATTAAAAAAAAAAAAATAGCACTAAAAAGAAAGCGAGACAATGATTTGTGTCGGAAAGTTGACCCTCGGCCATAGTCTAAGATTAAAACTATCAGTGAATAAAGGAAAAATGCTTTTTAAAAGTCATCTGCTTCACCAACCAAACTGAAAGACTAAAATCACCCGGGATTCAGGAATCGTTAGTCAAAGAGCTCACCCTCTTGGAACACCAAGGAGGAAGAAGGGCAAGAAAGTGCTGGAACATCTCATCTACCGCTCTCCTCCCTAGCTGCTCTCTGCCCCTGGCCTTTTCCCGAGTCACTCAGGCCTACATTCTGCTACATCCATCTGCACACCTCCGTCACATCATTCCCCGGCTGTCAAACCTCCAGGGATGCCTCTCATCCTCTGAGATCAAGTTCAGAATCCATAGCCTGGCACTCATGGCTCAGTCGCGCCCCCAGCCTCCCTGCCCTCCACAGACAGGCAGTGTGGCTTTGTGATGGGCGCACGGGCCTTAGCATCAGGCTGACCTGGGTTTAGCAACAAGGCTCGCTGCCTACCAGCCATGGGACCTTGGGTGCCTTCCTAAGGCTCTCTGAGGCAAAAATGGGAAGACATCACTTTCAGAGGGAGAACTGAGATACCACACATAAAATGTGTTCAGTATAATGCATGGAACCTAGTGAGTGTTCAAGAAAAAGGACATGGGAGATTTTTAAGCCTTCATGCTGAAAGACAAGTTGGTAGCATTGTAGTGCTCCATCTCTGACGGCCCCTGACCAAGAGCCTCTCTACCACATCCCCCTACGTTCCCAGACCAGAATTTTGCAAGCTCCAGATCAAGCCAATATGATTCTTTCCTTCCTGAGACCCACTGGTAGTCGCTGCTTGTTATCACATGTCTGGGAGTCGCACACTTACCCCAGCTAGTTGTCTGCCATATCTCCCCATGGGTAACCTTGTCTATTGGCACACAGCATTCACGCCTACCCCCTCCTATGCTCTCCTTCACTTCCATATTGCAGTCTGGATGCACATCCCAGACTCCCTTGCAGCTGGGCTTCTGTGTGTGATTTAGGTCTGAAAAGCAGGAGAGAGGCAGAGGGGGGCTGGCAAGCAAACTGCAACAGATGGGAGTGACTGTGGAAGCCAGATCCCGGGTTCCAGCGTGCGGTCATCAGCTTCATGAGAGTCAGAGGTGGGTGGGCAGGGGCAGCCAGGCAGAACAGTGCCCGTGTCACCAGGCCCTCTAGATCTCAGCTGTGGTGGTGTGACCTCAAAACCAAGAGCATAACTGCATCCTCTTAACTTCTGTCCTTCCAGCAATTTTGTATGTCACCGATTCCCTGTATTTTTTTTTAAGATATTATTTATTTATTTGACAGAGAGAGACAGTGAGAGAGGGAACACAAGCAGGGGGAGCTGGAGAGGGAGAAGCAGACTCCCCGCTGAGCAGCGAGCCTGATGTGGGGCTAGATCCCAGGATGCTGGGATCATGACCTGAGCCAAAGCCAGACACTTAACGACTGAGCCACCCAGGCGCCCCAGCCAATTCCCTGTATTAAATCCCTTCCTGCTCAAGTTACCTAGAATGGTTCCAAGTTCCTGAACTGACCCCAACTGAGTAAGTCCTCAATTTGCTCAGCATCTCCAGCTCAGTAACTACGTATATCACATTATTTCTTATGGAATTTAGGGCTCAGCCCTGGTCTTAGGAGCTGCTCACTTCAGGAGTCCATCCAGGGCCCAGATTTATCTCAACCTTGGAAACTGCCTCAATGCCAACAGGCACCACAGCACCTGTCAAAGCCACTGGTCTGTGGGACTTACAATGAGCGTGTGTATTACCCAACAGTTCCCATGGCCAAGGAGGGCTCGGAGCATCTACAGAATCGTGTGCTGGGAAAGGAAATAGCCACCATTTGTCCCAGAGCAAACCCGGATGACAAAACCAGACCTGTCGCAGGGACAGATTTTACCACACTTCTGAGATGGCTAACTTAACATTTCATGTTAGACAAAAACTTTCTGACCACTCTGTGCCCTTCAATACTTCCTCCTCCTTTCTCTGGTCTATCTTCCTTTCCTCTCTGGTCAACAAGACTTCGATTTCCTTTCTCATCCTGTTTCACCAAGTGTGGTAGAAAAACCACGGTGGCATGCTTTGCAAGAGTTTAGAATGCACGCTGGTAAACATCGTATTTTAATAGCTACACATCTATTTCTAGGATTACGTTCCATTATGCCCAATGATACTGCTTTTGCATTTATAGGTTATATATAGTTTCCTCTTTAAATGAATTTCCTTAAATTAAGTAGTCAAGTTGAAGGAAACCAATCAAGCAATATAAAAGGTAGACAAATATGGCAAAAAATATGAGTACGGTGTAAGATGATGTTTGGGTAACACAGACTTAAATCTTACAAATATATTTTCTGGGGAATTTCAAATATCTGATCTACTTGCTTTATCAGGATAGTATGAGATAGCTCTGAGAATGTTCCCAATTCATTTTAAATAATGTTCTGTCCCACTTTTCTTTGGGGGGGCTCTTAAAGGAAGACTGTCAGATGAAGTTAAGGATTCTGATAGCCATTTGCAGACTGCGGCACTGGACATGTGAGTCAACCCCACTTGCTTCAGTCCTGTGCCCGGGAAAGGAGCTAGTGAACATGCCTGCTTACTCCAAAGGATACTGAGTGGGGCAGAAGGAAGCAGCTACCCCTTCTAAATTAAATCATTCATTTCAATAGTGGTTTTTAGTTGAATTTATTTATCTAAATGCAGTGTGTATGTGTGTGTGTGTGTGTGTATTCCTAGAGTTGGTGGAAGGAGAAAGATTTGCAATAAATTATTCAAATAAATGCTAACTGGGAAAAATGTTAGTATCTGGATATACTCTTTTTAAAAATACTTGTTTATTTTGAGTCCTTGTAAATATTCATAAACATAAATGATCCCGAGGCTAGAATAAACAGCCTAACTCCCTTCCTTCCAGTGTCGAGAGGGGGATAAGTAGTTTCTGGGCAATTCTCAGAATCACGGGCATCTCCTGTTCTAACCAGATGTGACCAAACAGAGGGGAGACTCCCCACACTGAAGATGTAACAGGGGTGGCCACAAAGGGTCAGGTGCCCTTAGTGGGATGTAAATGCATCCTCTTCTCAGGATCTGGCTTCCAAAGAAGTCGGGGAACAATAGCTGTGTTAGCATGCAGTTGGCACCAAATATAAGTAGTGCTAGGCCATGGCTGACTTCCTTAGCCACAGGGCTATGGCTGCAAAGCTAAGTAACTTCAGGATGCAGACCCACAATATGAGAGGGAAAGGAAGTGGGTGATTTTTCTCTCCAGCCATCCCATGAAGATGCTACTGGCACCGAGGGTCCCCCCAAACTCAGCATACGAGGGCATAAGGGAAAAGGCTAGAAACAATGCCAAGGAAGCAACTCATTATCAACAGAGGATAAGACCAAATTCCCTATGGATCTACCACGGTCATTTTTAGCAGAGATGTCACAAAGCACAGCCTAGAATATGTCTAATACAGGAAAATGTCTTCTGGAGAAACAGTTGTTCTACTCACTATAAATAACACCTTGGCTCACAATGTTTTCTGGAGGGTGAGGCCACACCTGCTACATAAAGCAATTGCATTGGGTTCTTCAGCAGCCACAAAGCCTATCCACAAAACCAGGATCTCGGCGAGTATGCGAGAAACACAGTGTAAGAAAGACACCTCAGTTCAATATAACCAACGTAACAACAGTATACTTGGTGTAGGATCCTAAGAGTTAGTGAGGGGGAGGAAGCCTTGCTGGCTTGGGTGAGGTAAGAAGGAAGCCTCCTTACCACTCCAGACACAGGTGTTCGATTTCCAAAGACTCTGCTCAAGTAGTTCGCCTGTTTGTTCAGGCATTCATTCAGTTGACAAATATTTATTGGGCCCTACCTTTGGACCAGATATTGTACTAGGTACCAGGAATTCAGTAGAAAATCAGACATGTCCCTGAAGTTATGGAACTTATCGACAAGTTGAGTGAGATGGATGGTAAGTTAATAGATTTATAAAGGACAATTTCAGTGCATGTGGTGTGTTATGAGGGAAAGGCAGAGAGTGATGTGAGGTCGTGGCTGAGTGGGGGGTCAGGGAGATTTCAATGAGGATACAATGAGAAGGAAGCATCATGTAAAAAGCTGGGTGAGAATATTCGGGGCAAAGGAACAGCCAAGACAAAGGCTTGGAGGTGGCAAAGAGCAGAAATTGTGACAAGAACATAAAGGAGTTCTGGGTGCCTGCCCTCACAGAAAAAAGGGTAATGTGGGATAATATCAGGTGTCAGGTAGGGGCCAGATGATGTGGGACCTCCCGAGCCATGATGGGGGGGTTGAGTTTAGTCAACATACAATGGCCAGTCCCAGGAAGGCTTAAATGGGGACCAACATGATCTAAGTTTTCTAAAGGTCACCGTGGCCACCTGTGGGAAGAATGGATGGAGGGTTGGGGGCAGGAGTGGAAACAGGGAGCCCAGGTACTTGGCTAGTGGAATAATCCAGGTGCAAGAGGCTGGGGCCAAGTGATGGTAGTGGAGACCTAAGAAAATGAGGAAAAGCAACCAGTAAAGACTAGGCACACTTCAGCATTGAATCAAAACTTCCTGAAGGAATAAATTATAACTTGGCTGGAATTTTACCTGATTTGGTTGGCTTTCCTAAAATCAATCATCATGAAAGTGAAACAGAATGTACATATAGCCACTAGTTCTAAAACAGAGATGGACAACAAATATCTTTGAATGTAACAATAATTGTTATATAAAATATGATTTAAGACGGGACACCTGGTTGGCTCAGTTGGTTGGGTGTCTGCTTTTGGCTCAGGTCATGATCCCAGGGTCCTGGGATCGAGTCCTGCATTGGGCTCCCTGCTCCTTGGGAGCCTGCTTCTCCCTCTGCCTGCTGCTCCCCCTGCTTGTGCTCTGTCTCTCTCTCTCTCTCTCTCTGACAAATAAAATCTTTAAAAAATATATGCATTAAGACAAGCTCAGGGCAGCATCTCCATCCTTATTAAAGAAAAGTGGCTCACTCAAAAATAAGCTATCAAGCACACCCCGTCTTCCTCTGCCTCTCCCCTGCCCCCATAATCCAAGCCCATTCTACCTTTGTGGTTTCAAAGTTAAGAGCCCAAAACCTCCCCAGAACAAACTGTAACTTCCAAGGAGGAATGTGCTCTGGCATTATGCTTCAGTAAACCCAGAAGGCATGCTGAGATAAGAGTATTAAAGGTACCTATTAATGAAGCTAGAAGTCCTGAATAAAGAAGAGAAGTCCCAAAGGGAGACATAAACCAGAGCCTGCATCCCGGCAGAGACTGAGTCCATAACTGCTGGCAAGCTTGCAGAGAAGGCCTTTGCTTCCCAGCTTCCTCAAAGAGCAGCAGAGGGGTGGCAGCAGGGAGGAGGGGAGGCTTTATTTACTCCCTCCTTCTGGAAGCCTGAGGTGCATGCCAGACAGACAGTAGAACTTGAGTCTTCAGTGGTCCTGGAAAATGGTTCTTGTTTAAAGGGAGTGCTGTCCCCACAGCAGACCACAGTGTTGGGCTTGGCACCAAGAAGGGACCATGCTTCCCACAGCTTAGAACCAGATCCCCCCTGGCAGTAAGGGCTTGGGCTTCCATAAGAAGTTACAGAGGAAAGGGGAGAGGCTAAGGGATGGATGGCAGACAGGAATGTCAGGACACAGGCGTTCCTAAAGCCTGTGACCTGGACCTAAGTATGGGTGTGTTAGGGAGCCAGGCAGAAAGGGAGGCTCTCCCTTCATTCTCTGAATTGAATCACCTCCCACCACCACTCAGGTATAGGAATTAGCCATGCCTGTGAAGAACATACCCCCAGCCCATGCCCACAGCAGTCCTTCCCTCATGGGGGCCCAGCGGCAGGGCTCTGCAGAGATAGCAGAAGACAGACAGCTGCAAAGCATCTCCTATGGGCTCAGCACTGTGTCAGCACCTCTGCTCACCTAAGGCTTCTACAGAACTCCACTAGAAATCTTAGGCGGGAAGGACTGACCATCTCCATACTAGAGGAGAGTCAATGAGGCCCAGAGCCATGTTACTGGTGCACAGCAGAGCTGGAATCTGAAGGAGTCCATCCCAAGTCCCATATGCTTTCCACACCTACTGAGCACCACCCTCAGCTCTGCTCTTCCCAGCCGGACTCTCCTCCAGGAGGCCTGGGTGCCTGCTCTCTGGATGGATACAGCCCAGGCTTCTAATGCAACCCCTCAGCTTGCCCCAAACCCTTACCTAGCTTAAGAAAGGTGACGAGTCACAGATGTCCTCACTTGGGAACTCTTTCTAAGGGAAGGAAAGAACTCTAGAGCACCCCAACTCTGCTACTGTGTGTATCCACCAACAGCAATGGGATGGGGTCTCTCTCCTCTGCAGATGAAGATGGTCCTTTGAAAAGCTCCAGGCACAGCTTCTTCCTGCCCAGCGCTAGGCCTGGAGACCTGCCATGTCATGGGCTCTGCACCTGGGCTGGGAAGGGAACTTGGCGGGCTTGGCATGTATAGGCTGTAGCTGATTGGTGTATGCAGTGTGTGGGGTGGGGTGGGGTGGGGTGGGAAGGCAAGGGGAGGGGTTCCTTTGCCGTGCCCTCTTCATCTGGCAGTTGGTGAGATGGTAATGGTTAACCCAGGAGGGGTGCCCCATCCTCCTCTGGTGTCCTCAGTGTAAGTGACATCAACCCCTGCAGGCCTGGTCTACAACCAGGGCCTGGCACAGTTCCTAGCAGTGAGTGGTTAAGAGTATAGATTTTTCAGGCCAGATTGATCTGGGTTCAATAGTGTGGCTCCCCTTCTCACTAATGATGGGACTCAGGGTAAGTTACTATCTTGGGGGATTTCGTATCCTTATGTATACAGTGGGGATAATAATAGCACTGACGTCACGGGGCTGTGGTGCAGAGTAAATGTGATGATGTGTAAGGCACGGAACGGTGCTTGCCACCTAGCAAGTGCTCAGTATCTGTTAACTCATAGAAAATATAAATTCTTTTTAAACAAATGTCACTAAAGTGAAAGGTCTTCCTCAGATGCAGCAGCAGATCCAACCCTAATGTCCTTCCTTTTGCAAAGAGAGAAAGAAAGGAACAACTTAAGCACCAACCTGGTGGTGGACACCGTGTGGACCGCCACACAAGCCTAGTATCCTCACCCCTTGGAAGGCAGTACAAGATCCGGCCGTTGACTCAGGGCCTCCTAGACAGGCAGGTGCCTCCATATGCACGGCCTCTAGTCTACTCAACAATCCTGCTAAGCCAGAATCATTCTTACAGAGGAGGAATCTGAGGCTCAGAGAGGTCAGATAACTTGCCCAAGGTCACACAGCCAGTGCGAGGTTGGGATTCGCACCATGACGAGAGCAACATTTTGTAGTCCTTATACTGAGCCAGATGTTGTTCTGAGACCTTTACGTATATTAACCCATTTAATCCTCACTCAGCACACAGAGAGGTACTGTGATTATCTCTATTTCACAGATGAGAATAACTGAGGCCCAGACGGATTAAGCAAGGTACACGGTGAACATCTGGGCTGCAATGGAAATCAAGGCAGGCTGGCTCCAGAGGCCTTGCTTTAACCATTGTCCTAAGTGCCCTAACTACCTCTCAAACAAACAAACAAACAACAATAAGCCAAAACACCAAAAACCAGCCCTTATTCTGTTCACTGCACTATCCTGCCCCTAAGAAATGAAACCTCGTGGGTGCTGAGGACACTTTTCTAATATGAGACAACTGTGTTGGAATCAAAAATGCGCTGGGCTGGAAGTCAGGAGACTTTGGGTTGTGACCTTAAGCAAATCACTTTCCCTCTCTGGATTTCAGTTGGCCCAAGTATAAAAGGATTGGTTTGGACTAGAATTTTGCACTGAAAACTTACAGCTTTAACAGTATATGGCTCTCTGAAATGGGCCTTCCCCCTTCCTGAGGAAGACCATGAGGTCCATGGAAATGTGGGCTGAGGTTGCTGACAGGCCCTTCCCAGAGCAGCCAAAGCACGTCTAATGGAAGGAGCCGGCATGCGGCTGGGTGTATGAGGGCCGGCCCACAAGTGAGCATCTGAGCCTGGGAGATCCTGGGCAATTTACCAGGCCCTTGGTTTTTCCCCTTTGGCAAAGACAGGGAAATAACTTGCCTTAGTGGGTTGCTTTGAGGTCATAAAAATGGTCATAAAGCATTTTCCCAGATTCGAAGTCCGGGTTTGCAAAATGCTCTTGAACTCAGCCATGAGAAGAGTAATCAGAGAAGAAGTCGGGACTTTGCAGGATTCCCAGAAAGCAGTCTGAGAATGTGAAGAATCTTCATTACTTCTCCACGCTTCTTACAGCAAGGGTCTGGTCCAGAGAGAAGAAAAAAGGCCCCAATACTGATTCAAAGCAACTGAGAAGATATTCAAAATAGTACCGTGCTGTTTAGTATACTTATATGCTATCCTGTGTTCCAAAGTCTGCACCTCTCCCGTTGGACAGTAAATTCTCAGGGGATATGAAATTTGTCTGCCTCTAATCAAGACCTGATGAGTTCCTGATTCATTTCCAAGGTGAGATGAGTACGCCTCCCAGTACATCACCTCGCCTAATTCTCTTCTCTTTCTTCAGTGCCTTGATTCAAGTCAAGTCAACAAAGATGCATTGAACATGTAGTATGGGCCAGGCGGTATGCCATTTGTACGTTCTGGCTACAATAAAGTCTGAAAATAGCATCAATATCTTAGACCTGGAGCTAGGTGTGAGCATGAGGGGATCAAACCTTCCCTATAAAGGTTGGAGAAGGTCAAAGAATGTTCTTGGGGTTTCAACTACTTGCTTAAAGTCTGTTTATGTTAATCATTATGCATTCACGTGATATTTATTACATAAATTGTTACTATACAAGAATGAGTGATTTACTTAATGATTATTTCTTCGGCCGCTACTTTTTTTTTTTTTTAAAGATTTTATTTATTTGAGAGAGAGAGAGAGAGAGCATGAGCAGGGGGAGGAGCAGAAGGAGAGGGAGAAGCCAACTCCCCGCTGAGCAGGCAGCCTGATGCAGCGCTAGATCCGGGGACTCTGGAACTATGACCTCAGTGGAAGGCAGATGCCCAACTGAATGAACCACCCAGGCGCCCCTTGACAGCTACTCCTTATTAGGCATTTGCTGACAGTCCTGAGAGGTTCAAAGAAGAAAACTGGCATATTCCTTATTTTATCGGAAGTCTAATTCCAGAGATGTTCTATTACCAATTTTAAACTAGATTAATGGCATCTCTCTTCCTTAATTTATTTATTTAGTCCACACATATTAGGTACATATCTTGTGCCTGGTAGTGGAGACACATTTAAAAACAGTCAAGCATGATTCTTGCCTTCACGGAGGCCAGCAATCTGATGGAGACAGCTGATTACTGTGAGAGGCGTCTGAAGAAGAAAACAAGGGACTGAGATTTTGGAAGGATACCTACATGAGATAGATGGATGGGTCAGGGAAAGTCTCTATGAAGGAGCTCCACTAGGTTGAGTACTAATGGATAGGAAAGAGCCAGTCATGTGAAAAGTGGGAAGAGCACTTGAGTCAAGGGAATGGCACAGGTGCACTCCCCTAGGAAAGACTTAGTAAGTTCAAGGCAAGATGGTGCAGCCGGAGGCCAGTGAGAAACCAAACAGGATACAGAAGAGAGAGGAGGTGTGTAGGAAAAGGATGAATCGAGGATTCTAGTGAGGAATTATGCTCTGGCTTGAGCAGCTGCTAAACGGCAGGACCCCTTGCTGCCATGGTTCTCAACCAGCAGTCATTTTGGAAATTCACAGAGACACTTTTGATTGTCACCACTAGAGGTTGCTACTAAATATTCTATAATAGGTAGAAGCCATGGACACTGCTCAACATCCCACAATGCCCAATAGACCCCAATGACAAATAATTATTGGGCCCCAAATGGCCATAGTGCTGAGGCTGAGAAAGCCTGGCTTACAGAAGTGCAAAGAGCGAGGTGGGGAGACGGTCTGAGGGGTTACTTAGCACCACATCTGGGACATATTAAATTTGAAATATTCATGTTAAATTGTCCTTGGAACCACACTGCTCAGAATGGAGAAAGTAAAAAAGCGAGACCGGTATCCTGGTTCCTTTGAGGAGAAGAGAGTGAGTCTTCTCTCTCTCTGAGCTAGGAAAACCAGGTGGTCTTACTCATAATCCTCTCTCCTGCTAACTTGTGAAAGAAATTTCATAAAATCAAGAAAATGTGAGCCTTTACACTTGCCATTCGCCCAACTGCAACCCTTCCTTTCTCCTGCTCCAAATTCTCATTCTCATTCTCCAAGCCCAGCACCAAGTTCTAGATTTGTAAGGCTTCCCTAAGGACACCCATCCTGGCTGTGTCCGGAGTCTGAGAAGTCCCACTTTTTCAGTCCTTGCTATGTGCCCGCCCCTCTCTAGGTATACCATCATGTTATCACGTACATAGCTCTTTAAGATTTCTGACATCCTTGGCAGGAAAAGATTCCACCAACCTTCCAGATACAGAAACTGAAGCTCAGACAAGTTAAGTAATGACTTGCACCAAGTTCTTTTGGTTTCCAGAATCAATGCACTATACAGGCTGCCTCCCTCTGATCTCCTGCAGCACTTAAGCTACACCCTTTGGAAGATCCCTAGGTCCTGCCTCAGACCATAGCATGCACTGTTTCCCTGTGCATGCGGGTAGCTGGCACACAGTTCTTGCTCAGTAAGTTGTAGAAGTGTGTTCCCCCTGTGTTAGTCTGGCCTCCCCAGCTGGTCTGTTAAGAGCTTGATGGCAGGGAGCATGTTGAGGAAATTCTCCCCTTTTCTCTCTTTCCCAAGATCCCATTTGGATTCCCTGAAGAAGGAAGCACCACCAGCATTTCTGGCTTCTCTCTCCACCCCCACAGGAGATGCGGTGTCTAATATGACCTTGCAGAGATCAGTACTCTTAAGGGGCTCCAACTTCCTGGGGGGTTCAAAGGCAGGAATTAGGCTCCCTGCAGTCTCCTTTACTTGTGGGGTGCAGGCATCTCTGGTCCCCTTTTCCTCTCTGTTTAGCCTCTCCACCTGGGAGTCCAGGGGGCAGGTTACACCAGTTTGACCATGTGATCCACTCATGGGAGAGAAGGCAGGAAGCCTTCCTTTGGACTCAGGCCTAAGTCATGTTCTTTCGAATTTATCAGAAGTCCTGGAGTTGGGGAATTACAAGGTGCTTACCAAAAAGGTGCTTCAGCGGGTGAATAAAGGGAACTTGTCTCTGTCCCGAGGAAGGAGAAGGGATAAGGGCACAGTCTGGATTTATGTTGCATTCCCATCCCCCTGCATAGCTTGGACCACAGTTTAGATAAGCATTCAATAAAACCTGAAAGATGATAGAAATAACCTCCAGCATGGTCCTGCCAAGCCAACTCGTCATGTCTCATTCCCCTGTCTTTCCAACCTGCTCCCCCCGAGTCTCTGACTCCTCTCAGTGACAAGTGCCGTAGTCCAAATTTCCAGGCTAGAAGTCTCCGGAATCTTTCAACTCCCCTTTTTGTTTGTGGGCCCCTGACAATCAGTTGCCCAGCCCTGTCAATCCCGCCTCCACAAGAGCACTCCTGCCCAAAGAATGCCTTTTCCATGCCAACACCTTAGCTTTGACTTACTCTGTCTAGAGAAGCCCACCAAAGCATAAACCGTGGGATGAAAAGCTATGGCGTCTCCATCATCTTTGCATTCCCAAGAACTGAACACAGCACCTGGGACACACCAAATGTTGACAAGCTGGAGCAACTGGAAAACCACCATTCCAACAGTCAGGCCAGGAAATTCAAAGGACAGGTGGAGTGCGCTGCAGTGTTTCCTCTTCCTAATGCAACATTAACTATCAGAATCAATCAGACGCCCACACTCCTTTGCTGCCCGAGCACAGCTATACCTCACATCTAGAACAGGGTGAGTTAACTCCACCTTCAGTCAGTAACTACCAGTCTGGGACACACAGTAAAAGCCCCAGATAGCTGCGCCACATGATAGCTTGACTTCCGATATAAAGGGCCTGGTTATTTGCTCCAGACTTCAGTCCAGAACCTCAGTTTCTGATGACAGTAAGTAAAGATCTCGTGTTGTGTGTCTGTGTGTGTCTGTATGTGTGCATGCATGAAGGAGGTTGGAGGGGAAGGAAGGGGAGACAGGGAAATGACCACCCCCTCCTCCTTGGAAGATGTAAGGTGGATCTCCACATCCCTTGTATTCCCCGGGCCCAATCGACCTGGGGAGCCACCCAGGAGCCACCACAGTGGGAAGCTCTGTGCCACCGTCTTACACATCCCACGTAGCTACAAACCCGGAAACACTCTAGCGTTGGATCTGGGTTGGAACTCTACTGCCAGGGAGCCAGACTGCACCCTGGACTGACACCCAGGAACCCCTGCAAGCTACTGCTCAGACTCACTCGAGGTAATTCATTAAACCTTCCAGTGAACAACCCAGCATTTTAGGTGATTCAACTTCGTATTATGTTGAAAAATCAGAATGGGGATGTTAGAATTGACCCATTAACTGAACACATAGTGTGCGCCCAGTGCTGTTAGGGTGGGGAATGCAAAGATGATGGAGAGTCGATTGCTGTCTGCCCCCACCACCAACCACTCTCTCACCCACCTACCAGGGCTTATGCTTTAACAGGTGCCTGCAGAGAGTCAAGGTAATCTGAAAGCAAGAGGGTGGCATGGGAAATGGGATTCTTTATCCACGATGGCTACCATAAAGTCATAATCAATAGGGTTTAGCTCCTGAAATCTCTTGGAACTGCACCATATATGGCCTGGAAACTCCAACTGTCTCCTTGAAGAAGCCTATTTCAGTCATACATCAATCTCCATTTTCTTAGAGGAAACTTCCAGGAATTAAGTAAAAGGATAACACACCAAACTCCGAATTCCTAGCATTATCTAATGATATTCATGCTCTTTTTCTTTTTTGACCAGCTTGCTGTCCAAGAATGTCCATAAATAGAACTTTTCTCCTCCTTACCTGGTGTAAGGTAGGAAGGCAGCCATCCTTTACTGAGTGAAAAGCATCTCGGAGAGGAGGGAGAGAAGAGAGTATATAGCATGTATTCAGGAAATGCAATGGAGGAAAAACCTAGTGGTCCCCAAATTGTCCTGGGTCAGAAATTGATTTATTCAAAAGGGGACCCCCTTAAACCACAATATGGCTCAATGTGCAATAGGGCCTAAACAGGGAGGCAGTAAGACAACTTCTAAGGACTGAAAACTACCGTGTCTACAGCTCCCCACTCCTCCCCAAACAGCAGCCTGACGTTACTTTGCGGAGAGAACATTTACTACCGCAGTTAGCACTTAAAAAAAAAAAAAAAGCCAACTTACGCAATAAACTCAGTTCATTTAATTTCAAAACATGAACTCACTGCTATCTCAGGAAATATCACCTTAGTCTTTAGATTAAATGTTAGCCCAAGTCTAGGAGGCATTCAACAGTGAGAAAGTAAGTACTTTAGCTGGCTTCTCCAGGCTCAAGTTTCACCAAAACAAGTTTCATACAAAGATTAGCCAAGTACCGGGTAATGGGATATGGCAGGGTTATGTCATCTGTGGCCCATTTCCAAAGAAACATGGCTTTTCCAGGTGGAATTCTAAGTGCTCCCTTCTTGTTCTGTATAATCTCTGTTATCCCAGTTTGCAGGGTGGATAATGGCAGATGCATTAAAACCAGTTACAGGCCAGGAGACCTTGGGCAGGTCATTTCATTTCTCTGGGTCCCTGCTTCCCCCATTGTGAAATGGATTGTTGGGGGCCACTGGTCATGGGCCTCCTCCTGATCTAACTTTCCAAGATTGTTAGTCCTGGACTTGACTATCTAACTCTTTCCGTGGCTGCCCGGCACGAAGACCCCCATCTGAGCTTTGAGTCCAACATTCAAACACCATGAGCCTTACTTTCTATGAGTATGGATGGAAGCGGCTATTTGGCAGATCAAGTCAGCTCACCTCCCAAGTGCACTACGTAGCTAAATTTCCAACCTTCCAATTTCTAACATTAATGCATCCACCTTGCATATCCCTAACCCCTTCCCAGGCACAGTGAAAGGTAGGAAAAAGAACAGTTTTTGCCCTTGGTGATAGTGATGATGATGGTAATGAGTTTTTATTGACAGCTTGTGAGGTGTCAGGTCCTACACTGAATGCTTTACTTGCCTCACCTCATTTAATTCTCACAAAAACCCTATTACATATGCATAACAGATGAGGGAACTGACACATAAAGAGATTAAACGACTCACCCAAGATTTCACAGCTAGAAGGTAGCAGAACCCCGGATGTGGATCTAGGCCTGTCTGACACCATACTATCTTTTTAGCCAAGCTCTATATTTGGAATAAGCACGTTTAAAAGCATCTCACTGCCCAGGACAGGCCTGGTTTACGCCTATATCCCACTGCAATTATTGATAGCACCCCCTTTCACTCTCAGAAGTATCCTGGCTTGGATAATAAAGGATACAGGCACATACTTACAATGCCTCCCTGAGGAGTGATAGTAATGATTATAGTCATGTCACATTTGCAGGGAGGCCTTCCTCAACCACCCTATATTAAATAGTGACCTCTCCCAGACTCCCTATCCTTCTTACCCTGCTGTATTTTTCTCCATAGCACCCAGCACCATAGAAAAGGAATATGTATTTTATCATCTGATTCCTTCACTAAAATACAGGTATCCCCTACTTCTAGAAGGTTCCTGTTATGCTACTTTATTTTTATGAAACACCTACATTAGTACCTGTTTTCACTAACCAAGAGAATATTTGAAGAGGATTTTCACTTTCACGAAAAAAGGCAAAAAGGGAAAATAGCACTCTGCATTTGTTTTGGGATTTTGTTTGTTTGTTTGTTTGTTTGTTTGTTTTTTGGACAGCCACATGCAGAAGAATGAAACTGGACCATTTCCTCTGCATTCGTTTTGCAGGGAGCCCTCACAGAGGCAGTGCCTATCCCTAGCGGCAAGTGGCGCCACCAAGCTCCGTACCTGGGAACTACACTCAGCATCTCAGCATCAAGCCCCATAGCTCTGAACTGTGTCTGGGAGCATCTGTGCTCTATCTCGATTTATTTTGTGTGTCTACTAGCAAGATGTGTCCTAAGGTATCAGAAAAGCCTAAGAGACGTCGTCTTTTGGGTCAGGGAACACTCGAAAAAAAATTCCATACAAATTAATGACAGCTGCTTCTTCACTTTACATCATTTTGCCGTAAGAAAGGTTTCATCGGAACACCCTACTTGCAGATAGAGCAGGGAGCCTGTATAAATTCCATGCAAGCAAAAATTTCTTTTTGTTTAGAAGCGCCTCCCCCAGGATGTAGTAAACGTTTCATCGTTAATTGCATCAATACTTGTTGAATGAATGAATGTATCATCATCATCATAACAAAAGCTAACATTTATTGAGCACTTGCTATATGCTGCGTGCCGCTCAAAAGACATATATTTTATCAAACAACCCCAAGAAGCCCCAGTGTGGAACAGTTATCACGACCATGAAGAAACAGCCTCAGAGAGATGAGTTAGTACTTGCTAAAGGGCACACTGAGGTCGGTAGTTGAGCTAGGAGGGGCCGGAGTATGTATACTCCTAACCTCTACTCTGGCGACACACACAAGCAGCTCAGGATTTAGGGCAGTGTGGGACCCAAGGCGGGCTAGTACTACCGCCTGTCAGATGCCGGGAGGTGGTGTGGTCAGGCAGGCTTCACAGGAGAAAGGGGACTGGCTTTGAGCTTTGGAAGATAGGACAGTACCTGGACAGAGGGAAGAAGCGTTTAGTCCCAGGGAGCAGTGAAAGCAGAAAATCACAGGGCTGACCATGCTGATTGGAATGAACAACTTCTATCTGGAGGCGCTGCACGGTAAGATTTAAAACACTGCTGGCACCTAGAGGGCCTTGTATGCCATGGAGGAGTCAGACTTCATTCACTAGTGAGCAGGATTCCACAAAAGGTTTCTGACCAGGAATGACTTAGTCTGCAGTCCCAATTCCAGAAACTTCATAACAGTGCCAGAGAAGCTGATAGGAACTACAGCTGAGGACCAAGGCTCACCCCTGGACCCTCTGCAGACACGGCACACACCAGAGCTGATAAAATCCCTGTTCGAAGCACCGGCCTTCCTATAGATTTGTTTGTGCTTGGGGTCCTACCATGTTCCCTGTGAGCACGCAGTCCTCTCACTATGACAAAGACCACATCTAATGCAGGTGCTTACTTCTGTCCCACACCACGGCGTCATGACCATGTGTGGTTAGGATCTTTGGTGGCGAGGACAATCCTTTCCTACCTCCCAGTCTTCCTAAATATTTCCATCACACTTTCTTGTTTCCCTGTTTAAACAATCTCTGCCAACTCATTCTAACCCCTCATCTCGTTTCATGGCCTCTCAGCCTCCCTGGGTGCATCTCCTATGACATCATATCTGCAACATCTGCGTCGAAAAGAACAAGCCCTGTGAAGAGCCCGTGTGTCACCAGCCAGGAGCATGATGCAGTCTGGTCCACGCGTCCTGGACAAGCCGACAACCCGAGAGACCTAAAGAAAAGCTTAGCCACACACGCCTTCTGGGTGGTTGGCAACATATGACAGAAGCCAGGCACAAAACCAAAAAAAGGAAAAAAAAAAAAATATATATATATATATATATATATTTTTTTTTTTTGCCGAGTCCACACAAGTAATGCAAGAATGCTGCATCACCAGAGGGACGAATTATAAATCTCTATGTCTCTATTAACATAAAAATGAAGGAAACCGTGTTACCTCAAAATGTCATCTAAAGGAAGCCACTTATTACTTTCAGGGTTTTTCTTTCTTCCCTTCCCTATATTGAATTCTTCATTTTCCCAGTAATTAACCAGAGTCAAACCTTCCTTACATGCTTTGGTTTCAATTCTGAAAAGTGTATCAAGGCTATGATGGCTCGTTACCCACAGCAGAAATGTATATGGAAACATTCCTATGTATTTCAACCTGGTTTCTCCAGGAAAGGATGGAATTTCTTCCCTTGAGATGTTTGTAATTAACAGAAAATGGACATGATTTCAGTACCTGGGAGATTGGTAAAATCTATGCCGGTCATAATTAATGGAAAGCAGGAGAAAGTTCTAGAAGTCCCTGAGAGTGGAAATGACTGATATTTTTCAGCAGAAGAGGGGAGTACCTCCAGATGAGTGGTAAACGAACTTTATTCAGAAAAAAAAAACCTAGAAGTTGTTAAGAGGAGAATCAGTTTATGCAGAGAAAGATGAGGAAAAGCTGTAGGACCACAGTATGGTAAACACAGAACCGGGGAGCTCAGGACCTGCAGAGTCCATAGATAGGATCCTTGCCTTGGGGAGGGAGCAATGTAACTGCAGAAAGCCAGCCAGGGCCCTTTAACCCACTGACCTCTTTTAATCTGCTTGTTAGCCTGGCTTCAGATGGGCCCAGGGGGTCTTTGACCAACCTCTGGGGGGGGAAGGTCAAAGGTCAGAGGCACATTCCCTGATCATCATTATTCTCAATTATTCTTCATTCTGAGCCACTTTCTTCTTCATTTGAGGAAGGGCCCCATTAAGTGTTTTCCAGGACACTGAAGGGCAATGACCCAACCCAGGCCTGCTCACTGTGTTCCCTTTCCTTTCCTCCTCAATCACAGCATCTCCCTGAGCAAAGGGGGTGCTCAGGGGGTAGCAACTCACAGAGAGAAAGACCCAGCCCTGTACAGCACAGGCATACTCATATATCATATACTGAGCTCAGCAGAAGACCCTGCCGTTCTCCAGGATGTACCTGGGCTATTAAAATAGAGGAGTTCAAAGCACAGCCTTTGCCATCAGACAAAGCAGAGCTTCTACCAGTTTCTATTCCTGGAAACTTAGGAAAGTCACTTAACTCTCTGAGCCTTAACGTCCTCATCTGAATAATGGGGCTAATAATTGTTTCTACTTCACCGGTTTATGGAGAGGATGAAGTGGAATAAAGTGTAAAGTAAAGGCTCAGCATATGTTAGCTAGTAATAGGATTATTTTTAGCAGTACTATTTTTTATCTTTCCTTGATAAATATAATGTATGGTCATTGGCAAAATCTAGAATATAAGGAAATATAACCCCGCCCCCCAAAAAAAATCCCTGGTGATCTCCCCCCAGAGCTCAGTACTGTTAACACTGGGAATATTTCTGTTGTGTCCCTTCTTCATGCATGGAGACATGCAGCACTACTGGGTCATCTTTTAATCCTAAGAGTGACCATGCGCTGCCTGTCAACTACACTTCCTTCCAGTTCTCACAGTAAGAGGCTATGTACCTGGCCTCAGTCACATGATAGCAATTCCTGCGCAGAGCTAGGACTGCAGTCTCTCTGGCTGGGACACTTCGCTCTGTGCCCTGGACAGGTAAGGCTGCAGGGGTTGCTGCTCTCAGGCCCTTTTCCCTCCCCATTCTTTGGCTCTGCTGCTTCTCAGATAATAAGCTGCTCCGAAAGGGGCCATATTGCCTCTCCTTGCCCTGCCTGAGCTGGAAGAATCTAAAAGAAGGGAACCAAGGGCTGATAAGGATGTCAGAACCACCCATGTCAGGCTCTGGGGGTGTGCCCCAAGCTTACCCTTCCCAGCGGGTGTTTTAGGCCTGGGCAGTCAGCCCCTCTCATTTCCGTCAAAGGCCTGGTTGACCCTGTCGGGTCGGATTTGGACAGAAGTCGGATTCGCTGACTACTGCCTTCTAGCCTAGGTGGGCAGGTGCATTTCTGACATTCCCCTGCAGAGATAACACACAAAGATTCAAGTTTTGCCTCTAATTACTCTTGGCCTTATTTTGATCCAATTAGCCTTAAAACCGAAGATAAAGTAAAAACCTTTGGTTCCATTATTCAATCAGAACAGTGAATTTTCAAGCTGTGGATTAACTGACTTCATGTTTACTGAACTGCATCAGTGATAAAAGTTTCGACACTCATCTCTGGCCCCACGCTGCATTCTGGGATAGTTATTCACACACAATTGACTTCCAAGATGTTCCCAGAGAGCTCGTTCCTACTGAGGGCCACTCATGATTCAAAGGTAAGAAAGTTTATCTTCCCCAAGCTCATTAGAGGACCAAACCATTCACCCAACAGCACAATGGAGAGAAAATAAGAATAAGAATAAACAACAGCTGTTCCCAGTACAGACACCCCTGTTTCAGATTCTGCTGGATCCTGTTTCTGTAGTCTCATTTCATCTTTTCACAACCTGGGAAAGAGGAAAACTGATTCGAAGACTGGTAAGTGACCAGGCTGGAATTCGAACCAAGGATCATCGCAGAGCAAAGCCTTTCCCGAGGAGCACAGCCTCCCACCACCACCGGGCTCTGTGCACAGTAAGTACCCAATAATCGATTAACTGGTAAATCGCCCAGTCAGTCAGTGACCAAACAAAAGGCAAACTAATGATGTATCAACTAATGGTGTGGCCATGCTTTCCAGGATTCTGCAGAAAAGCTGAGGCCCATGCCGAGGATAGCCGAGGCTATGTGAGTGTGGAGATGCAATCATCACCTTTCCTGCCTGGGGCCTGGGGGCAGTGGGGTGCACAAGCACAGTAGCTGCTGCCTCCCCAGTGCTTCCTGGTCCTTGGAGTTCCTCTGGCCCCTCCCCCACCCAGTAGGGGAGTACTCTGGTGGACCACAACTACCCTTGGGTGGTCCTCACAGTTAATTTGAAAAGTGAGACCCAGGTCTAAAGACTCAGACAGACCCAATAAAGGCTGACCTTTGACCCACACTGGGGAAAGCTCCCTCCATAGGGTAAAAAGGCAGCCACATTGAAGCAATGAGGACATCCCAGCCCTTACCACAGCCACCTGCCACCAAGCTCTGTCCCCTGGGATGCTCCATATTTTCCTTGTCTGCCAAGTCATTCTTTTTCTTTTCTTTTTTTTCCTTAGAAGCATCTAGGTCTGGCAGCCCGACGCTAGCTAGTCCACACCAGGACCCACCTTTCCCTGTGCTACATTCTAGAATGGCATCTCAGGTGTAGCCTGGAGAGAAAAGGTGTGAAACTCTGGGCTCTCCCACAACAGTCTGGTTGGAGAAAGATTCCAGGAAAGGATTAGGCAAATGCAGTCCTGACATAGTACAGCAAAGGTGCATAATGTCTGCTAATGTTACAGCACATTAAAAGAAGCTGTAAAATAGTAGCTTTAAGTTAGACAGGCCAAACATAACACAAGAAGTATGAAAAGCAAGGTGCCATTTTTCGAACAAATAAGTTCATTATATGAAGAATCAGCTGAGGTTGTTTTTGCATCTTGTTATCCAATGCAGTGCCTGTGACTTTTTTGGGAGCATCTTTAAAGAGCACAGTCAGTATGAATTCCAGCTTATTAATGATACCTATTCCTTACTGAGCTCTTATTATGTGCCAGGAAAATTTCAAATATGGTTTCTTATCCTCACACCAGCAATACAAGGTGAGAACTTGCCCCATTTTACTCAGAAGGACTCTGACATCCACGGAGGTAGCTAACTTGGCCAGAGCGCTGGCTGACTTCAATGCAGAATTAGGGTCCCCTTGAAACCATCAGATAAAAAGCAAATCACAAAAGCAAAACCCAGAGAAGAGCCTTCTGATTACATTTTCTCCTTGGGCTGGAGTCAGGCTTCCTGGAGCAGAGTGGAAAAGGCTGCTCTCCTAAGCCCTCCCAGGAGTGACGGGCGGTTATTTTTGAAAACGGAGGAGGGAAAAAGTACCTGCAGCCTAGATGGTTCTTGCATGCTAGAAAGAAAACTAAGCCATTGTGAGAGGCGGGAGAACAGGACTCGATGCGTATTCAAGCTGGGCTCACGTTTTTCTTCTGCCCCAAACAAGCCAAACGGCAACAGAGATCAACACCCGCGGGCATCCCCAAGTATCCCAACACAATGGGGGCGGGGGTGCAGACCACGCTGACCCCGGACGGCGGTGAGGGCGGCCGTGAGGGCGCAGACCTACTCGCAGGACGCAATCCCCAGCATGTGCAACCCAGGAGATCCCCAAGAATTTGTAGGTGGAAAGGACTGGGAGAAATTGTGGCCCATTCCCACCCCCCTTCAATCGTTCACATACACATACACACATCGACTTTTCCTGGTTTAAAATGGGGAAACACCAAGTACGAAATCCATTTCAGGGGCTTTCCATCATGGGAGACAATTCCCAAAGGGGACGGGGAGCAGGGTGGGAGATAAAAACTGGAACAGTGCCCCCCGGGAGTGAGGGGGTCTGCAGTCCACCTTACCAGCTTCATGGTGGTGTTATTCTGTTCCCAGCGCCACAGCATCACGCTCATCTTACTTCAGGGCGAGGAGGGAAGGGGGGTTGGAAAAAGGAGAAAAAGGGGGAGGGGGCCGAAGCACCTGCCCGCGCGCCTGGCAGGTCGGGCCGTCCCGTCCGGTCTTCGTCTCCGCCCCGGCCCCTCCGGGCATCCCCGGCGCCCGCGGCCGCCTCGCCCCCGCCCCGGCCGCTGCCGCGCGCACGGGGGATGGAGGGGGGGAGGAACCCTGCCCGGAGCCCGGCGCCCGCGCTGCCCGGCTCGCGTGCCTCCCCCGCTCGCTCCCCGCCGGCTTCCCCGCCTCCGCCAAATCAAACAACTCCCCCTGCGTCCGAGCGCCCGCGCCTCGCAGCGCGGAGGCCGCTGGGGCCGCGACAGGGGTGGGGAGGGGAGTCGGGGCCGCGGGACTCCCCGCCCCCTCGCCGGCCCGCGGGCCGCTCCGCGAGGCCCCCGGCGCTCGGGTGGGCCGGTTAGCCCCCGCGGTGGGGGGGTGCGGGGTTGGGGCAAGACGGTTGGAGGGGGAGGTACTTAACTCTTTCGGGGAGGGCGCGGGTAGGCGGGGCAGCCTTCGGCACAAATGGAGGGGTACGAGGCGGGGAGCGGGGGGCCCTCGGGGGGCGCAGTCTGTGGCTCGCGGGTCCTCAGCCCGGACACGGCCCGCACCTCTCTCACGCGTGCTCGGCTCCGTGTGCATTTGCTCTCGGCACCGAACTCACCCAAGTTGTCTGACAGTAGCCACCCCGGGATCACCCCCTCCCCCCCAGCTGAAACTGTGACTGGGATGGATGCACCATCACCACCACGTCCAACCCACCGCGCGCGCGCGCGCGCGCGCGCGCGCGCGCGCACACACACACACACACACACACACACACAGTCGCCCACACCCTGCCCCGGCCACCGCCGCTCCCCAGCAACATGTATTTCCTGCTACGTGAAGGACGGGGCTCGAGTGTTTTCAAACACACCTGGCCGCTGCCACAGAAAGGACATCCACGGCCCTCGGGGAGGAGGAGGGGGCAGGCGATGACAGAGGAGGCAGACGGGGGAAGAGGCTGTGTAGCCCTTGTTTCCTCTTCTGCCTGCCCCACCTGCCACAGGCTCTTTCTCTGGGCCTGCCCCTCTACCTTGTGTCTTCCTCTGAGATTGGGCGGGGGGGCTAGGGAGCTCCTCACCTCCCAGTCCAAGCCTTGGCAGCGTCCCCGGCAACTTTCAGTACCCTGAAAAGGCTCAGGAATCAAGGCACGATGGCACGGGCTACCCAGACCTCAGGGCTTGTCTGATTCGGGAGGCGGTGACATTTTAGGATAAATACCTGGCTGTGCCCTGCTGACAGAGAGCTATGATGAGAATTCATGGAATTGCTTTATTACACATTCACCTCAGTAGTCAAAACTGTTCAAAGTGAGGGGAGGTGGTAACATGGGTCCCAACCTTTTAAAAGTGATCTTCCAAACATGCCAATTAGATCAAAATGTTGCTCTGCCTAAAGCTTTCAGGATTTGGCTTCCCTTCACAGATGAAAAATCCCAACTCTTTTTATGGCCTGCAACTTCACCCCCCACTCTCTTCCTTTTGCCTACTGTGCTCCAGCCACCGCGACGGTCTTTCTTTTTCTCAAACACATTGAAATCCTTCCCACCTCAGGACCTTGGCACCTGATAGTGCCTCTCCCTGGGTCACTGTTCCCCCTAGACCTGCCTATGCTTCATTTCTCATGTCACCTCCTCAAAGAGCCCTTTGACTTCTTATGTGGTGACCCTCTCCTTCCCATATTCTTCTGTTACTCTTGTCTTCCCTTTGTCCTGTTCACTGTGTGCACGTAGCTAACTTATATTCTTGTTTATTGTCTGCCTTGTCCCACTGGGCTATAAATTCCATGAAAGCAGGGGCCTTGTCTGTTTTGTTCCCCCATGGTAACCCCAAGTGCCTGGAACAGTGTGTGGCACAGAGTGGGAGCTCAGTAGATGTTTCCCAAATGAAACTGTGTTGACAATGTCCTAATTTCCTGCAGCTTCCTCTGCAACAGGACAGAGCCAGACCAGGAACGCACATCCCACATCCTGCCTGAGCCCTGACCGAGATTGAGTGACTGCAGAAGACCCTGTTATGTGCATCTCCATGCATATTTCTGGAGAGTGAAACATAAGCAGGGATATTTGCTGCTTAAAGGGAAGGGGTACCTCCTAGGGAAACACAGAAGGAGGGCAGCATATGTCATGTGAGAAAGCATATTCCATATTAAAGTATATTCTTGCATTTGGAAAACAAGACTTTTAAATAACTATTTTTTTTCCTCTGATAATAAAGCTGGACAAAATCTTATTGGCCAAGAGAGCAAAACACGAGTTATCTATCACAGCTGTGTTAAGCCAGGGGTCTTGGTGCTGGGTGGGAGGATGTGCAGTCCAGAAACCTCCTGGTTGTATGAAAATACTGTGAGACTGGGCATTTGTGCATTTTCTGGGGAAGCATCTATAGGTTTATCTCTACGATACCCCAAAACATGAAAAAACTACACATCCCCAGAAAGTCACTGAATGAGCAATTAGTTCCCAATCAAAATCTCTGCTGGTCAAAGATGGAAAATACCACTCATGGTACAAGGCAGAAGCAGGGGGTGGGGGTAGAGAGGGTAACGAGCTTTCATTAAAAAGAATGAATCCTGTGGCTTTCAGATCTCACACACTTCAGACCAGAGGTATGCTAACTCATGGAGCAAACATCCATTGAACATCTACCCTATGCATGTACCCAGGGCTGTGCTGGATACTGAGAATCAGAGAGGCACATACACCCACCATTGCAGTGCAATGTGATAGGTGCTACAAAGGAGGGCCATATGGCGTACTTCTGGGCCATAAAGAAAAAAAAACCTATAACCAAGATTGGGAAGCATGGAATAACTTCACAGAGGTGACACCGATCAGCATCTGGAAGGATGAAGGCAGGTTCGACAAGAGGAGGAAAGCACCCCAGGAAGGTGGAACAGCACGTGCAAGGGTATAGAGAGGTGAAAACGCTTGGCAGGTATCGTGTGGTCAGAAGGAGGAGATCATGGGGCAGGAAATGGGGCTATTTGTAAGGCTGGAGCAGGTTAGGTCCCTGTAAAGGGGATCCTACCCTTCATCCTTATAAACCAGGGAATGATCTGACTGACTCCCCATTTTAGGAGGACCTCTCTAGTAACAGCAAGAAGGCAAGTTTGAAAAGGTGGAGGCTGGAGGGAGGGAGGGAGACCAGTTAGAAGGCTGTTGAAATCATGCAGGGGATAGAGAATGAGGACCTGGATAAGGAGGGGTGTAGAGAAAAGGACGCCGGCACTCCGTTAATGCAGTGGGTGGCTCCCAGGGGTCACGGCTTCAAGTTCCCCCAGCAGGTGTCAGGACCGTGCAGATTTTGAAACAGAAGCGCCTCCTAAAAACCTCCCACATCTCGGGGAGCTATTCATCACGCCCCAAGCTGCCTCTCCCAGCACCTTTCTTCTCCTTCCTCCTATTTCTGTGATCTTCCACCAAGTCCTTTGATGTGAATTAAGGGAAAGAGATCAGCCCATGCTGACCACAGGGGACAAAGTGGTGGGAACAATGCTTGTGAAGGTCTGCCCTGAATGTGTGGTCTTCTTCCTCCTAACAGTGGGCCTCTTCTTTCAGCTCCTGGCTTTCTGACCCATTCCTTAGACCTGCCTGTTCAGTGCTGACCCTTGCAGACAGTGACCCCTAGCTTAGCCCAGCTCCCTGGTCATGACCTCTCTTGTACTCTCATGGTAGCCACAAGGTAGGGCCCTAGGTCCCAGTATTGCGCAACCCTTGGTGGCACAGACACCCCCTCCCCACCAGAGGCTGGATCTGCCCTTTGCTGACAGTGTCCTGTTCCAGACCTTCCCATCCCCAGCACCCAAGGGATGTGCCCCACATCCCTCAGCACTTGCTTCCTTCCGTGTCTGTCTTCCCTACTCTTAGACTTCTCTGAATTCTCAGCACCTCCCCAGGTAGGGGAGGCATGTGGTAAGTATCTTCTGAATGAAAGCTGGAGTGTCTCTCTTGTTCCTCAAGGCAGAAGGAAGAGGGCAAAGAGATTCAGACCAAAAAGCAGGGTTTGAGGCCTGGCATCCACATCCCCAAAACCTGTTCATTCACAGACCTCCTTTCCCTCACCTCTCAAATGGTGATCTGTAAAGTTCCTTTTCTCTCCTACATTCTGCAAGTCCAGGCGCTGTCTGATAAACTAATTTGTGTCCAGCTGTTAAAGGCTTAATGTGTTTCCCAGATAACATATTCCAGCTTAACAGGGGTCTTCCACTCCCTCAGCCAAAGCAGTGACTAATGGGGAGAAGTTCAGACACTGCGGGGGCCAGCCCGGGGAACATCAGACAAAATGGGCTCTCTAGACTTCCCCGAACGTGGGCTGAAGCCTTTCTACCCACACAGGACAGACGTCAGCTTTTACACGGCACGAGGATGACAAGGATGACAAAGGAAAGACCAGGAGCAGTGTGCCACCCCAGAGGTAGGGAATAAGCTAATAGCTTAACATAGGGAGTTCATTATTTTTTCCCCCAAATAACTGGGCTTGAATAATAAAATAGCACAGAAGAGTTTAGCATCATCTGACAGAGGAAAATCCTAGCCCTATTAGCGACTATTTATTAAGTATGGCACAGGGCACCTTTCAATTACTCATCACAGTAATGCTAAGAAAAGTGATTTTCCCCATTTTGCAGATAATGGCTCAGAGAGGGAGAGTGACTGGCTCTGTTAAATCAGCTCCGAAACCGCCAAACAGGAGCATCCCTGGAGTAGGCCTGCCTGCCCCCTACCTCTGTTGTGTTCATGGTATTGTCATACTACACACAGGAAAGGAAGTCTCAGAAATGCCATCTCTGAGAGGATGAAGACCCTCTGCAAACAGACATTTTGGCAAGTGGCTTTAAGGCTTATTTGAAGTCTCCTTCCCTTTCTGGGAGGGCCTGGAAATCTTGGATATGGAGGAAGACAGATAAAAATAAAAGACTCTTGGAAGGTACACAGCTGGCAGGCTTTTCAGGAATTGAGAGTCAAATTTACATAAAGCACTAATCCTTCCTGAAGCAGAAAGCTGGGACCAGGAGGGTGAGCCCCCGAGAGGTGCCCTCTCCTCTCCACCAGCCTTGGAGGGGAGTGAGCCCCCTGCCAAAAGGTCACTGGGAACATTGGGGTCTGCGGGGGGTCCAAGGCAATTGGAGGGTTTGAAAGTAAGATGTATGGCTTTCAGGAGGGCAGACACAATGTCATACTGACAAGCCCACAAATGAATGAATACGCCCCTAGAAAGGGCTGGGCTGGGCTGGGCTAGGCTAGCAAAGGGTTTCTCTCCCTCCCCCACCCCTTTTCTTTTTTTGTGAAATAAAGAATTATGTAAAGGCATCTCGCCTTCAGTGTGTTCCCTGACCGGGGTTTAATTTGTTGCTTTCTGGCTACCCCCCACAATTCACTTTCTTCCTTCCAGTGTTGGGGGGGTCAGGGTCTGAGTGGGGCAGTGTCTCCCATGGCCCCTGCCCGTGTCCCTGTGGGCTGCTCACTCACTCTCCCTTGCACACTTTTGCTCAGGCTGTTCCCTCAGCATGGAAGTGCTTTTCCTTCCATTCTCTGCCAAATGATATCATGTAGGTCAGGATCCAAAGCAAAATTAACTTAGTTGGTGAACTTGTCTTCGAACCCTTCCCTTTGAGAACGCCTTCTCCTCTCCTCTGGGGTCCCCAGCTCTTTGTTTCCGGCTTCTCGCCAGCCTTTGGAATCCTCCATCTCCTTCTGCAGTTAGGGGTGGGTACACTCACTGGCTGTTTTAAGTGTTAGTATTGATATGAGTATTATTACCACTGGATTATAAATTGCTTAGGAACAGGTACTCCGTCTTCTTCATCTCTGTACACTCAGAACAGTGTTTGGCTTATTGTTGGTATTATCAAACGGAATGAATATATTCAGAAGGTCAGGACTATAGGGGGCTTAAAGTTCATCCAGTCCCCCTGACCCCCATAATTGTCCAGGAAACTCCGGGTCCCCTCTATAGGACACCTTCTGCTACACTGCGTGGAGTGCACTATAAAGAAACCCAACTGAGTTGGGAGGCTGGAAACAGGGCATGACAGCATCTCGGGCAGGCTCTCAGAAATCCATGGTGACCTGGCCAGACTAAAGATACACCTGCTTGCTGGGAATCTGAATACTGGACATTTCCTTTTAAATCCTACTAGAAGAAGAACTTTTGGAGAGTGAGGATTATGTCTTAATTTCCCCTATAGCCTCCCAAACACTGCCAAACATAGAAGGAGTTTAGGGCAAAAACTAAATTTCAGGAAGAATGAATGATAATTAAAGACCAACTTTAAAGCTCTGGGGAAAGAATCTTTTGACTTATACAAAGCAGCCAAACTGGTCCCAAGCAGCCTAGGACACAGTTTGGAAGAGCAGGCATGCTTTTCCCTCAGACCCCAGGGTTGCCAGGTACCCCTGGTATTTATTTGCTCTATTCAACATCTCAGGCCCAGGGGCTCCTCCTCCAGCTCCCCGCCCCCCACTACTTCAATGAAGCAGATAAGGGTGGAAATTGTGCAATCTTTGGGTGACCTCTGACCCCCCCCCTTTGAAGGACCGGCCCTCACTCCTCCCTCTTCCTCCTACCCTCTGAGGGGTTGCATCTCCTGCTCGGACCCCAATGAGTTGTCAGGGCGTGGGGACTGCAGACATTTGTGGAGGTAGCTTGAAGACCAGTTTAGGCCTATCCAGCCCACTCAGTTGGGCTAGGGGTCATGTGAGGTGAAATAAAAACTGTTCAAAGCAAAAAATAAAAAAATGAAAAATGAAAAAAGTTTTCAAAAACCCTGCCACAGAACTAAGGGCACAGAAATATGGATAGCTATTGTCAAAGCACTTAAGGACGTTAAATGGTTTCTAATTTTTGTTTTCTGTTCTGGTTTTGCGACCGAATGATTCAGAGACACGGTCTGGAATGGAGTCGTCCTCAAACTCTCGCTGGGTTGCGTTGGTTTGTTTTGTTTTCGGTGGTTGTGGTTTGGTCGGGGAGAGGGTGGTGTGGTTTTGTTTACTTTATTTTCCCTGTGGGATCAGCCCTTTCATTCTGGGCCAGTTCTGGTCACCAGGGATTAAGGTTAGCAATTTAAGAGGCAGCATCTTTCCCAAGGGGCTGTGGTCTACACTTCTGGGGCACTGTTGAGGAACTCAGCACCTCCCTAATAAACTTGTGCTGTAGGAAATTCCAGTGCTTTTCATGATTAAGAGATGAAAGGAACACACATGCCCTCGAAGTGGGTTAAATATTATTCCCCAGTGGTGGCTCTGGAGGCTTTTCCCTTGGAACAAAGGCAGCAGGTAAATTGATTCCACTTTTGTTAGGCATCTTGATTTCACAGGAGATTGCCACACACACACACACACACACACACACCTCTGAGGGCCTCCTCCTTTCCCCCCGGCCCAGCAGAGGGTACCTGTGACGAATGCCACTAGGGTGACGCTCGGGGCTGGCACTGTGGGTCTGGTGCACATAAGATGAGGGTAAACAGGAGGAACCAGATGTCCGAGATGCGCCGGCCGAGATAGTGTGTGTACACAAACACCCTCTATTCCAAAGTCAACAAGGACAACCCGGGAAATCCCAGAATGAGGGCGCCATTGTTTAGCAAAGGAAAACTCTCGGCACTGCTAACGACTGGCTTTTGGCTTCCGTGCAGGCCCATGAAACGGCTGCCGTTGATCACACGGCCTTGGCCCTTCTGGGCATTTCTCAGATCCCAGCACACAACTAACAGAGCGGTTCTTCCCGGCCGGCGCCCTTCCTCCCTGTGCATGCTCCAGTCAGATGTGGACATGGAGAACTCGCGACCACCTAGTTTCATGTTTGTCAAAGCACTTCCACATTGGTTGCCCAGGTGGTCATTCTTAGAACCATTCTGTGTACTAAGCTGGATGGCGGCATGATCCCATTTTCCGAAGAGCACAGAGAGGTTAAATGAGCTGTCCAAAGTTGCACAGCGGCTTAATGAGTCTTAGACCTACGGGCTCCGACCTAAACACCCTCTCCACGGGTTCTCAAGACACGTGGACTTCACATAGTATTTTGTTATTAACAACAGTAATAGCAGCAGCAGGACCTAATACTTCCATAAGTGCATCTTCTGGGCCGTGTGCCATTCTGAGAGGTCTGCATGTAAAATCTCATTGAATCATCATAGTAACCTTGTGCTACCGTTGTCAAAATTACATTTCACACAGGGGAAACCAGGCACAGAAAAGTTAAATAACTTGCCCAAGGTCACAGAGCTAGTAAGTGACACTGCTTGGATTTAAACACTGTTTAGCTGCAGAATCAACATTCTTTTTTTTTTTTTTTTTGAAGATCTTACGTATTTCTTTGACAGAGAGAGACACAGTGAGAGACAGAACACAAGCAGGGGGAGTGGGAGACGGAGAAGCAGGCTTCTCGCGGAGCAGGGAGCCCGACGCAGGGCTTGATCCCAGGACCCTGGGACCATGACCTGAGCTGAAGGCAGATGCTTAACGACTGAGCCACCCAGGCGCCCCGAGAATTGACATTCTTTACCTGTGTTGTTCTGTCTCTCTGTGTAGTGACATCGTAATCATAAGGTGAGCCCAAGGTCAAAAGTAAAATAAATACACTTCACTGAAAGGGTTTTTACAAATAATAGGTGCCATGCCCAGTTAGTGGGGTCTTTTTTTTTTTTTTTTTTTTGCTTGTTGTTTGGTTTGGTTTGGTTTTAATGATTGCTGCCACTACGAACTTCCATCAAATGCATGAATTCTCTCTCGGATCGTGCAATTGTAGATAGTATTTTAAATACCTCTGTGACCTGCAGCAAGTTGTAAACCTCTCTGCATCTCAGCCTCCTCTTCGTAAAATGGGTATGAACATACTTACTTCTAAGGATTATTTTGAAAATCAGGTGAGATACTGCATATGAAGGCCCTTGAAAAACCATAAATTCCTAGAACTAGTTTCCCAAAATTAATTGACGGGAAACAGACTAGAGTATGTTCAACAGCCTTACCTATGTGTCTTCACTGTAGGACTTTTGGGACGCTTACATATGCCAGTGAGCACCCTGGAGCTCTAAGCAGGCAATTGGAAATGGAGTAACTCCCAAATTTCTTTGACTGCAGAGCCCTTTGGGTAGAGCACTTCTTAAGCTACTACTCCAAGGAAACCACTTCGGGATTGGTATCCCACAGGGTGGAACCTGGGATGTATTTCCTAGCAGGTTCCCCTCTTCAGCAATATTCAAAGCAGCCTGAGTCCCTCTGAAGCCACCCCTAGATCTGCTCCCTTAATTTTGAGACCCTGCAGCAGGAGACTTAAGCCTGCACTTCTATCATTATAACTATCAGGCCAAAGACCACAGGATCTGAGTGATGAGACAATGGGGGCCTTGGGGCTCTAACATGACAAGAGAACTCAGATGACCCCACTCCTGTGTCCTACACACAATCTGGTTCTATCAGGCAGGCTCCTGTGGAGTCACACTGAAAGCCAGTCATTCAGAATGTGTGGCTGGCCCCTGACACAAACCCAAGATTTGAAGGATGGCCTTACTGATAATGAATCCCCATCCTTCCAGCATGGAGCAGATGGGAAGGAATAACAATGGGATTGGCTCTACACAGGGGGCACAATGGGAGGAGGATGTGTGCCTTTGCTCTGACACCACGGTCCTACAGAGGTAGGCGTGGAGTGTCTGAAATAGCCATCATCTTATTCTGATAATAAGAATCGCTAACATTTACTGATCATTTGCATACTTAGCATATCCCAGACACTAAGCTATTTATATAAATCACCATCTTTAATCCTCACAATAACTCTCTGAAAGTAGTACCATCCCCAGTGTCCAGAACAGGTTAACAGAAGCACAGAGATGTTCGGTAAATTATCTATGGTCACGCAGCTCATAATGGTGGAATTCCAGCATGGGTTTGTCTGAATCCAAAGCCTTGTAGCCATGGTCCTAGGCCTCATAGGTCTTCTAGAGCAGTAGTTCTCAAAGTGCGGTCCCTGGTCCTACAGTATCAGCAACACCTGGGAACTTGTTACATATGGAAATTCTTGGACACCACCACAGACCTACTGAAAGAGGAACTCTGGTAGGACCCAGCAGTCTGTGCTTTGTTGTTGTTGTCTTATAAGGCCTGCAGCTCATTCTGATGCCCACTAAAGCTTGAGAACCACTGCTCCAGGGGAAAGAGCTTTGTACCCAGGCAGTGGCCTCTCACTTGAGAAAGCCCCAGAATGAGTCACCTGGCTCATTATCCAGTGGCGTCACCCAGCAACAAGCAGGGCACAGAGGGGCAGGGTGCAGGGCCAGTGGTTATTCCAGGAAGAAAAAGTAATAGTGAGGCCTGGCATTGCAGGGCAGTAGGGCCAAGACCGAACAGGAGGGAGAGCTAAGGTCCAGGGTGAAGGTGGGAAAGGCCAGCATGAGGTACACCTGCATGGAAGATGCCAGTCCATTTCCATCCCACGTCCTCCCCTCCCTCTTCACAGGGCCACAAGGTTCACAGTGGGCTGGGCAGGCCTTCCCGATCCCCGAGTTCTCTCCCTCCCCGGGTGCACACCCCCACTTGGCAAGGCCCCCGCCAAGAGGGTCTCCTGCCTCTGCCTGAACCCCTGCAGTGATGGAGAGCTCATTGCCCCCAAGGCAGTTCTTCTTCCTTCTGTGGAGCTGTCTGCGTGTTTCCTTGCGCTCTTCCCCGCCATTCCTCCCTGCGCCCCACCGAGGCCACCCTGAACTAGCCTGCCTCAGGGCGGCCCTTCAGATATTTGACAGTGCTCATGCTTCCGGGTCTTCTCTTGTCCAGGACAAAGGCCTTGGAATAACAGCAGGCAAGCTGAGCAGCCGGCCCTGGGCTGCCAGCCTGGCCACACCGTCCTCAAGGAGGGGCCCAGGGAAGGGGGCACTGACTGCCTTTCCTGATCTTCTTCCTGAAGAGGGCATGGAAAGCATCAGCCTGTCCTTCAGAGAGTTCCTTGAGAAAGCAGAGGCAGGGGGGCCATGTTTCTCCAAGACCCACTTGCTGTGCAGTGAGGGAGGCCCATCCTGGACTGGGAATTTCCTCTGCACGTGCCCAATCCGCAGAACCCAGAGGGGCCCCGCTCCCTGGCCTGTCCCCCTCCTTCCTGGGACTGTCAGGGTTCCACCATCCCCACTGGAACCCATGGCTCCTAGAGGGGAAAACATCAGGCTGTGTCACGGCCCCGCCGTCTCTCTGCGGTTGGCAGGGACTGACCGCTCTGCAGGGAAGAGATAGTGACGGGTCTGATGGGTCTGTTTTCATTGGACAGACTTGTGGTTATCTTCCCCGAGGAAGCCAGGGGGGGGGGGGCGGGGTTGGGAACTTGGAGATCTGGGCTACAGGCCCTCAAGGTCCCAGTGCAAGCTCCCAGTGCATCCTCCGGAGACAAACTGCTTGAATTCAGAGTCTGGTCCACCCTGGCTCTCTGTGTGACCTGGGGCGAGTTATGTAACTTCTTTGTGTCTTATGACCTCATCTGTTTGTTCCTGGAAGTGATAACGGTGCCAGCCTCTCCACAGTGAGGCATGTGAAACATGCATGAACATGGGGCACAGTAGTGGGCACCCGATCCAAGCTCCTCGGGTGTTTATTGCTCCTATTGGTCTACTGTTTTATACAACTTGGTTAGGGGTCAAGTTATACATGACTAGAGCCTTTCTAACTTTACAAAGACTTTGTTCTCTTGTTTGATTCCAATAACTCATGAGATGGCAACGTCAAGATGTATCATGACCATTGTATATGTGAAAATACTGAAGCCCAGAAAGGCCAAGTGACTAGTCCAAGGTCACACAGCAGACCCATCAACAGATCCCAGACCATCTGACCTCCTGCTTTGGGCTCCTGAGGCCTGGCTATGGTGGACAGTTTGATTTATATTACCATTGCATTTCTTCTCATATCATACAGCTGTCTTATTTTCTAAAATCAAGAGCTGGACGTGTGATCTTGGACATAAAACCCCCAGTCTGGACAGTACACAGGCTCCCCTGTCCCGCACCTCCCAGTTTCTATCCTAAGGGGCATGCAAGGAAAAGATTCCTCTGTGTCTTCACCCCTGGACCTGGCTCCTGGGCCAGGACTCGTCTAGTCCCTGCCTGGTGTGTAAGTGTACAACCAGGCTCACTGCCCAATCCAAGGCTCACTGTCTGACCCTGAGCCAGAACTTGAAGGTGCACGGTATCAAGTCCTCCTGGAGACCCCCACAGGATGCCCCCTGCAGTGCACCTCCTGAGTAGCCCCCTGCAATGCCCCCAGGAAGGGGCCTACACTCACTTTTGCAGTGATGCTGATCCAAGCCCACTTCTCCTAAGGCTTCTGGATGGGAGCAAGGCAGGGTGGGAATGTGGGGTGGGAGAGTGTAAACCTGACTGCCCCAGATGCACTCCTCTAGCTTGCCAATCCCAAAGCCCTTAGAAGGAGATTCTGGGAGATTTGTGCCTGGGGCTGGGAGTCGCCATGCTCTATTCAGTGGCTCCAGAAATACCAGATTTTTTCCACCATGTCCCATCTGGGCCCGATAAGCACCATCCCTTCAGTGTCTGCACTAAGTGGTTTGCAGGCTGTCTTGGCTGTGTGTCCCTGGGAAGGACAATTTATCTCAATGTTCTTCCCCTGGCTCTAAGAGATGCTTCTCTCCCTCCTCAAGAGATATTAGGCATGGGCTCCACTGAGCACTTATCATCCAGGGATGCTCCAATGACATCAGTTTCCTGAGAGCTGGACAGTTCCCCTCACTTCAAAGCCTGACTTTGCTCCCCCTCCTCCCCTGGTCCTCCCCACACCCACGTCCACACTTGGATTCATCCTGCAGACCCCGACAGCACATGGAAGTGGGTTCTCACAGTCCTCACTGTCACTCAGAGCGCAGCTTGGTGCCGTTATCAGACACAGCCAACGGGACGGAAAATGTATAAAGAGGGCCGCCTTGTTGCTGATGAGTGGAATGGCAGGGGTTGAAAACTAGCTACAGGGCAGAACTGTTCTTACACTTATTAATGTATGCAACAAATATTTCTGAATGACCACTAAGTGCCCTGTTCTTTTCTGGGTGTCGGGGAGACAGAGTGTTGAACAAGACAAAAGATTACACACAAGGGCAGCAAAACCGACAGGCAAGGAAATGTATAGTAAGTACCAGAAGAAGTATAGCCAGGCGAGGGAGAGAATGTGCCTGGGGGTGCAGGGGGGGGTGAGTACTATAGAAAGGCAGCTCAGAGAGGCTTCTCCGAGGAGGCACCTGCCAGCAGAGATGCAAACGAAGCAAGTGAGCCCCGTAGCAGACCTGAGGGGCCAGCATCAGGGGCAGAGGGATAGGAGAGCAAGGGCCCTAAGCAGAACCCAGTCAGGGCGCTGCTCAAGGACAGTGAGAGCACCGCTGAAGCCAGAGCAGAGAGAGCAGGACAGACGGGGAGAGCAGATGATCTGGAGAGGAAAGTCGTGGCCAGCACACGTAACGCAGGACTCTGCACACGCCAGCCCTTCGTGTGTTCCTGTCGGCCCGTGAGCTAAGAACAGTGACGGCATGTTGAAAGGGTTGGAAGAAAAAGGAGATAGAAATGAAGACCGCGATGAAGACAACGAAGGAGAAGAAGATGATGGCGATGTGACAGACTCCTATGTGGCCCGCCAAACCTGAAATATTTAGCACCTGGCCCTTGACAGAAGAGGTCTGCTTATTCCCCAGTACAGAGGCCTGAAGGACATTGAGCCACCCCGGTTTTATTTCCAGCATCACAGGAAGCCACCGCCGGCGGGGGCCGTTCTGAGCAAGGATGAGGCACAGCCCAAGGTCCGCGTGTCAGCGCTCACTTGGGGGCCCCTGTCGGGGGCGGTCGTAGGGTCGGGCACCCGGTGCAGGCAGGAGCTGGCTCTGTCTGCGGTGGGGCAGTGGCTGTCAAAGGAAGGGGCTGATTTTGAGACACATCAGCAGAGTTAGCACACTGGATACGGGATGTGAGGGAGGGAGAGGAGCGAAGGATGACTCTTAGCTTTTGAGGCAGAACAACTAACCAAGTGAGCGTTGGCGCCATTTCCTGACGTGCAGAAGACTAAGGGAGGGGCAGCCGGCGGGATGGGTTTGGGAAATCAAGAGTTCTAGTTTGGCCATGACCGGGCCGAGATGATGAGTCGACATCAAAGTGCAGACATTTGTATATACTTTTATAGGCACACGCATGTTCAAAACGCATACACGTATAACATAAAGGATGATGATGTCACTGATGCTATTGGAGAAACAGAAAGAAAACAAGAATGCATGGAAGACTTCCTCTGACGTGTGAAGTATTCGATATTCATTCCCACAACAATCTGTAAGGAAGAGTCTCTCCATTTGTCTCTCCCACTTTACTGATGAGAAAACTGGGCCTGAAATTTTCCCAAAGTTGCACATGGAGCCGGATAGCGGGAGAGCTTGGAGATGAAACCAGGAGTCCCCCGTTCCTAAACCCACATGTACCAAACAGCACAGCACATCCATGCCCACTCAGGGATGCAGCCGTCCTTCCTTGGCGCCTGTATTTGGGCATTTTTATTTGGGCCACGTAATGGACAAACCGAGTCCTCCTGGTTTCCTGGAATTGATTCTATAGACCAGACACAATAAAATGTTCTTGTTTCCTACCTCTGAATTTAGCAACATGGAATAAACACATTTTTGCTACAATATTTTTTCTTATTCGGTCCTTCTTAAATTATGAAGTGATACATGCTTATTAATTGAAATAAAAAATATGGAAAAATAGGAAGGGAGGAAATTAGTAATGTCCCCAGCCCTTAAGTATTGCCATGACTGAATATTTCTGGGACTTTTTAGAGGCCGCACGTGACCTACTGTATAGTTAGTGATTGTTTCTGGGGTTCAGAACTGTGGGCTCAGAGAGGGACGAGGACCCTAAAGGAACCGACGAACTATATGACAGAGGAGCCAGGTAAGAATAAAAATGTCTGACATCTATTAAAACAACATGTAGGTGTGTGTCAAGAATCATGCTATGTGCTCTAACTGCATAACCTTATGTAATTCTCACACCCCATTTTACAGTTGAAGAAACTGAGGCTTTCATCACTCCCAAGCAGCAGAACTGAGACTTTAACCTGGGGGTAATGAATCCCAGAGCAGGAGCTCTTCAATCTCATGTCGTTCCATGCCTAGGGACAATTAATGCCCACCAGAAGGCTAAAACAAATATTGTTTGTTTGTTTGTTTTACCTAAGGTTTGAGTATAATTTTAGAATTTGCATCAACTTTGGATTCAGCTAACACATGCCATCACATCACCGACCTCAACAAAGATTTCTTGAACAAATAAATAAAAACTAAAATCTGATAAATCCAGAACAAAATGAAGGAGAGGAAGACAGAATAAAGTGGGGCAACCCAGGATAGACTAATTGAGTCAGCCACTCACTAAGTATTTATCGAGCACCTACTACGTGCCAAGCACTGAACAAGACAGTGGGGACCAGAGGTGAACATGACAGACTAAAATCCTGGCCGCCTGGTGGATTTTAGTGGATGGATCACCGTGGTTGGCTAAATCTGGGGAAATACTCAGAGTGGCTTCCCCTCAGCCCCTAGAGGTCTGCCTTATTTCACTCTGGTGCACGTGGTCGCCCTGTGCCAACCAACTTGTTCTAAAAAGCAAAGAACTGGGCGCCTGGGTGGCTCAGTCATTAAGCGTCAGCCTTCGGCTCAGGTCATGATCCCAGGGTCCTGGGATCGAGTCCCTCATCAGGCTCCTTACTCAGTGAGGAGCCTGCTTCTCCCTCTGCCCCTCCCCCTGCTTGTGTTCCCTTTCTCACTGTTTCTCTCTCTGTCAAATAAATAAAATCTTAAAAAAATAAAATAAAATAAAAATAAAAAGCAAAGAACTTCAGGAATACAAAAACCTAATTACAGGGTGCTTCTATTTTATTCTTTAAATCAAACCTTGTCTAACTTGTGCTTCCATGTCATCTCTTACTAGCTTATTTCTGCTCAATTTCCAACCAGACCCACTAACTGGAATTTTTTAACCTGAGGCTATGGCCCTCCAGGGTCTCCATGGATAAGAGGATGTTATACAGATATATATTCTGCAGAGGGTCAAGGGGCACGAAGGAGAGCAAGGGTCCATTGCTTCTATCAGATTTTCAAAGGAGTACATAACCTCAAAAAAGCAAAAATCTACGGCTCTAATCTTTTTCCACTTCAGTGGTATTTCCCATAGTCTGTGAATGTTGATTCTTTCCCCCTGTAACAGTCTCTCCGAGGGCTGAGACTGAGTGGCATTTGGGGTTTGCTTGCAGAAACTATGCGAGTGCAGCATTGGTATTTTTCCAGGCACGGCATAAAACGGAACTTAATTCATTCACTTCCACATTGACACAAGGGGGAATGTTCCAATTCCTCAGCCGCTGAGAAAGGCGATGTCCCCCACCAGGCTTCACACAACCCTCTTCCACTTGATTATTATTTGAGTCTCACCCCTGGCCCCGGCTCCACACTGCAGGTCTACACCGTTTCCCTGAGTACACACAGTCTTAGACTCCTTCAGGCCAAAGAAAATAACACTGTTCTGATAGTCGAAGGCAAGAACAGGCTTCCTAAGCAGGTTGTTCATCTGCCAGAATTCCTGCTCACTATGCTTATTCTTGAACTCCAGATATCAATCACCATCTCTATAGGGTAGAGAAATGGAACAGAAAATACAGATGGTCTCCTGTTAGTTCATTTTGTTGAAAGCAAGTAGCACATTCAAGTGGAACATTTAAGAGTCAAGGTCTTTATGAGTACTCATTCCTTCATTGCCTCAACAAATATGTATCAAGTGTCTCCTGTGCTCCGGACAGGACAAGACCGAATTGGTTCCCACCCTCCTGGAGTGTATGGCCTCGTGCAGGAAAAGAGGCATCACAAATAAATAGAAATGTGTTGAGAGCTAGGATGATAAATATGAATTGCTACTGGGGACATGTAACCAAAGACCCTACATAGTATCACAGTGTTGAACAACAAGGAAGACGTCCCTGCTGAAGTAACAGATATGCTGCAGCCTGGATAGAAGTTGCTGAGGCCAGGGTGCATGGAAGGAGAAGAGATTAAGAGCCCTTGAGGCTTGTGCAAAGGTCCTGAGGCCAAAACTGGTACAGCATATTAGGGGAACTGGAAGAAAGCCTCTGTAGCTAGAGCACAAAGCGGAGCCACAAATGGCTGGAAACAAGGCTAGAAAAGAAATAAGGGTTCTGTACGAGAGAGCCTTGATTGTCCTTGTGGGGATTTGGGTCCTAATCCTGACAGCAATGCGGAATCATGGAAAAGTACGGAGGAGGTGTATGCAACATGATTACTGAGGTTTGGTTTTGTTTTGTTTTAAAGCTTTTATTTTTAAGTCATCTCCATACCCAGTGTGGGGCCTCAACTCACGACCCCAGGATCAAGAGTCACATGCTCCCCTGACTGAGCCAGCCAGGCGCCCCTAGATCTGAGGTTTTAAAAGATCATTCTGACCACAGTGTGGAGAGTGGACCGGGGATGGGCAAGACCATACATGAGGAACCAGTTTCAGAGGCTTTTCCAGTAGACCTGGGGAGAGAGGCTGGGGGTTTGAACCAGGGTGAAGGTGGTGGACACGACGAGAAGTAGACTTCCTAGGAGAAAACAGGGAGCATGAGCCCACTGACTTGATGGTGGGTTAGATGTGGAGGTGAGGAGGAGGGCAGGATTAGTCCTCTCATCAATCATTTCTGCTTGTCTCCAAAGCATTTCGAGACATTCCTTCTGACCCTGCCTCCAGGAGATGGCTCTCTGAATGGACACTGCCCGTTGGGGCGATAGCATGTCAGGGATAAATCTGAAAGGAGCCACAAATTCACGAGGCTCCAGGGACACTGGCCATTGTTATGTGCATCGAAGGGGCCACAGCTGTCCCCACCCGGAGCCTTTGTGCTGGTAATTCTACTGCCTGCATCGGGCTCCCCTGGTCTTCCCATGGTTGGTGCTTCAGATCTAACATTATGGTCTAACATCACCCCCAATTGCTCTCGAACGCATTGCCCTGCTTTACTGTCTTCATAGCACTTGCCACTCTGAAATAAACTTCTTAATGTATTTGCTTCCATGTGTGGTGTCTGTATCTCCCCACAAGAAGGTGAATTCCATGACAACAGAAACTGTTCTTCTTGTTTCTCCGTGCCTAGAACAGTGCCTGGTGCACAGCAGGTGCTAGGGAAAAGAAGATGAAGGAGTAAACGACTCCCCAAAGTCCAAAGGCCCCCCTGAGTGTCCTCTCCCTGGGCCCTGTGGACATCCTTGGCTCCCAGCCTTGGCACCGACTGAGCAGCTCCTGGGCTCAGGTGCCCCACGAGCCCTTGCAGACTCACTCTGAACCTCCACCTGAACCCAGGGCTCAGGTGAGTAACGGTTCTCCAAGAAACAGCACTCTCATGGGAGTTTCCTTTGCTTTGTCTCCCAAGAACTGCCAGGGCTGGTATTTTTCCAAATTCCACACCTTGGGGCATGAAGCAAACTCCATAGGACCCCGGGACAGAATTATGTACTCCCGCACATGACTAAAAGAGCTCACAAGCAAACATTGCTGGTGCTGCTGATTCATGACTATTTCTTTTTCTAGTTTTCCCTACAGATCTCAGGGCCAAAGTCAACTGCATTTGTAGTTCATAGCTGGTTCTTTTTAACCCAGGATATTAGACAGGATTCGGTTCTCCTAGCTAAATTCCTTCTTGGAAATGGCTCTTAATTCTTCTCTCTTGGGGCTCCTGGGTGGCTCAGTCATTAAGCGTCTGCCTTCAGCTCAGGTCATGATCCCAGGGTCCTGAGATCGAGTCCCACATCGGGCTCCCTGCTCAGCGGGAAGCCTGCTTCTCCCTCTGCCTGCCGCTCCCCCCTGCTTGTGCTCTCTCTCTCTCTCCAGCAAATAAATAAAATCTTTTTAAAAAAATTATTCTCTCTTACTCTTCTAATTTTATTTTTGAAAAGATGCTTCCTAACATGAAGATAGGGACTGCATTCAGCAGAGGAGAAAGGAACAGGACGTGGTGAGGCCCAGCCAGGCTCCTGCAGAGCCTACCAAAGGGACGAGTCAATGCCGAGTCACCATGAACAGTCAGTTCTCAGAGCTTGTGAGTCAGTGGCTGCTGGGCATGGGGCTTCTGGTGCCTTCCACATGCCTGAAATCTCCCCCGACGCCAGGAGGGTAATGACTAACAACAGACATCGCTGTCCAGTGATGAGTTCACCTGAAATCATAACATGGCGCCTGTAGGATAAGATGAGCTGTCATCTGACAAATCTTCCGTGTGGCCTGGGGGTTGAGTTGAGATGGGACAAAGGATGGGGTCCTACAACCGCTGGGTCAGGCTGGGTACCTTTCTCCAACCTGCCTCTCATGGCAACAGTGTCTAGGTTCACACACTGGCAGATGTGCTGAGGCCGCTGGTGAAATAAAGTCAAAACTCTGTGGTAAAATCCTAATTCACATGCTGGAAGTCTCACTGAATGGGGAATATTTTTCTCTTAGAAATTGCCTTTCATGGGGCTCCTGGGTGGCTCAGTCGTTAAGGGTCTGCCTTCGGCTCAGGTCATGATCCCAGGGTCCTGGGATTGAGCCCCACATCGGGCTCCCTGCTTCTCCCTCTTGCTCTGCCCCTCCCCTGCTCGTGCACTCTCTCTCTTTCTCTTTCTCTCTGTCAAATGAATAAGTAAAATCTTAAAAAACAACAACAGAAATTGCCTTTCAGGAAATAGAGGCAAATGGTAAGATAAACTTTGGGGGGGGGGGGAGTTAATAAAATTCAACTTTGAGGGACGTTACGGAAGCCTGAGCTCAAGAGAACAGCAGTGCCATTTGTAGGCCAGCTTGCCATTCCCGAGCATTTTTATCTGCTCTGCATCACTGCTGATCTGCGTCTTCTGCGTCTGGACCCCCAAATGGTAGTAGCAGTGATTTTTTGTTCAATCCTCACTGTGTGACGAGCACTTTATATATGCTATGTTATTTTATTCAGTTCACATCAAAACCCCTTTAGGTGCGTGTCCATTATTGCCTGTATTTTACAGATCAGGAAACTGAGGAATTAGACATGAAGCGACTTGCCCAAGAAAATCTAGCTCTTGGGGTGCCTGGGTGGCTCAGTCGTTAAGCATCTGCCTTCGGCTCAGGTCATGATCCCAGGGTCCTGGGTTTGAGCCCTGCATTGGGATCCCTGCTCAGCAGAAAGCCTGCTTCTCCCTCTCCCACTCTCCCTGCTTTTGTTCCCTCTCTCGCTGTGTCTCTCTGTCAAATAAATAAATAAAACCTTAAAAAAAAAAAAAAAGAACATCTAGCTCTTAAGTACTGCGTGTGGGAACCAGCCCCTTCCTAGACACCAGAAGCCCTGCTCTCATCTGCTGCCGGCCTCTGTTCAATCAAAGGATCCATTTATTCTGTTTACAAGGTCAGGAAAAGTATAGTTGATTGGTTTTTATTTTTTTTCCCCAGAAAGGCTTTCACCAACTATTTCTGACAACACCGAATTAAATAATCCCCAAGCCTCCGTCTCTTGTTATCGGTGAGAGTGTTGCGCGACGCTGACCCCAGAGTATCTTCCAGGTCCAGAGTTTATGATTTTATTCTGATTCATCACACAAAGGATCTCCTTCCTCTCAAGGGGGGAACAATCTTAATAGGCTCTTTAGAATATATAACAGCAATTCTCCGTAGACAGTGGATTCCTACAAAATCCCCAGAGGGGGTCATTAATTAAGATCGACACTCTCCTGGGCAGGGAGAGTGTGAGAAGGTGGGCAGAAGAGGCGGCTCTGCCTTCCTGGGAAAATCTTGCTCCCACTCTGACAGCCGGCTGGGTCTACTCACGGGTGACTAGCAGCCGTGCCAATCCCTGGATGCATGGGATTAGGACCACTAGCCTGTATGTGTGTGGGAGGGGAACCCTTAGGCCCCCAGGTCTGCCACCTATTTGCCCTGCAGCGAAGTAGAGAGGGTTCCACGGACTCCAAGCTGGAGCCCGCCCACCAAGGATGCTTCCCACCCGCCCATCCTGCCCTGCCCAGGCCTGGGCCTTTCCTCGGTCATCAGCCCTCGCTGAGCACATGGTTGACAGCGTGGCAGCACAGTTGCTCTGAGGAGTTGGCATGAGTGAGAAAGGGTCCCTGACCCTCACTGCCTCTCGTAAGTGTCACTTCACTTTCTACCATGGCCACTGTCTCCTGCTCGCGTGGCCCACTCCACACTTCCTCTCACTCACTGGGCTCCCCTCCTCTAGCTCCTCCCGCCCCCTCTATTCCTCACAGACCCCCAGTGTTCCCCCACCTGAGAGAGCTCCTCCTCACACATTTCCCTCAGAGGCCTCGCCTCACCCTTCTGGTCTCAGTTCCAACGTCCCCCCCCCCCCCCCCACCTTAGAGAGGCCTTCTCTGGCCTTCCTTCTCTCTGCCACTTCACTCGGTTTTATTCTCCTCACCCTTAGCGTGACTTGAAATGATTTTCCTTATGTATCACTGCTTGTCTCCATGGTGCTAAAATATAAGTTCCAGGAAGGCAAGAAGCCCCTCATCTCGTTCACTGTTGTGTCCCCCCGTGCCTCGAACGGAAGAGTCGGTGCTCAATAAAGTGCACACATTCCTCACTCATCAGGTGGAGGCTTTTATAGCACAAGGCTTCTGTGACGATGAGGGACCGTGGATTTTCAGGGTTTGTCAAGACTAGGTCCCGATAACAGCGAGTTTAAAAATTCTTACTGCCATCACGAGAGGCAGCATGGACCGGGCTCAAGCCTGCAGGCCCCGGCGTGTGAACGGAGTCCTCACAACTACGTAGCTTTTGGCCTTCAGCAAGTGATTGAACCTCTCTTAGCCACAGTTTCCTCATCTGCACAGGAGAGATAATAATGGTACTAACTCCTTGGCCCCTGTGTGGATTACATAAAACGATCCACGGGAAGTGTTCAGCAGACCCTCTAGCGCATATTGCGCCCTCCGTAAAGGTAAGCTATTACTATGCACCAGAGAGAGGGCCCCACAAGTTCTGTTACTATACTCCCCCCTGCACACCCTACAACCTGCAAAGCACTTTTCCATAAATCCTCCCATTCGTGCTTCTGAAACCCCGCTGAGGGCCAGGAATTACCCACTCTTTAGGCTCAGAGCTGCTTGCCTGAGAGCCCACAGCTAGAGGGATCTCCCAGAGCAGAGGACAGAAGGCCTCTGATTCAGGAATCCAAACTCTCCTCTTGTCACCACACTACGCTCGCTTCCTCTCCCAACGTACAGTCCCAGACAGAATCTGAAGACATCGTTAGGCCCCATGTGGAGAAACCATGCTTGCTGCTTGAGGATCCCTGCTCAAAATAAATGGAAGCCTGAGGCCTCTGCACACTCACTGAGGCCAACTGTGTCTCTCCCAAGCCCGCTCCCCTTCTAGGCCAGCTGAGGGTTTGGCAAAGCCACAAAGGCAGACGGAACCACTAGAGCAGGCCCAAAGTTCTGGTGCTCTCCAAGCTTCAAGGCACATCAAAACCACCCGGTGTTTGTGGGGGCGGGTCAGAGCGGGGCACTGAAGAGGTCGTCGGAGGCCTTTCCAACGACTTCCAGCAGGCGTGGCGTATTCGCTGAGCCTATGGATCAGCCAGGCCTCGCGGCCCCTCCTGCTCTGCCCCCCTGCCCTGCCTAAGCCCCTGGCCCTTGTCCTCAGAAAGGTTTTCAAAGGTGCCCTGACTAGCCCTTGGTAGCTCTTCCAGCCTCAGGGACAACTCAGCAAAGAGACTCCGGGCCTGAAGTCCAAGGAATCCAAGGAGCCGGGCACAAATGACGTGAGGGGGAAAACAGACTGCACTTACCAAAAAGAAACTGGCGCCCTGTTCAGTCTTTTCAGCTCCCAGTGGGAGCAGATTTGTTGTGACTAATGCATCAGGCTTTAAATAGTTCCAAGCGGCATACTGATTAGCCCAAGGCGCAACGGAGGCAAGTGCAAAGTATCTCCCAAAGTGCAAAGTTTCCGAGAAAGAAAAGACAGCCCCTCTGGGAAACGGCTCACCTGCTGGCGGAAGCCCACCCAGTTTAATTCCCGAATAAAGCAGCAGGCACAAGGAGCTGCAGGGATCAGGAAATCACAGGGAGCCAGTCAGATTCGATGGGAGAGATTTTCAGTTGGATCCTGCCATCCTCCCCCTCCCAAACCCTTCATGATTGTTCCTTGCCCACAGTCTACATTTCCCAGCATTACTTTCTAGGACCCTTATGAACTGGTCCTCTACTGGGTTGAATGGTGTCTCATCAAAATTCCCTCTCCTCCTGGAACCTCAGGAAGTGACCTTATTTGGAAATAAGATGTAATTAGTTAAAATGAGTTCGTCATGGATTAGGGTGGGCCCTAAATCCAATGACTAGTGTCCTCATAACAGGACCATGTGAAGACACAGAGACACCCCAAGAGAATGCCATGTGAAAATGAGGACAGCGTTCGGAGCACCACGTCTACATGCCAAGGATCGCCAGCAACCTCCAGTAGCTAGGAGAGAGGCATGAAGCAGATTCTCCCTCAGAAGGAAGGATCCTGGAGGAACCCTCCAGAAAGAATCAACCATACTAATGCCCTGATTTTGGACTCCTAGCCTCCAAAACTATGAGAGAATACATTTCTATTGTTTGAAGTCACCCCGCTGTGGTTTTTTTTTTTTTTTTTTTTTTTTTATGGCAGCCCTGGGAACCTAACACAGGTGCCAAGCTACATGTCTAGCCCTAGTCCCATCAAAGTCACCCTCCTCACACTCCCTGTATAAGAGGTGGCTGTTACACATTTAAAAAAAAGTAACAGAGTTCAGGTCTCATCTTTGCCTTGTTGGCCGCCGTGTGACTTTGGGCAAACCAATTCACTTCTCTTATTTTCAGTTGTCTAATCTATACCATGAAGACAATAGAAGGGTGGTTGTGGGAATTTGAATGAGAAAATATGAGTTTAACAAGAGGGAGGCTAGATCAGCCACAGAATATCTCTTGGGGAAGGCATTACATTTGTTTGGAAAATAGAGCCAAATAAACCTCCTTGCAGGAGGGTTTAGATCAAGAAACTAGGGGGCCCTGTCAACTAACATGATGTATTGGTGGTGTGTAAGTTGAGTGGTAAAAGCTGGCTGATGAAGAGTGAGAAAGGTAACATTCACAGGGAAGAGTCCAGGAGATAAAAAGGGCCAATAAGAGTGAGACTGAGGGAAGGTGGGAGCAACACCTCTCCACACCATGGTGTGACTAGGGAGTTTGGGGGGGTGGGTGGAATAGAAACATCTAATGGATTTTTCCAGTTATTTGTGATGACGTGTACAAGATAAGCCCATTCCCCCCATCTCTTCTACAAAATATGCAGTGAACTCTAAATTGGAAACCAACAGTTTTATGGTCATGGATTCTTTGGGTTTGAATTTGGAGAGGTACTGAGTTTGGAGGCTGGGTTGTCATGGGGGTAAAGTGAGGAGAGCCCACACCAACACATGAGCTGGAGAACCAGGGGCCTGGGGGCATTTGGTTTCCCCACACATGCAAATAGGCAGCATATTGAGGGCACTTTATGAACATAACACATAAACATTTGCTTCAGCCTCAGTCCTCCCCTTCCTGACCATGACTTACTCCTGCCTAAGTTTGGGGTGACTTCTCCCCTTCCTCTACCACTTCTTCAGCTATCTGAATCCTACCCATCCTTCAAGCATCACCCACCTCCTGCTTGAAGCCTTCACCCACCTTCCGAGCTGGAGAGGGACGATCGTCCATCTCCCAGCTTTGTGCAGCGTGCAAGTGCAAGTATTTCCATGCAACAGGTACCATATTCTTTCTGGAGTTAGAGCTAAGCAATAAAAAAACAAGACAAAAAGTCCTGCAGAGGCAGACAAGGGAAGATGAACTCTGAACAAAGAGAAAGACCCAGAAGGGAGTGGGGGCAGGGGAGAAGCTGGGAGGAGGGAATGCTGAAAAGCTCCAATGGCCAACTTCATTCACAGTCACTGTATCAGGGTGGGGCGGCGGGGCCAGTGGGGAAAGGTGATACCTCTGGCAGGCCCTTTTGTGAAGCTGAAATTCAAGCATTTCCCCTGAGTCTTGAGTGTCATTGTGGGGCACCCTGAAAACAACTGCTACGCAGGTAACTGGTTTCTTGGAAGCTCTCTAGAGCCATGTGGGCACAAATTACCAAAACTTCCACCTGCTAAGCTTTCTCCCCACCCTCACTCAGAGCAAATAAATACACCCACCAAGGCCTGAGATGGACATTAATCTCAAAGGTCAGGCAGGTGAAATGCTCTGACCTACCCACCAAGGGCTCTGTGACAGAGTTCCCCATGGCCTGGAATGAGGAAGTAACTCCCATTTACCTGTTCAATGGGGAGGAAGGAGACAACCAGAGACTTGCTCCCCACCCACCCTTGCCCTCGGAATCTGCCCTGGGGCCCAGGCTACTGAGCTGCTGGGAGCTGGGTATATAGGAACAAAAAATACCTGTTTGCTGTTCTCAGGAAGGTCCTCAGCCAGGGGGGGACAAACGAGCAGGGAAGTGCCATGCAGTGTGGGGAGTGCAAGGAGAGAGTAGCCCAAGAGTTATGGTAACTCAGGAATTACCCGCCTGGGCTGTGCTGTACTTTAAAGGGTGAAAAGGAATTATGTCCACAACTCACTACTACCACAAACCCACACACTGGCTGTTAGATTCATCATCTTTCTAAACATTAAAATATAAGGAAATGTATGATTTAGGGCAGCAGGAAGAACCTATGACAATCAGGGGAAGAAACCTGGAAAGGGTTATCCAAGGAGAGGGAACAGAATATGCAAAGGTCCAGAGGTAAAGTCATGGTTGCCCTATAGACACCATTCTAGTAAGTTTTTGTGGAAGATTCAGTGAGGTAGCAACTATAACAATTCCAGAGGCTGGGTGGCTTAAACAACAGACATTTAATTCTCACAGTTCTGGAGGCTGCGTGCCAGCATGGTGGGGTTCTTGGTGAGGGCTCTCCTCTTGGTTGATGGATGGCTGTTTTCTCACTGTATCTTCACATGGTGGAGAGCACAGGCTCTGGTCCCTTTATCTCCTTATAAGGACACTAATGCCATTGTGGGGCTCCACCCTCATGACCTTATCTAAACCTAATTATCTCCAAAGGCCCCACTTCCTAATACCATCACATTGGGGATTAAGGCTTTCTACACCTGAAGGGGGGGGGGCTGAGGCGCAAACATTCAGTCTATAGATTGAATTTGCAGTAATTGACATTAAGGACTGTGAGAATAATCACTCTTTGTCCAAGACACACTAAGGAGAAATTCTATCTCAGTATTAATAATCTAGAGTTGGAAACAACCTTAAGTGCGCAATGGTCAGGGATGGGTGAAATAAATTACCTGCATACAACTAAATACTAGTAAAAGCGACTGGGTATAAACAATATTAATCACATGGAAAGATGTCCATGATGTATGAAGTTTTTAAAAATGTAGGTCAGAAAATACATAGATGTTAATCAGTAGGAAAAAAAGACTGGCAAAAAATAACTCACCAAAATATTTACAACTCTTATCTCTGAGGTGAGGTTACAAGTAATTTTTTTTTTTAAATGACTCATATTCTTTTTTTTTTCTTTTTAAGACTTTATTCATTTGACAGAGAGAGACAGTGAGAGAGGGAACACAGACAGGGAGAGTGAGAGAGGGAGAAGCAGGCTTCCTGCCGAGCAAGGAGCCCGATGCGGGGCTCGATCCCAGGACCCTGGGACCATGACCTGAGCCAAAGGCAGACGCCCAACCATCTGAGCCACCCAGGCGCCCCTAAGTAATTTTTAACTGTTCTTTTACCTATCCATATGTTCTAAAATTTGTACAATAAACACGTAAGATTTTTGAAATAAGAAAGGAAGGGGTGTGTGTGTGTACGTGTGTGAGAGTGATTATGTATTTACTGCCAGACAGGACCAGGGAAATGTGAGAAAGAGCCTCAGTATGACCCTGCAGGTCAGAATGAGTGAACAGGCACTCAGCCCAGGCTCCCTGCAGCCACTCCCATTGTGGGCTATGACCTGAATCCCTTCACATTCTCTTCTCAAAAGTCACACTCAATCAGCCCCAACCATCCTCTTAAATAATCATTTTCAATGGCATGGCCACATTTATCTTCTAAGATGGAAATGTAATTAGTTCTTGGAGTTGAAAGTTCCTTTTGGGGCACCTGGGTGGCTCAGTCAGTTGGGTGTCTGACTTCGGCTCGGGTCATGATCTCGGGGTTCCCTGGGATTGAGCCCCATGTTGAGCTCAGCACTCAGCGGGGATTCTGCTTGTCCCTCTCTCTCTCTCTCTCCTTCTGCTCCTACCCTTGCTTGTGCACGTGTGCTCTCTCTCTCAAATAAATAAATAAAATCTTTTAAAAAAAGTTCCTATTAAAAATATTTAATAGGGGAGCCTGGGTGGCTCAGTTGGTTAAGCGTCTGCCTTCGGCTCTGGTGATGATCTCAGAGTCCTGGGATTGAGGCCTGCATCATTGGGCTCTCTGCTCAGCAGGGAGCCTGCTTCTGCCTCTCCCTTCACTGCTACCCCTGGTTGTTTTTGCTCTCCCTCTCTCTGTCAAATAAATAAATAAATAAATAAAATCTTTAAAAAAATCTTTTAAAAAAATTTAATAACTGGGGTGCTTGAGTGGCTCAGTCGGTTAAGCATCCGACTCTTGACTTCAGCTCAGGTCATGTTCTCAGGGTCTTGAGATCAAGCCCCATATCAGGCTCCCTGCCCAGTGCAGAGCCTGCTTAAGATTCTCTCTTGCCTCTTCCTCTGCCCCTCCCCTCCAACTCTCTCTAAAATAAATAAATAAATAAAAATGTTTAATAATTATTTGTCAGCAAATCAGCATTGATAGATGTGACTGTTGGCCTATTGTGGGGGGGTGGTGAGGAAGTGGGAATATGAAAGAAGAACTCAAGGGGAGGCAGAAGGTGGTTGTAGACTTTGAAGATCCCCTGAGGTCAGAGAGCCAAGGAGAAAGCCCTTTGCCTTTACAAGTGAAGAGCTAGGCTAGGAGTCAACCACCTAAGGCATATCTAAAAAGGCAGCATGTAGAATAGAGTGACAGCTGAGGTTTATTACTTTATTCATCCAATCCTGCCCTATTCCACACTCTGAAGCTATAATGTGAGCACAACGCAGTTCTAACCTTCATGGAGCTTACCTTCTGTTGGAGAGAAAGATGGAAAACAAAAGCACGTGGGCTATGAGACAGGCAGTGATAAGTGCTTGAACGTGGGAAGTGAACAGAGACCATTGCAGTGCTATTTTAGATGGGTTGGTCAAGGAAGAGCCCAGACAAGAAGGAGGTGAAGGAGCAAGCTCTGTGTTCACCTGTGGAAAAGTATTCAAGACTGTGGGAACAGCAACAAAGTCCCTGAGCTGCGAGTGTGATCGGAACACTTAAAAATAGCAAGGAGGCCTAAGTGTTGGAACGGAGTGAGGTCTGGGAAATGCTCTGGTGGCGTTCTTCTCCAGCAACCAGGTGGGGTCCCTCTGGATATGGGTGTCTCACGCCCTGCCACCATCCTAGGTATCAGACCCAAAGAAGCTGCTTTTTCTGCACCACTGCCTCTAGTCTCAGGGGGAACGAATCCCCAAAAACCTGGCTTTGGTGACTAGCAGTATAGGGTGATGGTGAAGGGCTCAGGCTATGAAGCCAGACACCTGTGGGTCACAGTCCCAGCTCTCTCACATCCCAGCTGCGTGTCCCTGAGCAAGCTGCTTAGCTGATAGGAAGCCCAGGGGTGTGCTGGTACATTGGATCTCCTGGGGTGGAGGGTGCAGGACATGGAGAAATGCCTCAGTTTGTAGCATTTGCCGATTTCTGTGGTGTAAATACATCCACTGTGGCCGATGTCAGCTAGCAACATGAAATCACTGAACAGGGAATTAGGAAGAGACACATACAATTGGCTCTCGAGAGCCAGGACCAACCAGCTCTAGCACATCACCAGCTCAGTTTCTTCATCTTTAAAATGAATTTCAGCTCATAGAGTACTTGGTGAGAATGAGATGAGGTGCATAGAAAAAGCACTTAGCCTAATGCATGGCACACAGTTAATGCTCCAGAAGTGAGAGCTATAATTCTGACTCAATAAGGATGTTGGATTCTGGTCTGGCAATTGTATGCAGAAATGAATTCTCATAGGAGAGAGCAAAGGGTCAGCAGGAGGGCTGGGGCCTTATTCTGACTCAGTCTCTGCCTCCTGTGTGACTTTGGGCAAGTTGCTTTTCCTCTCAATCTGAATTGAGGGACAGAGCTAGTTATAAAGTTCCTTCCAGACTGGATGTTTTGCAACTTCGTACTTTGGGGACTGTTCTAGAAGCACCCTTGGAAAGAGTGGGCGGTTACAGGTTACCAAGGCAACATTAAGGGTGGGATGGAATTCCCTGGATTCTCGCCAATAAAATCTACCTGGATTTGGGTGGCAAATGTGTGCAGAGTCTAGGAAAGCAAGCCTGAGTGAGTTCTTTCTTGGCAAAGACCAAAGAACTGTTCAAAAAGTCAAGAGAAAAACACCTGAACAAGAAAGAGAGAGACATATATATGACAGTGGGGGGGGGGGGGGGGGGCGGGGCAGAGACCTAAGTGAGTATTTTGAGGATTAATAGAGTCTCAGAAAATGTCTTTAATAAACATTTTTTTAAATTTTTTCTTAAGATTTATTTATTTTGTGGGAGGAGGGGCAGAGGGAGAGAGAGGCAGAGAAGGAGACTCCCTGCTCAGCGCAGAGTCTGCTGCGGGGCTCCAACCCAGGACCCTGAAATAAAGACCTGAGCCGAAACCAAGAGTCGGAAGCTTAACCCACTGAGCCATCCTGGCGCCCCTAATAAACATTTCAGAAAGGAAGGCAATGTCTGCCAAACCTTTAATGTCAAGAGAGAGAACAGAATTCAGAAAGGAGCTGTAGATAAAATGCTGGGTGAGACGGGCCTAGCAGAGGCAAAGAGGGGGAGAGGCAGGTGAGGAGGACGAGGGCCTCTAAGACCGTCGCCACCAGGCACCGGGCAAGGGAGCAAGACGTTGGCTAGGGAGACCAAGTAACTCCAACTTCGCGGAACTGCAAACCGAATCTGCACAGCTCAGTCCTTTGTGCCTCCAATGTCCTCATTAGAATCCCTTTGAAGCACATCAGACTATAATTTTCAGGAGTCAAGAACAAAGCTTCCTGTAGCCTTTGGCTCGTACGGACCATCGGCAGGAACGAAGCATGTGACACAGCCCCCTCAAAGCCACAGACATGAGGCAGGCCTGCCCGCAGATGACAAATGGCCCTCAAAGATTCTGTGGACTTTGCACTTTTCTTCGTCAAAGTCTCCGGACTAGCCCACATCTCTTCTCTGGGGGACGAATGAGTATCAAGTCTGAGTGCTGTGATCCCAGCAATTGCTTTCACTGGCTATTGTGGCTTGGAACTCAATTTTCCTCCCCAAATAAGTAGTTTTCTCAAGCAGCCCGAGAACGCACAGCTCTTCCCGGTTGCGACAGGAGGTAACTTAACTGAATTTCCATCTCGGGAATCCCTGTTCTAACATTTTTGGGTCAGATATTGTTCCCCTAAGGAGCTTAATTCCGACGCCTTGACACCCAGGGAAATGAAAGCACGCATTTCATTCTGACTGAAGCGAAACCCTGACAGGTGAGCTTAATTACTGGCTGCCTCCAACTCCTAATCAACCGGCTTCCAACGGAAAGAATAAAGTCATAATAAAACCTAATGACATTCTAGTCAGACTGGGAACCAGGCGGCAGCAGCCGGTGACTTGCAGTGGTGAAGCAAGACGCTCAAAAGAGGTGGGGACGCCCCTGGGACAGGGGCTCCCCCACCCACTCTCACATGTGGGTGTCCTCATTTTAATGAGGACACCAGGAGTCCCAGGCCCGTGGAGTCAGGAACCATAAATGCTGCGTTAACTCTGTCTATAAACGATGATCAACCATAGCCTTTAAGCTTATTAAAAATAAGCCGAGAAATGAATCAATCATTGTCAAATGCTCAGTGTGATGTTGCTTCTAAAAATAAGAGTCCATCTGAAATTCTAAGAGCATCTTAACAGCGGATGGCTACACAATCTGTTGGCGAAATGTAAAAGAGTAAAAGAAACCTCAGCATCGTCCAGAAATGACACTCTCTGACAGTTAAGAGTCTCTGGATTTCGATCCCATCCTTGGCCAGCCTTGTAGTTTGGTCGAGTTCTGCCCCGTCTCGGCCCGTCAATATCCTTGATCCTGTTCACACGTAGCGTGGTCTTCCAGCATCGTGACCTGCCTTGGAAGTCCAGCTGAGAGATGCCCTCACTCTCCCGCAAGCCTGCTTTTCCTGGGTCTGCACCTCTCTGTAGACGGGGTACTCAGCCCTCCGAGGAGGACGAAAGCCATCATCCACGAGTGCTTCTCGTGGACCCCCGAACTGCATGTTTTAGCCACGCACCACAGTTAGTACTCACAGCAACGCTCCCTCCTTTACCAGGGGCTCATTCACATGGACCCTGTGCCAGGCACCATGCCGGACAACAGGCAGACCTGGAGGAGGAGCTCGTAGTGTAAGTGTGATTATACCCAGTTTATAGGTTAGCAAAAGGAGGCTCAGGAAAGGTCAATCGGAGGGAAGTAACGGAGGTGGGATTCAAACCCAGCCTGAGTTGTTTCGCTCCAGCTGTCCAGGTACATTTCTTTTTCCTGCCCCCCTGACTCCTTGAAGATAGGGCCCGGGTCTCCTGCGCCTGACTGTCTTTCCCACAGATGCTCCATAACCAAGGCTGGCTTAATTGAACTCGACAACCCTCGGCTACCAGTCTGTAAAATGTGGGTGAGCAGGTCTGCGTCACCATGTCCTGCGGCTCATGCAAGAGCCCAGGGCACACGCAGGCCTTTGAACAAGTCAGGTGGCAAGCCCATGGGACTTGGAGGCACTTGGCTCCACAGGAAATGCAATCTTCCTGGTTCCACCGCTCCACTGGGCAGCACTGCCCGGGGCTGCAGAGTAGCCTCCTCTACCGAAGAACCATCCCCCACAAAGCCTCCAGAAGGTCCCGCTCCCTGCCGGGCAGATCGCACAAGTGCTATGCTCAACTGCCCGTGGGCTTGGATTTCCTGGGCTATGCACAGCCTCCCTATCGCCCGGTCAGTGGGCCCTGGGGGGACTCCCAGGTCTCCACCTGAGCAGAGAGCCCTTGGTTTCTGGCTCCTTCCTGGCATGGGAAATTAGTGCTGAGGGAAAGTATTATGTGAATAGTCTACACCAACTCCACTGCATTTTCAGTTTTAAAAAACAACTTGAAACCAGATCAATACCACTGCCTGGAGACAGTCGGGGCGAAGCAAAGTGGGTCGGGAACAGGACGAAAGTGGATTTGCCTCCCTCCGAGGGCAGCTTGCACGGAGGTTCAGCTCTTGCCCTGGGTCCTGTCCACTCCTGGCTATTTGGCGGGCTTGCTTTTTGCAGCCCTTGCTGACTGCTATCCTGAGAATGGCACAGTGTGATGGAAGGTGATGAATTTGAGTCCTCTATCTGTGCTGTGTGACTTCAAACTACAGACTCAACCTCGTCGAGCCTCAAGTTTCACGTCTATGAGCTGGGTGTAATTATTCCTGCCCCAAAGTGTTACTGGAAGGTAAAATAATATGAGTGATAGTAAGTGTTCAATAAAAGGTAGATAAAAACGATAATCATCACAATGGCTTTTTTAAGAGGAGAAGACATGATGGGAGCCTCGCTTTACCAACCTTAACCTGCGGCCGCTCCGTCAGGAGTACAGATAGTGGGGGGCATCCTAGGAGGTGAATATGACTGACACTGTGCATAGGGTAACAGGAGGGGAATGGAAGCAGGATTCCTAGAAGAGGAACAGAGGGGGCATGTGGCAAAGGGGTTAGATAAATCAGAAGAATGTGGAAATCAGATGAAATATGAATAAAAAAGAAGTAAATCCATTTCTAATTTTGCTATCCACAACTACTTATTAAATCCACTCTCTTGTGACTGATCGTCCTTCCATGCCCTTCCAGCATCCTCCTAGTTAACGACAGTAAACACACTCCATAAATAAAAAGTGCAGTCGAGAGGTAATTAATGCTGAGCCATCTAATTCCGAATTTCAAATCATGCTCTACTTACATTAAAATAAGATTGCAGGCATGTGTGACAATCAATTTTACTCTAGTTTAAAAAAACATACACACACAAACCGAAGTCGGTTATCTAGGGAGAGCTTCGGGAAGCATGGCTGCAATTGGCTTCCATATGTCGCCCAAATATGTAGAGTGTCTCCCGTGTGCCTGTCAGGATGTGGCACTGTCACTGCCTTGTCTTTGGTAAAGGCACACACTTGAGGATGTTCAAAGGACAAAGATGTATCCTAGGATCGGGCTTGACCCAGGCCGGCAGAGAGCTAGCCATGCAGGAGGGTGTGAAGCGAGCCAAGGCTGCAGTTTCTAGAATTCTATTTCTTACTAACTCTATGTCTCAGACGAGACACTTCTCTTTTCTCTGTCTCACGGTCCCCACTTCCTAATCTGTAAAATGGGCGTAATATTTTAAGATAACCATGTTGGTGAGTGACCCTGGAAACTGCAAGTTTCTGCCGCTGTGAGTGGTTATTATCAGCCCTGACCTGGTCCAAATGTTACCCAGTGCTTTCTATGATGGCCAGCTGTATTCAAGTGGCCTGAATGTCATACCTTTCCAGTGTCAAAGCCAAGGTGAAGGAGGAAGACAACCAGTAGGGAGGCAGGTGCGTGCAGGGCTAACCTAGGGAAAAAGTCCAGAGCTAACTGATCCATTAGGCACAGTGCTTAGGGCCCACAATATTTGTAGAACCCATGGAAGAGATTTAATTTTTTTTTTTTTTTTTTGTAATCAGAAGAAACAATGAATACAATCCAGCCTGGATTATACTTGTTTTATACCAATGCAGTCATTAAATAACTTTTCAATATATATATATTTTTTAATGGAGGAAGGGATCCACAAAGGCAGAAGTGCCCAGGGCCCATGAAAGTCATAATGTGGCCCTGACCAAGTCCGTGGCTAATGAATGCAGCCGGCTTTCCTTGCTGCCCTTTCCAGAGCCCAGATTTGTTCCTCTGGGACTGATGTCTGTTCCTAGACAGCTGAGTCCTCCAGAGACAATACCAGGAGTTAATGCCAATTCCGAGTCAAGGAATGAGTGAGATTTCCTGACAGCTTGGCAGGCTGGAAGGGGCGATTCTTGAAGGGGGGTCGGGGGAGTCGATCCTGGGTACCTCTGGAATCATGCCTTCTATACCAGTGTCCGGCCTCACTACTGGACTGACTCCTCCTCCAGGTGGAGGTATTTACTCCTCCCACTGTTGGTGGGAGTACGACCTGGTACAAACTTTCCGGAGAATCATTTGGCAGTGTTTAGCAACATCTGAAAGTATGTACTTTGACCCAACAATTCTGCTTCCAGGAATCCATCTCACAGTCCTTCCTGTGCAACCATGCAAAGATAAAGGTGTAGTGAACACGTTGTTCATGATGGTAAAAACCCAGAACAGCCACAATGTCTGCCAGGGGGGCAATAGCCAATACAGTGTGTAGAGCTGACAGCCATATGAGAGACTGTAATCTCGAAGTTAAAGACAGAGCATTTGATCTCTGTGTCAAGAGATGGTGAAGAGTGAAAAAAGATCTCTGTGAGTATGGAGAGATTCCAAGCAGGGGCAGAGAGATGTATTCGAATATGCTGGGTTTTGTACAAAAATTTCTGGAATGATGCGCAAGTAAGTATTCACAGAGGTGATTGCTAGAAGGGTGGGAAAGAGGTTGGTGGGAGGGCAAGGCCTTGGCAGAGTGAGGCTGGCAGGGGTGCATTTCAGGGGGTCTCTGGCAAAGTGTGTCATTGGGATCTTCTCCTCTATTCAGTGAAGCCTGGGGCTCACCCCTCATTTAGGCCTTCATTCCAGGTCTCTTTCTGGAAGGTCTTGCATTCTTAGATGGTGTAAAGACAAGCAAGCAAAAAGTCTGAGCTGAAAAGCAAGCTCCCACTTCACTAACTGAATAGCAATCTCTGGAAGCCTCAGTATCTTCATCTGTAATAGGGGAACGACTACCCTACTGCTTTAAGGAAGAAATGAGACAGTATCTGTGAAAACATTCAACACAATGTCTAGCACATATTAGATACTCAGTAAACACCAACTGCCTCTGAAGCCAGTGGAAGGGAGGGGGAGGCTATGTGCAGGGGAGCACATCACAACTGCAAGAGGACCCTTAGGGCCTGAGGACGGGGATGGCCCTAGCCTGACCCAAGCCCTCCACTGTTAGGGGGCAACCAGACACTCCAGGCCTCCTAGGCTGGATCAGTCCAGATAGCTGCCACAGCAGGACAGCGAGAAGCCTCTGGGATGGCTGCCTGCCCCAGGGCCCTTTGTCTGTCAGCAGGAAGCAATGAGCCGGTACTTCGTGATCAGGTCCAGGTACTATCTCACTCCTGGGGCTGAGTCCAGCCCTTCCTAGTGGTCTCATTTTGGAGTGCTGTGTCTTATCCCTCATTCAGACTCAGAATTTTGTCCTTGGGGGGAAACCCAGCCACAGGCTCCATTCCCGGAGCCAAGAACTGCAGGCTCTAGGCATTCTCCACCTGCAGCTGCCTTAGGGTGATGAGGCCTCAGGCAAGGCCCAGGAGGAGAAAAGGCCTGGGGCATGTGGCCAGGACTGAAGACCCCAGCGTGTCCTCAACCCTAAAGATATGCTGGGCCAGCAAGAGGGACGACCCACGTCCAGTCCTGCTCCTATCTCCCTGCTCGGCTTGGGTGGTCCATGGTTCCTCCCAACAACGTCGGGGGGAAGATGCTAGGCCCGACGCCTGACTCACAAGTTCAGGTACAGCGATATCGCTTTCAGCAGCAACCTCATAACCACCACCTCCTCCACCTCTCCAGCCTTCCCACTTGCAAAGTGCTTTGATGTTTATAAAGTCCTTCATGGGAGCCTCACAATGCCCTTGTGCACAGATGTGGATTTTCATCACATTTTAGGCAAGAAACAGACTCCTACAAGTTCAGTAGTTTATCTGCAATGACTCAGGGGGGTGGAATCAGAACCTAGGTCACACGACCCGTCTCTCAGGACTCCTTCTCCTGAACCTCGCTGTCTGGCCCTCTAGATCTCAGCTTTGTCCTCTGTCCTGTGAGCAGGTTGAATTGGGTCTTTACTTCCCAGGATGCCCTAAGCTCTGTGGCCTTGAATGAGAGTGCCGAAGTCCCTATGCATGTGTTGCCGCAACACGCCACTAGGTGGCAACAGCAGCTACGGCTTTCCCAGGGCAGCGGCCGAGGCAGAGGGGAACCGGGCTTGGCAGGCACCTCGCAAGGTTCAGCGCTCCAGAGCTGCCTCTTCTACTCCACACACGGATGCGTCTGGACAAAGGCAGGGGCGGCTTCTTGATTCCCTGCCTGTCTGGGCACCAAGAGCAAAGGATGTACGCTCCCACCATCTAGAGACAGGCAGGGCTGACTCCAGTAGGGGGGAACCAGCAATAGTAATCTTCCTGGTACCAGCAGAGCAAGGGCGCATCAACTGGCAGCCACCTGGCCCTACCCGGGCGCGCAGTTCACGGGCTCTCACTCAAGCCACACCTGCACTCTTGCCGATCCTAGACCTACGTGACGACCACTTGTGGAATTAATTCTCTGCTCACAGCAGCTGCCTATTGGGCAATGCCTCTGTGCCAGACCTCGTGTTAAATGCCTTGCACTTGCCTCCTTCAATTCGCACAAGATTTCTATGGGGGCAGGTACGATTACCACCCATGTTTTACAGATGGGAAGACAGAGGCTGAAAGAGGGTAAGTAACCTGCCCAGAGGCGTCCGAGGTAGGAAGTGGTAAGCCGGAATTTGACCCTACCATCTATAGGACTTGCAAGCTCACGCTCTTCCAAAAGACTTTGGTTGGGCTGGAGTACAAGGGCCTTGGGAGGGGTAAGTGGGAGAAGACAAACTGTAAAGGGAGGTGTGCCATCCAGGGAAGGGCCTTGATTCCAGTCTTGGAAAATGGTGTCATTCGCATGGAAACCTCTCGCGATCTCCTGCCACAGTCTGACACCCCTCGTGCCAGGTCAGCTGGTCGCTGTTGGAAACAGCACAGGACCAAGGTTAGGAGCATGGGCTCAGGGCCAGACTGCCTGGCTTACTAGCTAGGTGACCCTGAATGTGACCCTGAGCTCTTTGCATCGGTTTCCTCATCTGCAAATGTGATAATAAGAGTGTCCACCCTGTATGATTTTTGTGAGGATCAGAGGAGATGATATATATATATCACCATACATACCATATATATATATGGTATGTATATAGTAAATATATATAGTAGAAATACAGTAAGTATATATATAAGCAATAAGCACTTGCTACTATTCATGACTGGGCTACCAAAGCAAGTGTGGTCTGTTGCTTGGTTCTCTGGTCATGCTCCTCCCTCCACATCTTCCAGAACATCAGTGACTCTCCTTCCCTGAATGCCTCCCATGTTTTCTGACCTCTGTGCCTCTCCCCATCATGTACTCTCTACTTGGTATGCCACTTACCCTAGTTCTTTTGAACAAATCCCTCCAAATTTCAGGCCCACCACAAATTAGTACAGTCTGCCTTTTAATTAGTTCCTTAAGAATTTTATTGTCCCTAGATGCATGCAGGCATCCCTCCCCGAATTTCACACAGTACTTTGTTCATAGTAGGTGCCCCCAAAAGTGTGCAGTGTGAATAACACCCTTGCCGAGGGCTGAATGGCTGCAAGGTGTGCCTGCTTGGAGGACTTTCCTTCTTCTCCAAGGACAGGATAAAGCATTTCCCTCTCCATTGTCCTCTTCAGATCCACTATGAAACTTGAATTCATGACAGCTGACTTTTGCGCACAAAGGTAAAACCTAAGGCCTCAGAAGATCCTCAATCCTCTCAAGTCTGGGAGAGCTACCAGCCCTTCTTCCCTCTTCACAGGGAGAAAGAGAGCATTCTTCTCCTAGGACACTGTCAATCCCTTTGGCCCTGACTGACTAGTCATGGCCCTCACTGACTCAAGCAAAAGAAAGGTGTAGCCGAGAACTGGACATTCCACTTCCTAAAGGGGCAAGCAGTTGACCAGGTGTAAGACAACTGGGAGTGGTGGGGCCTGTGGCAAATAGAAAACACTACCTAAAGTCATTCAAACAATTTTTAAAACACTGTGACAAATGAACAAATGTATCCACAGACATAGTTTAGCCTGAGGGCCATCAGCGTGAACTTTACCTTAAACATTTGCCACTGACCCTCAAAATAGAGGGATCCTGCTCTGTCACTTCCTAGCTGTGTGACCTAGGACATCGTACCCTCTATTTACCCATTTTCTCATCGTTAAAAATGGGAATAAAAGGAGAACCTACCTCGTGGGGTTGCCATGGTGATTAAATGAAAACCTAAGTGGACTAGCAGAGAATCTGCAGTCAAATGCTCTACCACTGAGCTATACACCCTCTAGCAGAGAATCTGATGTATGTTGATGTTCAATAAATGACTTTAAATTTTCCTGACCAAGTGGGACGATTATAAGTGAAGAGGGTAAGATTTGTGTATGTTTCTAAGGACACTGTACCTCCTGGCATTAGCTGTGTGTTCTCTCAGCTCCTGCCTCTCCCAGCTACCGACAGGTATCACCGTGTGGCCCAGGGGCCGGACCCTAACTGGCCAAGCTCTGAGGGTGGTTCTGGGCTCCAGCACACAGCTCTGCACTGCGCTAGGCAGCCAGGTATTACAGCAGCAGAAGACTTCCATCTGCAGGAGTTCCAGCACCTTTGAAGAGCTGTCATAAAGCCCATGCACTAAAAGCTATGTGAACTCCGCTATGGGGGAGAGACTCGTCACAGTGGCCAGGAATGTCCTCCCTGGTCTCCTCTAACAAACAAGCCCCATCTGCCAACTTTACCCACCACGCCCAGGGACAGGGTATCAGGTTTCGGTGTCTATGTTAGCTGTGAACACCTTATCCCCACTTGAAAACTCTGCCACGTGTTCCCCACTAGGAAAAGCCACCATCCACTTCTCCTGGTCTCCATACTTCTTCCTCCAGAACCAAACAGATGGGGTTGTCTTTTCATCTCCTGGATGGGCCTCTCCCACATCTGTCACCCACATTTAAGATCTACATCTCTAAAACTGGAAATCCAGCCCAGACAAGGCTGACAGACTCCGGATGGCTCCTCAGCAGACATACATCTAGGGGCCCCTATTCTCTGCCTGACCCCGGACCACAGGACATGGAAACCATAACTGGTGCCCAAACCTTTATTTTAGCCCTCTTTATGCCCCATGAAGTTCTATATTATACATTCTCACCTTCCCAAACATCAGGGTGCATCAGACAGAAATTTACCTCTTCCTCATGGTCCAAGAAGCATCAAAACCATCATTAATTGCTCCAAGGACTGATAAAACCATGGATTTTTTGGTCCCCTCTTCCTTTGCTATCAAGCTGTCAGTGGTTTTACTATGCTCTGTTGACCGGGCCGTCAGAGCACCTACTTATCCCAACCCTCCCAGTCAGCTGCTTTGGACCTGCTTAGGTCTGAGCAATCAGATAATGACCAGTCAGAGCCACCACTCACAGGGCACTGTATGTGTGTCAGACTCCCTGCTAAGGGCATTCTAAGAGCAATTTCACTGGACCCTCCCAAGCACCCCGGGAGGTAGAAACTCTTATCCCCGTTTTTCAGAGGAGGAAACTAAGCTTAGAGTTTAAGCATCTTGCACAGGAAGGAGCAAGGACGGTTCTTGAATCCAGTCTCTTTAACCCCAGAGCCTGTGATCATAATACACCACTTACCACCATGTTACCCTGCTTTGGAATTACCTGTTGGACAGTCGGGCCCCTTTCCTCCCTCCTCTTTCCCTCCCCTCCTCTTTGAAATGATGTGATTCGTGCACATTTTCCCCAGCACGCTGTAAGGCCCATGAAAGCATGAATTCTGTCCTTCTTGTTCACCCTGTACCGCCCTCTGCCTCCCCATGCTGCCAAGCACTGGACCGGGCACATAGAAGAGGCTTAATAAATAGAATCACTCCCTTCTTCCTTTCTTTCCCTCATATTTTCTTGTCTCTGTACTCACGATTGCCCTTAAAATCAGGCTCTGGATTGCCTTACTAGAAATTTTCAGTCTCCTTCCAGCGGCTGGGGTGCTAGGGTGCCCCAACTAAGACCGGGAATCATGGGGGATGCTGTCCCCAGTTCTCCCTTCAAGAGCCCCTCTCAACATCCATCCATTCATGGTGTCAAGCAGATGCCCCAAGGAGCTCCAGCAATGACCCCAGTGGTGTTGTCTTGGGCTCCATGGCTGGGGAAAGCAGGTTGGCAAAGTGATTATGAGTGTGGACACCTGGTCCAAATCCCAGCTCTGCCACCAGCTAGTTCTCTGATCCTTAGCAAGTCAATTATAAAGAGTAACTCTCAGTTATCCCTTCTGCGAAATGGACATAATTATAATTTCCTTATAAGTTTATTATGAGCAAGACATGAGAAATCTTATATATTAAAAAAAAACCTCAGCCCATGGCAGGCATTTGACAAATTATGGTTATTGAATTTGAAACTGACCTTCAAAGCAATCAAGATTTTATTTAGCACATACCTAGCACAGATGCTAGGTGCCCCAGGAGACCCAAGCCTAAAGAACAGATACTCCCTGAGAAGGATTAGAATATGTCCCTGGGTGTTCAATGCTGAGAAGTATTCTCACGGAAGCTCAGCAGATCGAGTTCTATTAAACATGCCGGGTAAGGCTTTGCTCTCGTCTTTTGACCTTCCACTTGGGCAAAGCTCCAGAGCCTGGGATAGCCAGGGAGGTCCTCCTAATTGTACCCCGTGCCCACCAGTCCTGGAATCCAGGGAGAGGTGGGCTAGAAGGCAGACTGACAGTGAGTAGCTCCAGTTTTCCTATAAGGAAGCTATTTTTAATCCTTGCAGCAGTGGAAACTGCATATATTAACATAATCTCAACCTCACCAACTACTTCCAGTTTTTCATTTTTAAAACAGGCTTCATGACCAAAAAGCCATGCCCAGTCTGTGTCTGGAGCTTGCTGATATGAAGAGAGAGAGGGATATGGTCCCTGCCGCACCCTAGGAACGGACAACAGGTTTGAAAACGGCACCCCTCCTCCCCCACAGACCTCTCTCTGTCCGTTGAGCTGCCTTGGGCCTGAGGCCCTCTGGAAGACCCTCTGTTCCTGAAGGCGGGGGCTGCTGGCTGGACAGTGCTGGCAGCTCAGGCCACTGTGGCCCCCAAGTTGGGCAGATGGCAGCGGATGGGCAGGTGGCCGCCCCCTGTACTCCAGCTCCTTCCTCCCCACAATGTCAGCCTCCTGGCAGGCTCCATGTGTTCTCCCATCCCTGCAGGTTATTTTTAACCACGGGGGAAAAAAAAGTGAGGCTATTTCTCTGCATTCTACCCTGAAACAAGTCACACTAGCTCCCTCAAAAAAAGCACCCAACAGATGGTTCTGGTCCTCTGTGCTCAGAGAAACAGCAAGCCTCCTGGGCTGTTGGCAGTTATTAAAATTTCATGCATCGTGCAGAAGTAATGGCTTGAAACTCCTTGGCCCAGAATGGCATAGAGGTTAGGAGTTGGGAGTCCTGCCTCTGATTTTGGCTATATGACTCTAAGCACAAGCAAGTGACCTAGCCTTGCTGTGCCTCTGTTTCCTCCCATGTAAAATGGGGGTGATAACAATGTTTATTTTACAGAATGGCTGGGAGGATTAATCAATCCAGTGCCTGGCACACAGTCGTTGTTCTATAAGTAGTGACTAGAACTATTATTACCTCTGATGTAAATCTTTGTGGGGCTGGAAAAGAATCCTACAGGGCCCTATCGAGGATTCCAGGGGAGAGGGCAGCTCCCAGGGCAACATTAACCCCCCAGTACCCCATGGAGCTAGCAGAGAGAGTCAGGGAGAGCAGGCAGGGGCCCAGGCTCAGCTCACTGCCACCCGGCAACCAGTGGCACCAGGCTTAGTCCCAACGTCCATAGAGAAGTCTTAGGTCTTTTAGAGGGGTTCAGAGTGGGACGGGCCAACAAGTGCAGCTTACATTTAGTGAACACTTACTAGGTGCAGGTCCTGGGATCAGCACGCTATAGGACTTCCCTGATTTAGTCCTCTCAACACTATAAGGAAGGTACTATCATTATCCCCATTTTGCAAATGAGAAAACTAAGGTCACACGGTAAGTAAGCACAAGGCCAGGACCCAACTCTGGCCCAGCCGACGGGAGCACCCATGCTTATAATGACCCTGCACCACCGAGGTGGGACTGGGTGGGGGGGCTGATTTCCACACCGCCAGGCTGACAGGAGGATGGTGGGCCTGACCCCGCCCTTCCATGGCAGATCTGGCTGAGTGCGCGGTTCGTGACTTTACTGGGGATCCGGGTCCAAGGCCTCTGGATTCCAGGTACTGCTGGTGTGAAGCGCAAGCAGACTCCAGCTCTCTCCCTCTGCATTTGTTAGGGGAGTGGGGGAATGTGTAAATCTCTCCTGTCCCGGCCCAGCTCACGGGGGTTCATCCCCACCTCCCTTAGCCAAGCTTCTGGAAGTCTGTCGAAATGCCAACACGGCACCTGGAAGGAGGGACACTTAGTAACCCAGCATTGGCCATACACGCTTGAGCATGAGTGGCTTTGCGTCAGACCGAGTGCGAGTAGGAAGGAAGGAAGCGCAAGAGGTTCAAGAGGAAGGGACCCGAGGCAGTCACGTGTGGAGGTGGCACGCCCTGATGGAAGGCGCTGGCTGGCACAAGTCTTCTCAAAGCTGACCCACTGGGGTCCCCTTCTTGCACGCCGTCCTCCCTGCACCAAAGCCGATGATCTTACGCTGCGGCATCTGTGTCTGGCACTGATTTATTCTATTCCTCCTTTTAAATATCACATTTATGTTTTAACATAGGCGTTAAAGAAATTGCTACCTTGCCTCCACCGGCCAGGGGGTAACTTCACCGATAACACCGCCAGGAAATTGGCTCCTATAAAAAAACCGTAGCTTCCTGTAGGAGTCACTGCAGAGCCCCTCCTCCTTATTCCTCCCTCAACATGAGACGCCAAGCCCTGTGCTCATTCGCCCTTTGATGGGCTTGGATCTACTCGCTCCTCTTCAGCCTCCATGCCCACCCCATTCCAGGCCTTGGGGGAAGCCCCATCTATAAAACGGGGCTGACAGCAGTTCCTTCCTTATAAGACTGTTGCAATCATTAAATAAGATAATACATGTAAAAGTCTTAGAATAGTACCTAGCCCATAGTAAGCTCTCGTCAAATCTCGGCCATCACCACCACCACCAATAGTGGTCCTGGGATCACCAACAATCCCCAGTCAGGCCTGCCTCCAGCCTCTATCCCTTTCAGTGTCCTGAGGTGAATCCCTTGTATGGTATTTTCAGCCTGCCTTCCCCTATTCGGAATCCCATCACGGTTCCCACTTTCTGGGACTGGGACCAAATGTCCCTGACTGTCTCCAAGGCCCTCATGCTCCAGCCTCCAGCCTGCCATGTGCCATCGCTTTCCTGTCCGTACGCAGTCAGAGCAGGTCTCCTCACGCCATCCCTCACGGCATGACTCTTCCTGTCCTCAGAAAACCTTCTTTCCTCCTTCCCTGTATCAAAGATCCTTTATCCTCTTTAAGAAAAGAGGTAAGGTCGGAACGCAGTTCTTGTCCCGTATCCCCCCGTCTTCCGTTCTGAAGCTGGGGATGGCTGGTGCCAGGTGGCCCCATGCCCACTGTGTGGTAGGTGGGGCAGCTTACGTCCTTAGCGGAAACCTTGAAGATGAGCTAGGCACGTGGGTGATAGCAAAGCACGGACTTGGAGCCACTCTTGAGCTCAAAAGCTGGTACTACCATTCACCAGCCACTTGACTTCGATCAAACCAACCAGCTTCTCCAGCTCATGTTACTCCTCTGCAAAATAGATCTAAGGCCTCATGCCAGAGGGTAGTCGGGGCACCTAACCTGACGTTGGGAAAGAAGCCCCACCACGGTGCTGAGCACAGCCAGTGCTCAGTAAAGGGTAGCTCCCTTCTCTGTCCTTTCAATGAACAACCACGAGCAATAACGGGTTGTTGATTCTTACCCTATCATAAACCAGAGTGCCGCCTGAAGGAGCAATTTAATCCACCTGCTCCCACAGGAGGGGGACGTGGTCGGTGGAAGTCGGCCTTCTCCTGTGAGAGGCCCACCTTCAGCCTCTCCCCGGAAATGCCCCCTCTTCTCAAAGCTGCTTTTGTCCTCAAGACAATAAAACTAGCATCCATGCCAACAACATAATTGTGCAGGCATCAGTTAACAAAAAGGTTTAAGAGGGTAATAAAAACGCCCACAGCTCAGACTTCAAGCCCGGCGAAGGAAGAGTGGTTGTGTGAGGCGCATAAATTCTCAGATTCCTAAAGGATGCTCTCTCTCCCCGTCTCCCGGGAGGCTGGGCAGGACAAGGCTTAACACAAACAGGCATGCTGGGATCTCCGGGAGACACCCGGCCCGCCACCGGACGAGGAGGGCCTGCTGGCGGCCCGACCCCGGAGAGCATCCGGCTGAGAGCTGGAGACACAGTCCGCTGAACACTAGTCCCTCCTCAGAGCCCTCCTGGCTCTGCCTCTTTCGGCTGGTCACCTAACCTCTCTGAGCTTCCTTCTCCACCTGATAATTACTACCTCGCAAGGTTGTTATGATAAAAAGAAGACCCTCTTAATAGCTGCCCACTTCTGGGGCATCTGCGATGTGCCAGGGTCCACACTAAGCACTTTATGGGAATGACGTCTTTTCATCCTCTCAACCATGCCGTGAGGCTCCATTTTACAGAGAGGTTAAGTACTTACCTGAGGTCACAGAGTAGAGACAGGGTTTGAACCCAGGCCTGTTTGAATCCCCAGCCCACGCTCTTGATCACTGTGCTTTGCCAACAGTAAACACCATATAAACCTCTGGTATCACAGTTAGTCACCTGAGACAGAAGGAAAATGCTACAAAAGACTGACAATAATGCCCAGAGATCTCAGTAGAGCCAGAGAACTAGCGTGCTGGGGAGGTTGGTATGGAGGGGCATGGAGCAGGCATGGGACCCAAGCATTCCTGCCCAAACCCCGTCTCTCTCCTCTCCTTCATCTCTTACCTCCACTTGCCGACACACATGCATGTTCCGTCTAGAACCCACGTTGTGGGCAGTACCAGTTCACATTCATCATCCTACTTGGAACCTCACATTGGTCCCTAGAGGCAAGGCATATCGTTTCCACCTTATAAGTGAGGAAAACCGGGGCTCAGAGAGGTTGAATGACGTGCCCAGGGCCACACAGCCGGTCAGTCCTGTGACATGGCCCAGCACGTCAGTTTGGATCCTCTACCTCCAAGGCCCATTCTCTGTGTTTGTTCAGACCTGCAGGTGTGGGTGAGATGTCCTCCTGGGATTTCAGAGCCCCTCTGTGACTCCCTCCACCCACCCACTGTGTTTATGGTTTGCTAAATCATGGCTGCTCTTTTGTTCACTGCCTTTTTTTTTGTTCACTGGCCTGTATATTCCTTTGAGGGCAGAGATCATGTCTGGCTCATCCACCATTAAATCAACAGGGTTCAGCCAGTGTGGAATCAGGTGCTCAGTGCAGAGTCACCAACTGGAAATGCACCTCAAAGCTTCCTTTCTCACCGTGGGAGTTGGGGGGAAAGAGATACAGCTCCTGGGAGCAGGGGTGAATCATAAAAACAATGGGACAAGGGCTGTCTTGAAAGGTGCTGCATGTTATGTCTGGGAAGTGGGACGTGGATAGCAGGGCCAGGACAGGTGGATAGTGGGGCCAGGAAAGGCTTCTTCTCCCATGCCCAGCTTGGTGGCATCTCAGGAAACCTAGCTGAGTCCTAGTGACCCCACACCCATATGGCTCCCTTGGCTCGGGTTGTCACATTTAGCAACTGAAAACAGAAGATATCCAGTTAAATTGGTATTTCAGATAAACAACCAATAATTCTTTAAGTGTGTCCCATGACATACCAAACGGACCAATACCTTGGTTCAGGCTTTATCGTTAATATTTGTTACATACTTAAACATTTATCTGAAATTCCGACTTAACTGCATTTTATCTAGCAGCCCCACCTGTGGGTGCCCTAAGTTGTTGGGAGGGCTGTTATTTGTCCAAAGGTGCTGAGAACGATGCCCCTGAGAACCAAGGGGACACTGGAAAGGGCCAACCACAGTCCCCAGGGTCTAAGGAGCAGGGCCTGGCCCAGAGAGAGATGAGCAGGGAAAAGGCCGAGGGCTGTCCATGGCCTAGGGAGCGGGGTTCATGCGCTCTTCCTGGCATGGGGAGGAATGTGGAGCCCGCCCCAGCTGCTCCCCATTAAGCAGAACTGGCATTTCAGAGCACGTCAGAGGCGCTGGCTCCCAGCCCTGGAAGTCAGCATCTGGCCTCTGAGCCAGCGTGGCCTGCCCAGCCCCAGCCCTCTCACCTCAGTGGACCCTGACGGAGGGCCCCACCAGGCCCATTGTCATCCTGCCCGGCCTCAATGGGGCCATTCAGGGGCTTTGCAACAGGCCCCTCTGGAGGCACTTCCTCCTCCCCCTCTGGAGCGCCCTGGGCCACAGCCTTCGCCTGTGTGGGTGGGGGGTCTGGCTGTGGTGAAAGCAGCCGGCAGCCAGGGCGACATTACTGAAAGCCGGATTGTTGACAGAGGGCACGGAACAGAGTCCCCCCATGTCACGGGACTCCGGGGCGCTCTGCCCACACTGTGCCCCCTCACCCCACCCGAAGCGGCCCCGCTTCTGAGTGGTCCGCACCTGAGGACAGAGCAGCAAGGCCTCTCCCACTTTCACTGAGAAACCGAGGTGAGTCTTTGGAGCCAGATAAAGCGAGTTCAAGCCCAGGCTTTGCCAGGTCCTCGCTGTGCAGATCAGGCAAGTTGCTTCACCTCTCTGGGCCTTTCTTTCTCCATCTGTAAAATGAGACTAATGATATCTACCTCCTAAGGTGCAGATGGAAGGGGATAATTCACAGAAGCATGGAGTCTGATGCAGAGCTGCTGAATAAACATTCCCTTCCCCTCTTTCCCTTCTTATCTCTAGCTCTTCCTGATCCACAGAAGACCCCAGAAAATGTGCTCTCCCGTGACCAGCAGATCCAAAGCCCACGGATGGGGATATCTTGGTTCAGACTTTATCAAGAGGACACTGGCCCTTTGCAGACCTGGGACTCCAGCCGACGCCCCTCTCAGCTCACCCGGTGCTCCTTTTGCCAGCCCGCTCCGGCACCCTGAGTATCTCGTATCCACTTTGCACTTCCAGATCTCCTGCCCCAGGTTGCTCGTAAGCCCTGACTTCTGCACAAGCACACGCAGCAACAGATGCCGAACTCTCTGGGCGCTGTCAAGCAACTTAAAGGCAGCCAGCTTGGGCCTTAAACAGAGGACAAAGGGACACACACTATGGGTTCATGACCACTCAGCAGGCGTCATGGCTAACCCTTCCCGGTGGCCGACATCCCAGTGTACTGCCCACCCTGTGTGGCCACGCCAGCCGCGGGGGGCGGGGAGAAGGGCCAGGGCTCCCTGGTCACCGGAGCCCTCTGCCATCTGCTCACCACATATTCAATCCAAAATATGCTGCCCTGTCATCTCTGAATTCTGCACGTATGCATTCAAACCTCAGCTCCTCTCACTCTATCTAGGACCCCGTTCTCGCCTGCCCCACTCACCCAGCTCCCCCTTCTCTTAATCATCCACTTTGATCTTTTACTCCGGACCAGCCTTTGTCAGAGCAGGGGCTGCAGACCATCCTCTGCACGCCTGCGTGGTCTTGCCTGTCAAAAATACAAATGCACGGACGGGCCTTGCCCAGATCTGCAAAATCAGAGGCTCTGAGGCCGGGGGGCCCAGGATTCTGCCCATTTAACAAGTACCCAGGCAATGCTGCTACATACTGAAGTTCAAGGATCACTGTCATGGAGCAAAAGAGGATGCCTGGCATCTCTCTCTGGCCCCATAGGACCTTTCTTTGCACACTCCCTTTCCTGTTAATGACTATTACAAAGAATGCATTAGTTGGTTTCCTTATTGCCAAATTACACTAATACAACTGAGCGCTGCCATCTCATTTCTCGATTGCATTCCACCTTGGACTTACTTGAGAGGTTTCTATCCATACACTAGGGTACAGCAAAAAATAGACACACATACGCCCGAGACCTAACATTTATGGAGAACTCATCACATGCCAGGCGCTTGCCACATTCTTCATATAATTTGTGGCACTAAATGCTCAGAGCAGCCCTGGGAGGTCACTAATCTCATGGCCCTAGAGCAGATGAGGAGGCAGGGGCAAATCTAGCAACTCATCTAAGGCCGTATCCTGTGTGGACAGAGCCAGAATCCAAACCCTGGTCTGTGTGGCTGGGACCACCTGCTCTTACCCACTTCATTCTCCTGCCTTTTTTGAGGGAGCAGATCTCAAATCCAGGAAATCGCGCCCCTAAGTGGCCTCAGGATCCGCTGCAGAACCCTAAGAACTACAGCTGCCGAAGCCTCACCCCAGGCCTGCATCTGTGAGGGAGACGTCTGGACATGCGTACTGTTTTAATAATGCCACATGTTCCTGGCAAAGAGCCAACGGATATGTGCCTGGGTCACGCAGCTTGTTAAAGTAGGGTCTAGAAGGGGAACTAAGTTTCTTGACTCCAAGAACAGTGCTCCTTCGGCCTCCCCACATTGCCTGCCTCAATGCTAGGGTGCTGCCAGGGGTCAAAATAGATTTCCTATGGCCTCTCAAAGAGCATCTGGACACACACTCGGACACACACGCAAGCGTGCCTGTGCACACACATCTTCACGCACACACATGCATTCCCACGCGTACATGCATCCAGGCATGCACAGACAAAGCCCTTCTTGGTGTCAGGCTCATCGTCTTCCAGGCACAGGGCAGTTTCCCTGTCCCCATTCAGGGCCAGGTCTGGACTTGAGGGTGGCTGGGGATGCCCTCCTCCATGTGGCTGGGATGGGATTATGTGGGATGAGTCTAGAGGAGCTGGGGATGAGGGAGAAAGCTACCTTCCTTCCTCCTGCAGACCCCCAAGAGGTCACCGAGCCTCTTCTTCCTCCTGCTGTGGCCCAGGCCTGACTGAGATGAGTGTGCACAAGGACGGGCAGTTTCTACGGCACCAGTGACCATGGGAGCAGCTTTTAAATAGCCCTGCTTTACATAGAAGGCAGCAAAAAATCTCCAACATCAGATTAGACAATAATTTCACCAAACAGCCTGATTCAGAGGCTCAGTTAATCTGCTCCACTCTTATCAATGGGCTTTGCCCACATCAATACATAACCGCAGCATGACTGAAAGAACTGCGTCCACAGGCAGGCAGATTGCCTGGGCACAGCACCTGCCCATTGCGAAGGCTTCCCTAGGCAGAGCGGGAGGGCCCAGCACCGCCGCTGCAGCGAGCCCCTCCCCTTGGTCCTCGGCGGCATCCTGCCTCCGTCCCCACCACTGCGGGAATCATGCAATGCAATCTTCAATCACAATTCAAGGAGAAAGGGAAGGAGACTTCAAAACAGCAAGGGATTGTGGGAGTCGGGCTCCGTACAGCTGTGGGAATGGCTGTCCTCCTTTTGCTGAAGGGGCTAGAAAGGATCTCACAGCCCATCTGTGAGAAGGGCTGGGATGGAGCTGCCTTTAGCTCCTGGAAGATGCCATCTCAACCAGCCCAGAGCACACCCAGCAGGGTGGAGAGCTGCAGGCCTCTAATCCTGAGCTCCCACGTCAGAGACTAGATCTCCCCTCCTTCTGCAGTTACCCAGAGAGATTACGGCCTCCTAACATGCTGACCAAACAGCTGCAAAGCCCAGTGCACAGGTAAATGAGATGTAAGAAATGGAGTGGGCATGGATTCTAGAAGTCTCTTTTATGATACCCTCCTCCTCTAGGGCTGCCCTGTCTATCCCTGCCATCCCTAATCACAGGGTAAAATAATTAGAGGCGATGGGGTCTGTGCCTCCAGACAGAGGTGGTAACTGAGTACTTTATAGGAAGGGGGCTTCTCTTAAGTACTACTTCTGAAGGGCTAAGGGCATAAGTGCCCCTCTGCTTCTTAAACTTTAATTTACCTATGGCCTGGGGTTCTTGTTAAAGTGCAAATCTAATTCCGAAGGCTTGGGACGACATCCAAGATTCTGCATTTCTACCAAGCTTCCAGGTGAGGCCATTACTACTGGTCCACAGACCATACCTTTACCAGCAAAGGTTAAAGCACAAAAAGAGGAAGGAAGGAAGGAAGGAAGGAAGGAAGGAAGGAAGGAAGGAAGGAAGGAAGGAAGGAAAGGAGGGAGGGAGGGAGGGAGGGGAGAGAGAAGGGAAATGGAAGACAAAATGAAACCAGTGCATGTTGGCAAACCCAATTCTTACCCCCACATTCTACTGTGGGCATCTCAGAGCCAGCCCTAAGCTTGCATAAAGTAAGAGTCTGTTCAGAGGGTAAGAATTCCCCAACCTGAGCAAAATTATTCCCCTTTCCCAGCCAACCTAACTCACCCACATCTTTGTGTTAAGACACTGACATTTGTGCTAAGACACTCACCCACCCTTTGCACTAAGAGCCCCCATAAAGAAGCAAAACTGCCAAAAGGATGATAGTTTGACCAATTAGTATCTTAAGGGACACAATGTAGATTTCTTAGTGGGGTCTGAAGAAAGAGTATAAGAGCCCTAGGCTGGGAATCATACCTGGATGCTAGTCCCAGCTCCACTTGAAATCTTGCCCGCGTCCTGTCACTTATTCACTAAACATTTAGTAAGCACTTACCATGTGCTGAGGACACAGCTGTGAACAAGCTGAACAAATCCCTTGTTCTCATGAAGCTGAAAGTCTAGCAGAGGAAAGCATATAATAAACACATAACATGCCAGAAGACTGCTCTGGTTCTGGACAAAAATAAAGCAAGGTAAGGAGATAGATATCAAAGGAAAGCTGCTGTTTTATATAGGGTGGTCAGAAAGGGTCCCTTTGATAAAGTGACATCTGAGCAGAGACCAAAGGTAAGGGAGTGACCCATGGGAATATCTGGGAAGACATTTCAGGCAGAAAGAACAGTAAGTACAAAGGCCCTGAGGCTCAGCTTTCTCATCTATAAAATAAAGGGCTAAGAAAACAGGGTCTTTGTGATATAGCTCTAAGGTTCCCAAGTCTGCCCATCAAGAGCAGGAGAGGCTTTGGTGGTTGGGGGAAATGACCTGTCCTGTGTGCCTGGGTCAGGGTGTGAAACCAAGAGGACACCTTCCCAGTCTCTTCCATTTTTAATAGTCCTATACATCTCTCTTTCCAGCTCTGTTTCGAGGAGCAAACTACCAGTTGTTTTTAAGAAACAAAAATAATCTGCCCTGTTAAGGGTGAGATATTTTAAAACCACTGAATGGATTTTTCCTTCCCTGCTCTTTTATATTTTTTTATTTTATTTTTTTATTGATACATCTCCTCTCCTTCCAGTTCTAAAATAAGCACCCTGTCTGCCCATACACGAATCCAAAGGCAACACACTGCAGATGGCGTGGGCCTGGGGAGAGCCAGATGGAGGTCGCTTGGAAGGCACTAGACCTGGAGAATCCACCAAGGCAGCCTGGCCAGGCTGGCCTCACCCAGGGTCTGCTTCCTCTGAATCCAGGTGACGAGACGCTCTTAAAAACAGCAGTGGAATGTGGTGAGAGTTGGCATTTGCAAATGACAAATTTCTGACCGAATTCCAGTTCTTTGGAATGGAAAACCAGCAGCTTCCTGTTACAAAATGTACCAACAGTTCATGCCTAATACATGGGTGTGGGCAATTCATATATTTCGAATCTAAATTTGGCTAAAAATATAACAAAGCTGGCATATTTTTAGCCAGGTAAACATTTCTAGGGACTAGGTCAAATTTATATTGGTTTCTGCTCTGCAATCCAGAGAAGGAATGATTCTAAACGAGCGAGAAGCAGGGACCAAAGGGGAAAGTCACACAGGCCACCAGGCAGTTGGGAGTCACTGATTCTTGGTGACCGTGTCCAATTTGGGAGTGCTTCCCAGGCTAAATGGTTTGCCCCTTCCCATTAGAGAGGCAGCACCTTTTAAAGAATGAAGAAGGCCCACGCGGCTTTATAAGGCAAGCCTTACTTGGGTTTTACTACCTCTCACTCTGGAGAGCCGTAAGCACATCACTTGCCCTCGGCGTGCCCTCAGCTGTCCGTGTCTCTCCTCCCCACCCTCAGCCTAGAGTTGGGTTTCGTTAGAAGCAGCACAGAGGGAGGCCCGTGCAATGGGTGAAGATTCAGGCCCTGCAGATTCCGCCTGAGTTCCAGGCCTGGCTCTCCCGCTTAGAGGTGGGGGAACTCGGGCAAGTTGCCGAGGCTCCGCAGGCCGTAATTCACCTGTAGAGTGGAGACCATCACTAAAGTGCCCACCTCAGAGGTTACTGCTTTTGTGATGAGGACGTTGGAAAATCCACAGAAGATGCTTAGGAGACTGCCCAGTGCATAGTGAGTGCTCAGTAAATAACAGCATCTACCCCACACCAGGCATTTGGACACATGCTAATTGCTTTAATCCGCATGACCCATTGAAATGCTAAACTTTCCCTGGGGAAACTGAGGTTTGGTGGGTCTGCCTTGTCTAAGCTGCAGTTTAACAACTGTTTATTGAGCCTACAGTGTCCCAGGCCCCACACTAGCACTGGGGAAGCTAGGCGCCTGGGCGATACATGGGGAGGGAATATTTTAACCTGGGTCTCTCTGACTTCTAGCTTGGGGGGTGGAGGGGGTCTAAGAGGCTGGACAGAAAGAGTGGGGACATGAAATCAGAGTTTCCGCACTGACTCCATGTGGTCTTGGTCAAGTGATTGACCTCCTCTGAGCCTCACACATAACATGGATGAAATGCCACCAGTCTTACCACATTGTTGTGAGGCTTAACTAAGATGATGTATGTAAAGTGTCTGGCCCATGGGAGGTGTTCAGTGGTGGTCTCTTGCTACAATGACACCATCCACATAGAGGGCTGGTTTTCTTGTCCATTGAGCCAAATGCAAATCTTTCTAATAGGCAGGGATTAAGAGTACTTTACTACTTGGTAGAAGGAGGGGAAAAGAACATATGGTAGGGCTGGATCCACTTCTCTAAACCATCAGGCCATTCAGAGTGGACCCTCTGGCCACCATGAGTGGGGTGGAAAGAATACTGGAGCCAGAAGATGGGAGGCCTCAGTTCCAGTTTTGTTCTGCCCTCATTGCTGGGTGACTATGGGCAAGTCACACCCCTCTCTGGGCCACGGTTTCCCCATCCGCAACAGAGCTGTGAGAATAGGTGGCCCCCGAGGGCTACACTGGCTCACATGTCTCGAGTGTCTAGTCCGGAGAGGCGCAGATCACTAAGCAGACATCCCAAGTAAGCCCGGTTATTCTAAATCTGGTTTTGTCACCTAAATAGTGCTTTTTTCCCCCAAGAGCTGCCTTCTTCTGTCCAGAGACAGTTAACGACCAAAGTTCCCACACCGGAAGGTCTAACAGCTCTGGAACACTTGTGGCCCACACATTTTGACGTAAACATGCGTCACTCCCAGGTCTGAAAAGAATCAAAGCAAATCAGCATGAAATGGGGACTGTCTGCTGAGCTGTAGCCAAGCGGCCCGTGGCAGGAGGACAGGAAGAGAAGTCTCTCAGCTGTTAAGCACATGGACCCCGCTGGGCCCCCCAGCACAGGGGTGACCTGGGGGGCGGCAGCCAGGGCTGAGAGAGAACAAGATCGTGCCCAGATTGCAGCAGGATGTGGGCAAAAGCCAACGGGGCTCCTTGTTCTATAAACGTGGAGCCTCTAGAGACAGGCTGGGACAGGCCCAGGAGGCCAAGGCCGGGGAAGTGGGGAACAGGCTCCAAGGAGAAGAGGGTTTGGACATGTGGTTGTCTAAAGCTACACCTCAGTACAGGACCCAGGCCCTCCTTCAATTACTGGCAGAAGAAGACAGTGGCTAAGAGGTCTTGGAATTAGAGAGACCCAGGTTTGAATCCTGTCACTGTCTGTGGCACCTGTGTGGCCTGAATAAGTTCCACGCCCCACCCCCAGGCGGTCTCCCTAGTGACTCCTCATTTTTCCTCTTACTGGTAAAACAGGATCAATAGTGGCTCATAAAGTTCGTGTGAGGATTGAATGAGATTATGTATGGAAATGGAACATAAATGATTGCTGTCATCATCATTCCTGGAAGGCTGTCCCATCCTGGGACTCTCTAAACCCTCCCCTTTTCTTCACCAGCTAAAATCCTTCAGAACCCTTGTCAGGTCCCCCTTCCAAAGCTGGTGTGTGTGTGTGTGTGTGTGTGTGTGTGTGTGTGTGTGTGTGTGTGTGTGCCAAAGCCCTCCAAAGCCCACGGTGTTCTCTCCCCCTCAACCCCTCCAGCCGATCGAACAGTCATTGTCACATCCTGACAGATCTTCCATTGGAGCAGCCAGATCATTTAGACATTATAAACAGCCTTACATAAGGGAATCTGCCTCCTCCTACCCAGACAGCCCAGGCGCGCTTCCCTAAGACCTGGTGTTGGAGAGCTTGGATGCTGGCCTCAGCGAAGGTTCAGGTCGCCCTCTCTGTGTCTCCTACACTTGGCCACTCACCATCACGTGACCTTCTCAGTTCACATGCCAGGAGGGAGTTCTGCAGAACACATGGCTTAGCCACGGCTTCATGAGCACAGCTGGTGCTCCATATCTACTTACTCCTGTTTTTCAATTCTTTCTTTCATCTTCCCCCTCCCATCCCTCTTTTCGTCTGCAAATTATAACTAGGAACCTACTATGTGCTGACCCAGTCTTAGCAGAGATCAAAAGAGACACATCCCTGATCTCATGGAAGCCATGGTCTGGCTAAAGAAGCCATCACAGGCCAAGCTGTGGGGGCTATAGAGCAGACTATGGGAGCACAGAGGAGAAATACTACCATGGTGATAGTGGAAGGCTTCCTGGAGGAGGTGACACAAAGCCTGAGCTTGAATGGGTAAAGGATGGGGAGGATTTAGCCAGGCAAAGGAGAACTAAGTAGTGGGGACAGGAAGAGCATTGAAGTAGAGAAAGGAGCTTGCTTCCACTCATACTCCTCACCTTCTCACTGCCTAGATGAGTAGGACTCAACTAGGGCTTTTAATATTTTTTAAAATTTCCTCATTAAAAACAATTTCTTTTATACTTTCAACTTTGGAAACATCTTAGATTTTTAGAAAAGATGATCAAATCAACTTGGATCTTCATGATTCCATAAAATGTCAGCAACTATTCTCATGAAAGAACAGGAATTAAGCCAAGATTCTCACACTACACCAGAAAGGAGATAAGGAGTCCAGATCCTAAACCCAGTGAAATAAACTTGGCCAGGCTATTTATTGTCAGTGAGTACACACACACACACACACACACACACACCCATTCCTATCTCATTTATGTTCTCATGGGTACACAGTAGATTTCAAGGTGAACTGCTAATGTGTACTCTAGCCAGAACTTTGTTTTGTTTTTCAACATTTTATTTTGAAAAATTTCAAACAGAAAAGTTGAAAGAATTGCACATGTATCTTCACCTAGATTTACCAGTTGTTAACATTTTATGACACTTACTTTCTCCTCTCTGCGGATATAATGACCTTTTTCCCCCGAACTATTTGAGTTCGTTGCTGACACCACGACACTATCTCTCTAAATATTTCAGCACGTATCTCCCAAGACAAAGGACATTTTCTTACATAACGTCAATACTGTTTATATCGATAGAATAACATTCTCTCGTACACCATCTGAATTCAAGTATCTCCAATTGTCTCCAAAAGGAACTTCCTAGGATCTGTGGTTTTGCTCCTCCAGGTTCCAGGCAAGGATCTCTCACTGGATTTGGTCATCATAGCTCTTTGGTCTCCTTTTCTAGAGTAATTCTCCATCTACTTTTATTTTTTTTTATGACTTAATTGTATTTATTTATTTATTTTATTATGTTATGTTAGTCACCATACATTACATCATTAGTTTTTGATGTAGTGTTCCATGACTCATTGTTTGCATATAACACCCAGTGCTCCATGCAATATGTGCCCTCCTTAATACCCATCACCGGGCTAACCCATTCCCCCACCCTCTCCATCTACTTTTTAAAATTTTTTGTCTTTCATGACATTGTCAGTTTTGAAGATACCAGACCTGTTGTCTGGTATTTATTTGTTGGCAATTTCTCTGATTGCCAACAAATGATTCCAAACAAATTCCCCATTTTTCCAGATTGATTGATTGATTGATTGATTTATAGCACATGCATATGCACAGGGGGAGGGGCAGAGGGAGAGGGAGAGAATCTCAAGCAGAGTCCGCACTGAGTGCTGAGTGCGGAGCCCGACACAGGGCTGGATCTCACAACCTGAGATCATGACCTGAGCCAAAACCAAGAGTTGGTTACCTAACTGACTGAGCCACCCAAGCACCCCCTCAAATTCCCCATTTTTCCCTTCCTCTCTCCAGGATCAGCCCTGCCAGCTACCCAGTGAAAACACTTAATTGGACCTTGTGGCCTCAGACCACTTGGAACTTTACAAATCCCAGAGGGGTTTAACTGATATTATTAAGCAACTAATATTTATTTAATATTGAAAGAATATTTTCAATATTTCCAAACCTTAGGGGTGGAAGGGAGGAGTCAAATGTCATATGTACCAACCCCAAGGAAATTTTATAGCCATTTACTTTGATTTAGTATTAACAATGACTTTTCAGGTATTTTTTTTCAAAGTGTGTTCACACTTGCTATTTAAGAACTTAAACTTTGGGGTCAAGGGGTGCCTGGCTGGTTCAGTTGGTAAAGCGTACAAATCTTGATCTCAGGGTTGTAAGTTTGAGCCCCATGTTGGGTGTAGAGATTAACTAAAAATAACAAAATCATAAAAAAAAAGAACTTTGACTTTGGGGTCAAACAGATATGGGCTCAAATTCTGGATCTACCACTTACTAGCTACTTGGAAAAGTAGCTTAACCTCTCTTGGTCTTGCTTTCCTTAAGGGGTATTTATGGCATAAGGTGCTTAAACCAGAGTCTCGGTCCTAATAATTGCTTCCGTTAAGCTTCACAAGAACCCTTCAAAAAAGGTAGAGCGAGAATGATCCTCTCCATTTTATAAGTCAGGTAACTGAAGCTCAAACAACAATGTTACTTGTTGAAGGTCATGCAGCAAAGCATCCACAGAGATAGAACTAGAACCAAAGTTGCTGACTCCCAGAGCTGTCCTTTCCATTTCTCTTCAGGAAGTAGCATCTTCCTCCTCAGATGTTGTGAGGATTAAATAACATGATACATGTCTGGTGCAATGCATTATGCTAGTACAGAGACTATGCTCAGTCAGTGTCAGCGACTGTTAGTATCGTTATTTTTACTTTGTCGCACTGCTGTAACTGATTTTGTTCAAAGGCCCCAAAAGAAGTCTGGGAGCCAGGCTCATAATTATCTTGACTTCCACCGAGGCAGGGCGGGGGTTGAAACAACCTAAAATTCACTGAAGGTATTAAGGTTTCGCTTGGAAGTAAAGACAAAATATTCTGAGCCTGTGGGGCCATTGTTTACGAAACACAAGAGAGGGTCTGTTTTCCTTGGGAAAAGGACACTAAATCATGAGTCATTCTTTAGGTTGTGTGTGGGTGACTTGAGGTTCCTGAGAAAACTTTTGTGTCACTCACTATTGTCGTGTGTGGACTGAAACACAAAAAGCCTGACCCAGTTTTGTTCCCCAAATCCCATGACCCATTCTGCCCAAGACATTCTAGGAACACATTGTCCATCTCCTTGAACAATGGAACCAAGAGACAGAGTAGCCATTGAAATTGGCCCTGAGGCAATTAGTAAAACACCGTTGGGCAGCCGGCCATGCCTTGGGGCACCTCAGTGACCAAACTGATCACAAGGCCCAGCTCCCACCATAATGATGCCAGCCGCAAGGGAAGAGGGCTTTCCTTCTGCCCTCGAAACAATAAGTAGCCATTCAGAAGCCCAACCAATGGGATTGTTCCATTCTTCGTCATAATGGCAAGGCCATTACATTGTCCAGGGGCTATAGGGCTGGCTCAAGCAAGGTCTTACAAAGAAGGCTTCCTATAAGTTTGGTTTGCAGTAGATCCCTCGGCTTGGCTGGTGCTATAGGGATGGTATATCTAGAACCAAAATGTGGCGGTTTCATTTCACAATTCTGGATATGACTCATTTAGAGGACATTGTTCTTAATTTACTCTTGCTCCCCATTCATCTAACCAAAGCCCTGCTCTGTTCTCTGCTTCCATGGTGCTAGTCATCTGTTCTTCCATGTAATCAACTGTGCACTTGGGAGGCACTTGAGAGACAGGTAGGGTGGAAAGAACGTGAGCTTCTGATGAGGCAGATCTGGTTTCCAAACTTGGCTCTGCACTTGCATAATAAAAATAGGCAATACCATGTATTCTTTGCTTATTAAGTGCCAGACACTGTGCTCAATAACCTACCTGTACCCATTTTTACTTTATAGGTGAAGACGCTATCATCTTGAGATGTGAAGTAACTTGCCCAAAGCCTGGATTCAAACCCTGGTCTGTCCCTCAGTGAAGCCTGATCTACCATGTAAAATGACCTCCGAGTGCGAACTCCCTTTGCTCTCAAGCTTCCTCATATAAAATGCATAGACTACGTTACATTTTACCCATTGCTTGCATCTCAAATTATATGTAAACAAACATATATACAAATATATAGAACAAACATGTATGTAAAGCAATAAAGAAATATGTATACACACAAAACAAATACATACACAAAACAAAGATATATATAAAGCAGCGGAGACTACCTGACACATAATAGATGCTCCAGAAATGCTCCCTTCCCTGCTGCTCACGCAGATTCTAGGAAAGAAAAATCTCTGACCTCAAGCCCAAATCTCACTGGGTGGTTCAGCTTTTTCAGACTAGCTTCTGGAGTTTCTCCAAGTCTTCATTAAAACACCTCTCTCAAGGGATGCCTGGGTGGCTCAGTCATTAAGCATCTGCCTTCGGCTCAGGTCATGATCCCAGGGTCCTGGGATCAAGTCCCACATCGGGCTCCCTGCTCCGTGGGAAGCCTGCTTCTCCCTCTCCCACTCCCCCTGCTTGTGTTCCTGCTCTCGCTATCTCTTTCTGTCAAATAAATAAATAAAATCTTTAAAAAAAAAAAACACCTCTCTCAAGGCCACATCTCTTATGTCATAGAAGTAAGTAACATGGAACACCAAGATTTGGTGCTTCAGTCTTGGTCAAAGAGGAAGAGTGTGTGAGAAGTGGGAAGCAAATCTAGCTATTCCGAAGGCTGGAAATTGGGCTGTAATTCCTCCAGCCTGGCCTTTGATGTGTGTGCGCTTACATGTGCTCATTACTTTAAGCTGTTCCATGTGTACATATTTGTATATGTGTGTGTGTATATGTGTATATACACATATCCAGAAGTAGACGTATTTATACACATGTATATATACACACATAATGATATCCTAAATAAGCCACCCCTCCCACCTTTAGAGTGTCTTCAGAAAATTAACCCATAGAATAAGCAATAATATGCGAAATATAAACATTCTTGCATGTTGGCGGATAACCATGCTATACATTCCCCTCTAAGAACGGAGAAAGAGAAGAAAGGGTATAACACAATAGCAGAAAAATGCACTAATCAAATCCATAATCAACTTTGATGATGGAGCAAGGATTCTAATCAAAACACAATGGGGCAAAGCTGCAACAGGTTGTAAGCTTGGAGCTGCACTCTCTTCCCAGGGGCCTCACCTGCTCTTTCTTTTTAAACATCTAAAACACCCACAGAGGATGTCAATCACTTCTAATTACTTTTTTAAAGAAATGAGTTGCAAGTTGAACACCAGGCTCCTAAAAACAGGAAATTTCAAAGTATTATATATATAATTTTTTTTCCCTACAGCTGCTTCTTAAAAATAAGCTAACCTCTCCTCAAATAGCTCATGTGCATTCCTTATCTGAAGGTCAGCCGGCCAGGGTTTCTGAACGAACGCAGAGCATGCCTCTAAAACAATTCTTTGCATATGGTCATAATTTATACCCCACGTTAACAGAGCAGATGCTATAAATGTTCACTCTTGGGGGAAGGCCCAGGTATCCCAGCACGAGGAAGGGAATTCGGGAGGGATGTGCGGCCGCAGAGCACAGGCCCCCCAGTTGGGGGAGAGCCCAGCTGTAGGTTTGGGGAGAGGTTCAGGGTGAGGGGCCCGGGCAGCTGACAATGCGGCTGCACCTAAGAGCTGTTTGCTGGCTACCTTAGGTCTTTTCACACTTGATGGACGTGGAGAGCTGGCTTGGGAGGAAAGGGTTGTCACTGGCTGAACAGAGCTGCTGCATAATAAAAGAAGCCGTGAGAACCACCTCCCTTCCCCTGTAACTACCATGTTGACTATTCTGAACCCCAAGCTAATAACAACAATCACTGTCATTTTCCCAAGAGTCTGAACCAGGTCTTTATGGATACCACCTCCCAGCTTCTCCTAAGGAGCCTGCATATGCAGAATTCTTATCCACCAGCCAGCAGGCAAAGCCAATCCTTCAACTGTGAGATGCTTTTGTTCTTCTCGCCACCTTTTAAAAAGAAGATACTAGATACAGAGCCAATTACCTGTTGCATGAAAAGTGCAGCTTCCCTGTGGTGACATCATCTTCTGCTCTGTACCACAGCATGGCCCTGCTCCTCATCCTTCCCTCTCATGGTCATCTCACCTCCTCTTCTCCCCACCCAGCCAGTCCTGCCCATCTGAAGCCCAGCCTCCTCCAGGAGGCCGTCTGGATTTCTCCAGCCATTATGGCCCTTCCCTTCCTTCAGGCCCCCTAGCATATCTTTCAACCCTCTCTGTATTGTGTCCTATTGCCCTTGGTACATCAGTTACACCTCCCAACTAGGCTATAAAATCCCCAAGGCCCAGGCCATGTCTTATTTACTCTGTGCACCTGCCAGGGTAAATGATGGAGGGAGGCAACTATGAAGGCTGGGAAGACCACCAGCCTTGAAGCTAACCCAACCTGAGCTGAACTCCGTTCCATCACACCAAAGCAGGATGACCTGGAGCAAGTTACTCTATCTTGCTGAGCCTCACTCACTCTTCTAGCTCAACGGGTAGAGCTGGGGTCTTACCAGGGCCTGCAAGTAAGCTGGAAGTCTGTGGTTATCTCTCTAGAGCACAGTGGTTAAGGGCATGGATTCCAGAACCAGACTGTTCTAACTCTACTTCTGCTACTCACAAGCTTACTGACCTGGTCTTTGCCTCAGTTTCCTCATGAGCAAAATGAGAATAATAACACTTATGTCACTGGATTGTCAGAAGAATCAAAAGAGGCTTTTTATGTACTAGTCTTTAGAGCAATTCCTGGCATGTAGAAAGTGATTATATTATTTGTTTTGCCATTATTATATTATTAATTTGTCATTATTATATTATTTAACTTGCCATTATTATGTTATTTGATTGCCATTATTATATTATTATTATAGAAAATTATTGTTATAGAAAATGTCATGTCTGCTTTTAAGCGGTACTGTGAGGATGAAATAATATCATATGTAAAGAGCCAGGCACTAAACAAGTGGCTGTACCCTTCCCTCATGTTCAGGCCATGCCTGGTACTAATAGATGCTCTGTGAATTCTTGTGAACTCATTAATACCTTTTTCAAGGGCTAGAGAGATAAGCTATGCCTCTTCTCACTCACAGGCTATTAGATCCAGGTTCAACATGCCTTATCTCTTGGTTTAGCAATATAAATAGCTAATTCTATTAAGTGTTCCTTATTTGCCAGACAATGGGCTAAACACTTCACATGTTATTCTTCTTAATCCTTACAATTTGTATGGTTGCTTATGTCCATTTTTACAGATGGAAATACTAAGGCCCAGAGAGGTTAATTAACTAGGTCACCCAGCTGGTATGTGGCAAAGACAGGACACCACAGATATCTGCCTGACTTTAAAACCTCTGCTAGCGACTGCACAACCCAGCCTTCTGCCAAAAGCTCCCTGAATAAAAGGGGGAGTCAGAGGCCCCAAGATATCATCTGCCATATAACTCATCATCTGACTATCTTCCAGTGATAAATACCAGGTTTTGGATTAGGGACTACAGAAGTCAAGCCAGACACAGTCCTCAAGCCTATAATAGGGAGGCTTTCCTGGATGGTGAACGGGCACCATGTTAGAGTGAAAGGAAGCCCTGTCCAAAGAAGGGAAAACCGCCTTTGCCAAGGTCACTTTGATACCAAGGTGGGGCAGTGAGAACAAGGACCCACCGCCTGCCTCAGAGAAGAGCCCTCAGGAAGCCCAAACGAGGATAAGGAAAGAGGAGGCTGGTAAAAAGTAGGATAGTCCATCAGGAAATAGCCAATGTCCTCAGCAGTCCATCTAAACCATCCACATGATCAGCATACAAGGTCCCACTGAGGGCAAGGCAGGTGCAATGGGGGCATGCTGTGGGGATGGTGGGCCAAGAGTAAAAGAGGGAAACTAAGCCTTGAGGGACCAGGACCCTGCCAGCCCCTTTAGCAACAGCTGGAAAATATTTTTTCAGAAAAGAGGGTGATAAATCACCTTTCCATAACCTGCCCACTGCAAGTCTTCCAACAACGTTTGTTAAATATAGGGTCAAATGGGCAAAGGCAGAACAGCTGCCTGGGTAGAAACAATCCCATGTCTACTTTCTCTCTCATTCCTCAGGTCCTCCTCATCAGGCTGGAAGGGTGTGTGTCACATCCCAGAGTCCCTGCTCTGGCCTCCCACATACCACCCAACATACCTCATAAGCCCCACCTCCAAGGATGGAGAGGAAAACCTCACAAGAATGTACCCCTGAGCTCATTCTCATTTTGGAGCCCACTGGGCCAATCCTGTGGCTAACAGCAGAAAAAGAGAACAGAGGGCAAAACCTTAGCAGAGACAGGCCCCTCGGAGCATAGGGGGAAATCTTGCCTTCCTCCCACACGCCATCACTCAAACCTGTCAGCTTCCAAAAATGTTTAGCTAGTGCAGCAGTGAGGGGCATGCTTATCAGCCTGGTGTGGGAGCTTAATCTGCTTTGAGGGCCTTCTCCAGCCCAGAGTTCCAAAAGTCTGCTTACAATTAGCTCCCAGCTCCAGTTCCTCCATCCGAAAGGCTAGCAATGTGTTGAGTTCTAGCCTCTGATCAGAGAAAGCTCCAGGAGAAGGTGGACACAGTGTCAGCAGAGAGGAAAGTGCCAACAAGGTCAGCGGGTCTGTTGCCACTTCCCTGACACCAGCCCCAAACCACCTCCCCCTCTGGCTTCCCGCCTCTCCTGACTGGGACAGTCACATCCGTCAGGTCAGCCTGTCCCCAAAAGTCCCTGCTGACTGACTGCCAAGAAAATACAGCATGCCCCTGCTCCCTCCTACCAGATTGGGGGTGGGGGGAGGAGCAGGGAGGGCAGGAGGCCAAGAGAACCTGATTGGCCCTTGCTGATTTCCTTAAAAGAGATTGCGCGGCCAGGGCCTGTCACCCAGCCGAATTGGGTGATGCAGGCTCTGTCTGGAAAGGTAAAAGTCACCAATTCTCTTCAAGCCCAAGCCATCCCCTACCCCCACACCCAGTCACCAGGGCTACCAGCGCCGGAATCTACTCCCCAGGAAGGAGGGGCTTAGCTTCGGGCAGCTATTTGGAGGCAGCCACCCCCACCCCCACCCCCGCCGCAACCGCCAGCCAAGACGCTAGGAGTCTCCGGCTGCCTGGCTCAGCCGGTGCACCGGGCAATCCTACGGCAGGCAGTCCCAGCACAGTGCCTGGAATCCTGTCGGCCCAAGGCACGGGCAGGGGCAGGCCATCGTCAAGCCGAAGGGAGCAGGTTGATTGCAACCCCCAGACCCCTTTGCCTAGGTCTTGCTGCCAGGCCTGGGGGCGTCGAGCCCAAGGAGGCCTCAGACCATTCCTTGGCAGAGACAGAATCTCCGCAGAACCGCCAGCCAGCCAGCCGTTGCAGCAGACACTGCTTTCTTGAGGCCAAGCTCTCAACATGCAGGACCTGACATTACCAGAGCTGCCCGTTTTTTGTTTTTTGTTTTTTTGCCTTTGTGTGTGTGTGTGTGTGTGTGAACACGCTACCCGTGCCCCCAGAAGGAAGCTGCGGGCGTGCCCACAGCCGGGTCTCTCAGAGCTCCTTAAGGCAAACCTCCGGCACCCGGCCACACCCACCGGCCAGCCCACTCTCCCCGCGCATCCCCAGATCTGCCAGCCTAAGTGGAATGGCTCCCTTCTCCGCCCACCGGGCAGCCCTTTCCCCCATCCAACCGAGCCACCTTCCCCCCAAGAAGTATTCACCCACCCTCCCAGAACAGTGCCCCGGCACACAGCGCCTCTCACCTGGGTATCGAACCCGTTTTCCACCGAGCCGCTCTTCCGCAGCGGGAGCCCCTCCCCCGCCGGCTCCTGCAGCCCCTGGGATTTCAGGGGGATCTGGCTAGGGTAGGTAGTCTTGCTCACCTCCACCTTGCTTCCCAACTTGAGGTAGCAGGGCTGGGGGCCGGCCCGGGCTGGGGGCACGTGCAGGATGGGCGCGGCGCTGTGCACGGGTTTGGGCAGTCCCGACTTCATTTTGGAGGCGACCAGGATGGCCGGCATCTTCTCCCGGGGCTTCGGCTTTCCCAGCACGTCCCTGGCAGCGGCGGCGGAGGCAACCGCTAAAGGCAGCGCGGGTAGCAGAGCAGGCGCCGGGCCTCGGCCCGCGAGGCGCCCACCACCAGCGGAGGAAAAAAAAAAAACCCGGGTCGGGGAGCTCGCAGCAAGCCCGCGAGCGCGCCTTCGGGGTACGGGATGGAGCAGAGGACTGGTCGTGGAGCTCAGCTGGTCCCACCTGGACTGATGCTGCAGCCGGCTTTCACGCCCCTCCTGGGCGGCCTGTTCAAGGGATGTGGGCGTTCAGGGGCTATTCCCTCTTGCGATTCTCCTCCTGGGAACCCGATGCTTGGACGCCCATATTAACTTGTCACTGCATCTCCGAAGTGAGGAGGCCCCTTTGGAAGAGGAACGGCGGGGACGCGCGCCTCCCGCTCCGGGAGGCTGCGGGTGTGAGCGGACGAGGGTAGGAGCGAGCAGCAGGGGGGGAGGGAAGGAGCGAGCAGAGGAGGACGGAGAAGGAGAACGCACGGAGCCCAAGACGCCTCCACCAAGAGGCAGCTGTCGCCCCGATCTCGAGCACCGCAGTGTCACCCGCGACGCAGAGGCGCGGCGACAGCCCCCGAAAGGTCTCTCTAGGCGTGACAGTCACCACGGCTTAGGAGTCCCCCGGACAGATAGCACCTTAGCGCCAGCAGGTCTGCACATGCTCCGTGAGCTAAAGCGCAGGAAGGCTGTGGCCGTGGGGCGCGGGCACCCGGACGCGCGGCTGGCTGGCTGGGCAGAGCTGCGCTCGCGAGCGGCGGCTCCGCTTCCCCGGGAGGCTGCGCTGGCTACGGGGCTCGGAGCAGGGGAGGACAGGCTGCGGCCCGCGCGGCTGCGGCGCGCGCTGACAGCCCGGGCCGCCCCCGCGCGCCCATTGGTCCGTGGAGGGCCAATCAGCGCCTGCAGTTCTCTCTGCAAAGGGGGCGTGGCCTCAACTCCCGGGCCGCGGTCGAAACTCTGGGGCCGCGCTTGGCCGCCAAGTACAAAGCCGGCTGGTGGCCGCTCTGCGGCACTGCTCTTGCCGCGCGCTTCCCAGCGGGCCGATACTCCCGCGTCCCCGAAACCTTCTTTTTGAAAAATGCCCTTTCGAATGCAAAGGCCCGCCTTGGGGCCCCGCGGGCAAGACTCGGGGGGGAGTTTGTTTCCTTTTTTCAAATTGTTCTGGTCACCTTAACGGTTTGAATCTTCCGGAATCGCGCCCGCCGCCCTGCGGCCCCCCATCTGGACTGGGCAGGGCTGTTCCTCGTCTCCGGCGTTAAGGACTCGCCAGCCATTTCTCCTCTTTTCTGCCAGCACTTCCAGGCGGGCTGGGGGGGCCTCCGAAGAGCTTCCTCTGCAGCTTTCAAAGGCTGCCCTTTTCGTTTAACTCTTTGAAGTATTTATAGGCAAATACAGTACCCGGAGAAGCCTCCCGCCCCGAGTCCGCTCCCGCTTGCAACCTACCGCGTACTCTGTCATTAGAGTGGCCAGAGGAAGCCAGGGGAGGCTTCATGACCCTGGCTGGCTCAGGCTAACCCTTGCTGCGTTTCTTGTAGGAGCCCCTCCCTGTCCGCGCTTTGGACGCACTGGCCCCACAGGTTCCTCGACTTTAATGCGTCCGAGGATTTCTCGCTTCTCAGTTGCTCTTTGGGTTCCTCGCTGACGCAGAGTCTATGAGAATTGGAAAGCAAGATCCAAACAGGCCCAAACCCTCGCTGTTCATGGATGAGGAGCCCCCACCCTGGAGAATAGCCTGGATTTAAACTAGGCGAGTTCTTTCATCAGACATGCATCCTTACAAGGCTTCGATTTTCACTTGGAGTAAAGGAGGAGGTTTGACTACATTTATATCACGTGCTGTTGTTTGGATTAAATGAGATAGTGCATGACGGTTAAGCATAAGTACCTGTCAGTGTAAGGGGTCCATAGATGTTGGGCATTATTATCCCTGTTATTAAATTACTGCTACTCCCCTCCCCAGTCATCTCTGCTTATAAGCTGTTTGTCTTTTTTCTCTGTCTCTAAGATAACAGGTTTTCCCTGTATGTCCACCCTGTAGCATGATTTACAATGCTGATAGCATTGATTTATCATTATCCAGACCAAAGGAAAACTGGAAGTTTTAAAACAATCTCTGAAAGCAGCATTAAGAAATGAGAAGGTGCCTTCTTACCCTGGCCTGCTCCCTCCCCCACCTTATCTTCCATCCACTCTATATAGTGACTTTCTACTCTAGCTAGGCTGAAATACATAGTTTTATATATAATTCCAGGTATTCTCCCTCTCTCTGAAATTAAATCACACATGGTCTGTGCCACTTACTTAGCACTCAGCCCTTTGCTATCTAATGCCACCTTTTTTCATTTCATATTTATTCTCTTCTTAGAGAGTAAGCCTCATGAATTTAGGAACTGCGGTTTTAACCTTCATTCGAGTCTCTCAGCATCATATAATGCTATGGACAGAACAGCTACCCAGATTGTTACTGCATACGCTGCATACGTGAGTGATGATAGCACCAATCCTCCAGGAGGAGAACCTTTTAGATTCAAGTACATAGTGTCATAAGAAATGTTATACTAGATTAAACCTTAGGACTCTCTTACCCAGAACTCTTGTTCATACAGCTATACCAAGAGTTATGGGAAGATATTTGCAGTCTTCAACTTTAAAGTTCACAGAGATGCTCCAAAGTAATTCCATGGCAGTGGTTCTCAAAGTATGGTTCCCAGACCAGTAGCAGTAGCAGCACCCGAACACTTGTTTGAAAACCCCACCCCGACCAACTGGACCAAAAGCTCTGGAGGTGGGGCCCGGCAATCTAGGTTCAACAAGCACGTAAGTCGGTGATTGTGATGCATACTGAAGTTTGAGGGCTTCCACCCTAATGAATATATCCTGCACTCAGTGATCTTCCAGGGCGCCCTAAACCTTACTGTCCATAGGAATTACTGGAGCTCTTGCTAAAATACACATTCTGATTCAGTGGGTCTGGAAGAGGGCTGAGTTTCTGCTTTCAGAATAAGCTCCCACGTGATGCCCATGCTGATGGTCTGGAGAGCACACTTTGAGGAGTAAGGCGAAACATAGGTAACAAAAGGGTTTCATATCAAGGGTCATCTGTAGTTAAGTGACTTTCTGTCACACTGTGCATCCATCTAGTTCAGTTGGAAACAGAAGCCTAATCAATTAATAATGTCTGTCATGGGTGCGGAATAGAAATAGTGATAAACATGCTAAATATCCGCCATCTTTGATCTCCTGTTTAAATTATATTTGCTGCCCAGGTCATTTTTTGGGTTCTTAGACCCTCAACTATGTGCTCATATGAAAAACAGTGCATTCTTTTTGAACCTCTTCCTAATCCTCTAGGATTTGGTAAACATATGAGCATTCACCTTAACCCTTTCTGAGTTTTATAACTGAAGACTGCTAATTTGTCTTCTTTCTTGGTGGAAGATGAGTGAATCCTTTAGTCTATTTCCAATTTCTTTTCCTGCCTCCTCATCCTTTAATAATGTTATTTGCTCTTTCCTGAAACATTTTTTTATCTTCCTTTATATCTTTCCTATTAATCCTCTTTTTCCTTATTTAAAGCAAAACAATTTATCTTCATAACCAGACAAAGGGGGGGAAAGCTATTTTTTCCCTGGGGCAAAAGAGGTAATTGCAAGATTCCTCCTTAAATAAGATCATCTCAAATTATAAAAATGCCCTATAAAGTTACTCCTTCCATATGTATGCTGTTAACATGAAAGAAGTCACTTTAAATCAATGTTTGGCAAGCATTGGTAGCTAAAGAAGTTACTGGTTCAGAGAAGGGCAAACTGCTTTAGAAAGAACAAACTATCTAGGTTTAAAAAAAAATTTTTTTTTAAATTCAATGCACCATGGACAGCCCACCATTTAAAATCTCAATGTTGACAGCCCTTCTCTCTTCTTCTTTTGTCTAACTCTAAACTTTCCAACTTATCCACATGTCAGTGATGGGCCAGTTTGAAGCTTACCACCGAAGCTCTCAGGATCACTGAATCATCCTGAGTTCGGACAGTTTCCTGGTTCTAAGCCATCCTCACATCAGGATGGGCCAGCTGCATTGCTTTCTGATCCTTAACATCAGCCACTGGTGATTAGTCGAGTGTGAATTGGGCTTCAGAGCTGACCTGCAAGTGACCAGCCCCATCAACCCATCCTTCATCTGAGTGAAAGACCCCTCACTGTGCCTGACCTCCCAAGAAGATAGTCCTGTGAAGAACCTGAAACATTGAAACCCGAGCCTATCACAAAAAATGGAAGGATCTTAAGAAAAAGTCAGCAGCCTCTTGAAAACCCTTGACTTTAGAAACAATGAAGGGAAATGTTGCAAATCTTTGGAATAATATAAAACATTTATGACTTTATTTGAGAGTAATAAAATCACCCTAGTTTATTTTCAAAAACACTCTTTTCCTTAATTTTCTATGGCATGGGTTGGCAACTCATGACATATCTCAGAGATGACACAGATGCCCACATTTTGGGGGTGGCTGAATCGAGAACCTACCCGTCTCAGACTGCAAAGAAGCCAGGGTATGAATCTTAGCACAGCTCTTTAGAAAGACGGCTCACCCTGCCCCTCACTCACGTCTAACCTACCTTCTTCCAGATGGCTCTGTGTGCAGATCAATATGCACAAAGATGATCTCTGGGAGACTGGGTTTTCCCACCTGCTGAGGAGCATATATGAATGTGTGTGTGTGTGTGTGTGTGTGTGTGTGTGTGCAAGTGTGCCCATGTCACTCAAATAGGTAGTGGCTCTATCATTAATTCAATGAATAAACTGTTGAGAGCCATTTATGTGCCAGGCTTTGGGCATTATGACAGAGAGTAAATAAGAATAAATTCTTGTTCCCTGCTCTCAAGGTTCAAGGAATGATGCACCTGCTGCTTTCCAGCCAGAGGATCACCCTTTTTCACAACCAAAAAACTGAAAGAAGTCACAATCTAGCAAGGGAAGCACACAGGGAAATAAATGACAAGTAGTAAAACGAATACTCTAATAGAAACAGTGCAAAATAGAGTGCGATAAATGAGGTACTAAGGAGAATCAACTATCCATGAGGTTAGCAGCTACTTTGATTAATGAAACTTTCTTTTTTTCCAATGAATTGTATTCTTTATTATTAAGGGTGGTGAAAACAAAATATACACAGCCAATTCCTCACAATTTGTTACCTCTTACACTTAAAAATGAATTTTCTGTTAAAAAAATAATAAACAAATATCGATCTACCCTGAAGAATTTCAGAAAAGTTTCATATGAAAAAGGCATTGATTTGCTAATAATGGAATTTTTTTTCTCTAGCTATAATGAAACTTTCTAACCAACAAAAAACTGAAGGGTAATGGGGAGAAATCTCCTTTTCCACCATCAGTGTTGAAACTCCAAGAGAGGGGCACCTGGGTGGCTCAGTTGGTTAAGCGTCTGCCTTTGGCTCGGGTCATGATCCCAGGGTCCTGGAACCGAGCCCTCTATCAGGCTCCTTGCTCAGCGGGGAGCCTGCTTCTCCCTCTCCCTCTCCCCCTGCTTGTGTTCCCTCTCTCGCCATCTCTCTCCCTGTCAAATAAATAAATAGAATCTTGAAAAAAAAAAAAAAAGAAGAAGAAGAAGCGTCTGCCTTCAGCTCAGGTTATGATCTCAGGGTCCCAGGATCCAGTCCTGCCTCAGGCTCCCTGCTCAGTGGGGAGTCTGCTTCTCCCTCTGCCTGCCACCCTCCGCTCATGCTCTCTCTAGCTCGCTCATTCTCTCTCTCAAATAAAGAAATAAAATCTTTTAAAAAAAAGAAACTCTAGGGGTGCCTGGGTGGCTCAGATGGTTAAGCGTCTGCCTTCGGCTCGGGTCATGATCCCAGGGTCTTGGGATCGAGCCCCACATCGGGCTCCTGGCTAAGCGGGGAGCCTGCTTCTCCCTCTGCCTCTGCCTCTCCCCCTGCTCATGCTCTCTCTCTATCTCTGTGTCTCAAATGAATAAATAAAATCTTTAAAAAAAAAAAAACTCTAAGAGATATGGGTCCATTCTCCCATCTTTGTAAGTGAAGTCTAGCAATATTCTTTTGTTGACATCTTGCCTCATTCCATATTCAATAAAATAATGACTAAATATTAATAAGAATAAATGTGACAGGGAAAAACATTCTTAGACTGTGATTTCTTTTGCCTTCAGTAGTTGTGGGGAGGATGTGTGAATTAACCATAACAGTGGGAATATAAATCGCACATCACTGCCATAGTCAGGTAATATATTCAATAGACAAGTCTGAAACCCCAAAATCAGCCAGTTCAGGGCTACTCAAGAAAGAGCCTCTGAGTATATGGTCTAAGAGATAACATAAATGATCATTTGGATATCCAAAGCCAGCCCAGATTCCAGGAATCAAGCTATATGGTTGTCTATGACAAGTGAGAGAGATTCAGTTTCCTGGAAGAGGTTTCATGTGAAGGGCCCCCCAAAACAGAGTAGCCAGAGCACTGCGAAGAGACCCCTGACAGGAACAGAAAAAGCAGAGCAGAGTGGCATAGGAAAACCCTTTACTTTCCCCAAAATAGCAACAAAGCCCACTATGCTACCAAATGCTTGAGTGCCAAGATTTTTCTTTTGGTGGGGGAGAATTATTTTTAAAAAGAGCTGAGTTTTTGAATCTGGGTTCTTTCGGAAGCAGAAGAAAGAGAATAGGGGAAAGAATGAGATTCTGAGTTTAACGGAAGCAGAAATTCAGAGTCAGGAATACCATGAGAATGAAACTGCCTCCCTGCCCATCTTTACCCTGCTTCCCAACTCAGTGATTTGCGGAACTCTGGGGAGGATTGTCAAACAAATTTCAATAAGAGTGTCTCCTGACTTGGGGATCCTGGGTGGCTCAGTCAGTTAAACATCCAATTCTTGATTTTGGCTCAGGTCATGATCTCAGGGTCGTGAGATCGAGCCCGACATTGAGCCCCTCATCAGGCTCCACGCTGAGCGTAGAGCATGCTTAGGATTTTCTCTCTCCCTCTCCCTCTGCCCCTCCCCTGCTCTCTCTCTCTCTCTCAGAGAAGAAGAAGATGAAGAAGAGAAGAAGAAGAAGAAGAAGAAGAAGAAGAAGGAGAAGGAGAAGGAGAAGGAGAAGGAGAAGGAGAAGGAGAAGGAGAAGAAGGGAAAAGAAAGGAAGGGAAAAGAAAGGAAAGGAAAGGAAAGAATGACTTCTAGCAAAGAGATGGTATCAGGGCAAATATAAATAAAAGATGAATATTGAGATTGTATGTGTAGGCAAAGAGGTGAAGTAGGAGAAGAGGAAAATAAAAATGTCTGGATTCTCTAGTCCAAGCCACTGGCTATAGCCACGTCAGTACTGGTGGCTTCATTCAAATCTTCCTGTACTGTGGAGTGAGCATCACCTAGGACTATACCTACAGGTAGTAAAGGTGAAGGGGACTGAGCTGAGCATGTCTGGATTATAGCTGGATCCTACCTTTAAGCTTTTTGGTTTGCTTGTTATTTGTAATTATCAACCCACTTTTTGACTATCACAGATTAAAAAATATATATTAACTGAAAGATCTAGTTAATTGAGTTTCAAACTGACCTTTTTAAAAATTATATTCCTTGTTTTGTATTATCCATTCTTCTTCCCACAGATTAGACCAGACGGCCAGAGTTGACCCAGTAATAATGATGATGCTGATAAGAACTATAATTTGTGAAGTTATTCTTAATATGTGCCAGGGACTATGATAAACATTCACACACTTCAGCTCTGAGTCTCACAACAGTCCTATGAGGTGGATCATTATTGTCATTTCCATGACACAAAAGAGAAAACTGAGGCCCAGGAGGGCTCAGTATCTTACCTAAGTCCCCACAGCTAATTAAGCAGGAAAGTTGGATTTGAACCCAGGCACTCAAACTCAAGAGCCTGGACTCTTGACACCTGAGAGTATACTATCAACAGACTAGCCTTCCTAACAATAACAGTAGATCATTCCTATATGGTGGCCCCATCTTGCAGTTGAGGAACCAGGTGAAAGGTTTGGTAACCACCGAGATTGTGGCTGATAGTGGTCTTAATATTGAGGCAAAGAATGAGTGCCAGGCCAGTTATGGGAGCCTGTCTGCATGATGCTCAGGTTCTGAGACAGAGCTGCCTGCTGGTGTCCCCGGAAGGCAAAGACAACTGGACCAGTGGTCTTAAACAAGAAGCCTAAGAATCACCAAGGGTGCCTGTTAAAGGAACAGATCCCTATGCACCCCTTCCCTCCAAAAAACCCCTAGAATGCTGAATCCGTGAATCCACATGTTAAAGGCTCAGTCTGAATCAGCCAGTCCTCACTCTTTGCTTTGCAGGCTTGACCATCCATGAAAGTCGCCTGGGGACTTAATAAACGAAGGCTGCCCAAGCCTAACCCTGGACCAGCTAAATCAGCCTCTCTGGGAGTGGGGCCCAAACATTTGCATGTTAATAAAGCTCTCCAGGTGTAGGCAAATTAAAAAGCACCGCTTTAAGAAATGCTACAAAGGCTTTGTGCTCTCAATGCTTTAGAGCGAGGATTATTACCTGGATAGTTCTAATCAATAACAGCCAATCTGGAAAAACTCGGGCCTTCTAGGACTTTCTGAGCTGGATTTTCCTTCCGAGAGACACACTCAGCCAGTTCAGCTGTCCCTGTAGCCCAGACGCAGCTGGGTCAGTGCCCAAATGCTGCCCCCAGGCAGTTCTGCGGATGGCATCAAACAGCCTGACTTGTTGCCCCGTGTGGGCCTCCAGGCACTGAGCTGCGAGGCTTCCTGCCGCTCCCTCGGCCGCATTTCCTCTTTTGGTTACTGCGATCATCCTGGGAGCCTTCATGCCTACCCTCTGACTCTGCCCCAGGCACAGAGCCTAGTGAGCATCCGCTGGGAGAGGTGCTCCTGGCCAATATCTGACCCACAGGGAAGGCGTGTGGTGCCCAGGGTTCAGCGCTTTCAGAGGAGAGCTTGGAGCACAGTTAACTCTTGGAGGTCTGTGCTCATGAAAGGGTGTGCTGGCATGAAAAATCCTGGCAGTGGATAACTTAAAAAAGAAATCACTGAGAGCTTTGGTATGCATTTTGTGATTTTTTAAAATTTAAAACGGATTCTTAATGGGGGTATTTATCTTATTTACATGTATGTTTCACTACTACTAGAATTTGCTCATATATTTATGTGTGTTCACATATGTATAAATAAGTATGTTTATCAAGAAGGACAAGGAAGGAAGGAATCCCATCAAACTGTCAACAGAAGTTATTTCTGAGGGGCAGGTTAGGAGACCCATAATGTCTTCTTATTTATATCATTGTTTTAAAGGGTTGGAACTGTGAGTGATTTTAGCTTCTTTTCCATGGCATTTTCTGTATATTTCAAATCAATATCTTTACTTACTCAGGAAAGTATTTATTTACTCAGGAAACACTACTTAAGCCCAATAGTGAACCAAGCACTGTGCCGAACATTCACGATTGGAAGTTAGCTTGCGTATCTCCCACTCTGCCGTCTGCCTTCGAAGGCAAGTGAGATGAGCCTTCTCCCAAACAAACAAAGAAACAAATGCTTTGTTAGCTGTCAAAGATTAAAAATCCAGTCTTCATGAAAAGGTTATCTATGTATGTGTAACAAAGTCACTGAAAACAGGGTTCTCTCCTCCTAAGAAAACCAGAACCCGTTCCTCCAGAGACCCCGCCTAATTTCCCTTCTTTCCAAGGAAGCAGCTCTTCACAGAATCATTCTCTACAGAAGTGCCAAGACCACCCCCGAGCAGAGGGACTAGGAAATCAATTCTTTTCAGACTGGTGTACCAAGCTGTCTCTATAACCAGCGATGCTGAAGACAGAGTCCTCCTCCTGCTGAAAGAGACACGAAGAAAATGGGCCCCGGTATGGCTCCAATGAACTCTGCTGGGCACTTGTAAGAGGGAATTCTAGTTCACGCTACCCTTGGCTAAGCTTAAAGCTGGTCTAAAAACTGTCAACAAAGCTGAGACACCCATGAGGATCTTTTGCGCCCTGAGATCATTTGAAGCCACTAAACATAAACAGCTGTGTTGATTTCCGCTCGCTCTCCAAACCCAAGGCAAATAAAACCTCAAAGCTCAAGATGGGTGGAAAACAGCAAAATATACAGGGATTTTCTTTTATTTTTTGGCTTAGAAAGATGTTTTACAAACAGTGAGGCAAGACACCATTAAATCTTTTAAAAAAAAATTGCCTGGCAACTTTCTTGAAGCTGCACGTTATGCAAGAATTTTAGACATTCACTGATAAATATATCAGAATGTTCTCCTCAAGGCAATCTGGACATGCTTCAAATGGGAATCTAACAAAGTTAGTCTCTCTAAAGACTGCATCTGAGATTGTCAATATCGTCATCCTGGCTTCCTGGTTTCCACAAAGACCATGTTTTCAACCTTTGGGATGTTGAATGAACTCCCATTCACAATCATTTGCTTGTTAGGGTTTTATCCTTCCCACTGGGGGTGGGGGCGGAGGGGACCATGAAGGGTTGGGTCTGGAGATGGAGAATCCAGTGTTCAAAGGCATCTGGCCTGCAAAGCTGACTTCCTGCTGAGTTATCAAAGACAGGTTTTTAGACTCCCCTCCCATGACCATTTTAGCTCTTTCCTTGCCTTTGATCCTTTATTCTTGACTTTCAATCCTGTCTAGTCTCCACAACCCCATTTTCTTCTGTTTTCCCCAGAGGAGGAACTTTGGCAGCGCCCCTTTATCAATACTCCTTGTTTCCAGGTTCCTTTTTTTTTTTTTAATTTTTTTATTGTTATGTTAATCCCCATACATTACATCATTATTACCCATCACCAGGCTAACCCATCCTCCCACCACCCTCCCCTCTAGAACCCTCAGTTTGTTTTTCAGAGTCCATCGTCTCTCATGGTTCGTCTACTCCAGGTTCCTTTTTGACAGAGTGGAGTGAAGGAAAAGAAAACAGTGGGGGTGGAGTCAGGCAGTGGGTGTGAATCCAGACTTCACCGGGGATTGGCTGAGCCAGGATCACTTCGCTTCTCTGACTCTCAGTTTGATTAACAGTAAATGGGCATGATGAAAACTATTTCACAGGGTTGTTGCAAGGATTTGAGATAATGGTGTGAGTCTAGAACCATACAGGTGTTATACTCATTCATTCATTTAAATGGTATTTTAGTGCTACTGAATGCCAGCCAACATGCTAGTCGCTGATGATATAATATTAGTAAGAACCACAGTTCTTTCTTCATGGAGCTTATAACGTAATCAGGGAAATTGACAATAATTACATAATCACATCAGTGAATGTATAACTACTAAGTCAGGCAAGTGCTATGTTCTCAGATAAAGAACCTACACCCCTTTAGACTGTCAAGGCCCAAAGGCTTCTCTGGAGAAGTGATGTCTGGGGTGATGTTGGGGTGAGGTCTGAAAGAAGGTAGCTAGACAAGAATGGGGTTTTCATGCATGCCTGCTAATGTCACCAGCTAGACCCCAAGAGCTGATCTTTACTCCTCACCTGCTTGTACCCACGGAAACTCTGTCCCACATTTTTCCTTAAGCTCTTCTTTCCAGCTTATCTCTTCACTCAGGCAAAAGACCCGAGGGGCCTAACATCCCGTGATAGAAACCGAAACTACCCCTCAAGCAGTAACCATTGCCTGGATGGGAGCTCTGTCAGCTCAGGCAGCCCAGACCCGTCTGAGCTCACCCTCCCGACTCATGCCTGCGCAGATGGACCGCGGAGTGACCGACGGTTACCTTTACCTCAATAGAACACTAAAATCTCCACCCAAGACGGAGCACGAGCCTGCTTTACATGACATACAATGTACGTATGAGCATGTTTCTGTAAGGACCTTATGCCCGCCCCGACACAGGACGACAAGGCTCCCCTATCTAAATATTCATCCTAGCCCTCAGTAAAAGAAACCCATTCGCCCTTGCTCGGGGAGTCACAGCTTTGGAAGTTACTCCCCATGATCTCCTTATTTGCTGCAAATGAAGTTTCCTTCGTGCGACAACTCATGTGGTTTAGTTCCTATCTGTGGCTCACCAAGGAGCAAACTCACGTTAGTTGGGTTACACCAGTGTGCTTGGGGTAGAGGTTTGGGCTGGGTGTCCCCACCCCCCACACATTCTCCTCCCTTTTACCCTTAGGATAAGAGACAATGTCAAGGTTTCAGTTGCTCCTTTGGAAGCCCCTTAGTGAAGTGGAAAGAATCCTATGGATGTGCATAGACACTTAACTGGTTGTGTGATCTTGGCCGAGTTATTTAAACTCTCTGAGCCACAGTTTCCCCACCTATGTCATTGTAAGACCCACCTCCTGGGACTTTGGGGGAAAGTTAAATGAGTGTCAGTGAAATAAGGCAGAGTGGTTAAAAGGATGACAACTTCGGAGTTTGCCTGAGTTTGACCACATGGGTCTGAGCTCTGCCACTTACTAGCAGTGTGACCTTGAACAAAGTACTTAACCTCTCCATGCTTCAGGTTTCTCATCTGTAAAATGGGGTTAATAACAGTACCTCCCTCACAGGGTTGAAGGAAGGATTAAATGAATTAATATGCATAAAGCACTAAATCAGTGCTTATACATGGCCATCACTACTGCTACCATGATTAGCATTTTTCCGGGCACACAGTTAAGTGTTCAAGCCACAGTTCCTTTCCCACCTACCCTAAAGTCACCACATGACCCCTTGTTGTAGGGTATATCTGTGTGTGGAAATTTCCATTGCTAAGACATCGAGTGAAAACCCAGAACCTAAGGCTATGTGCCTCATGGGGAACGATGCCTCTCTGAGAGGGGCTAAGGCACCATCTAGCATCCTGGGGAAGGGATCTGTGTCCCCAAAACTGTGCATCCAGAATGGACCAGGCAGGGAAGAGAAGCTAGAGAGAGGGTGCTGGAAACTCTCTGTAAACACTTTCCTCGCGATTCCACAAGCCATGAGAGGCCCAGAGAGGCCCCACCTCTCTCATTGCAGCCCGAGCTCACACCCGGCCACTGCCCCTCACCTGGCCTCCTGCCAGACTCAGTAAAGAGGTCCACGACCAGGCTCTGAGCATGTCTGTTTCTCTGAGCATGAAGAGACATCTCTTCAGGGTGCCCTGCCATTCTTCTTCCATAGGTAGCAAATGCAGGTGCCTCCCCATCACCACCAATGGCCTGAGGCTATCCTCTCCCGCGAAGATGCCTCTGCTGAGGAGACAGGCTTTGTTTTCAGCAACTGCCTCTTTACCTTGCTATCTTTCAGACTGTCCAAATCCACGGTCACAATCAACACATCATGGCCCAGCCACTGAGGTAATCCAGTGCTGAAAGCCACTGGGATGGCGGCAGGGTTTGGGGTGGCAATGAAACAGTTATGTGTCAGAGTCCCCATCTCCTTTAATGTCTCCAAAGAGTGCTTGGAAGTCTATTTCTCCCTTTTACAGATGAAGATCCAGAGGCGCAGACAGGTAAAGCAATAATTTTCCTACGATCACATAGCTAGGTAGCAGGAGAACTGGGATTCAAACCCCAAATTGTCTAATTCCAAATCCACACTTTCTCCATGACACCCTATTTGAGACCAGCAACCTGGGACAGAGTCCCTGACTCTGCTTCTTATTTGCTCAAGCTGGGACAAATCACTGCCCCTGATTCGCTGTGGGCCACAGAATGGGGAGCCTGGGCCAGCTGCCTTTGCTCACACCTTCCTCCAGCAGGTGGCTGCAAGTAGGATGCAGAGGACCTGAGAAGGAAGACAGCATTTCCGTGTGCATCCTAGGGCAGGGGCCCAAGCCACAGTGCACATGAGCTCGGTATGGAAATAGTCTCTGAACAATCTAGAGTTTCTATGTGCTCCTTTCCCTACTCCTCCCTTTCCTCACTTCTTGCACAAACACACACATGCACATGCGCATGCACACACTGTCCTCATGCAATTTGCATCTGGCGGGAAGGCATGCCAACTGAGGTGTTGAAATCCATGGAGAGTCATGATTTGGCACCTGTGGAGTACTTTTCAGCACCCTGGAATGACAGCTTATTCGTCCACACAACCCTTCCAGAAAGGTTGTATCTGTGCCATCATGGAGAGAGGAAATCAGAGCAAAGCCTTTCAGTGGTTGTGGCCAAGCTGGAATTGAACTTCTCACCCCTTGCTCAGTGGGGCCTCTCACAGGTACTTCTTGCTCCTGGCTCTGCTTGTTCAAATTCCAGGTGACCTTGGAAAAGCCCCTGGTCCCTTTCAGACCTCAGTTTTCTCAGCTGCAAATAAGGGGGTTGTTCAGTGGCTCTCCATCTGGGCCGTTTAGACCCACAGGGTCTTCGAATATGGCGATGGCAATGCCTCAGGCATAATAACTGCTGCCATTGACTGAAGGGCCTGAGACACATTTATTAGTTATCTCATGAATATCTCCAATTCTTAAAACAAACCTGCACGGTAGGAATGGCCATCCCATTTTATAGACGAAAACACTGATCTTCAGAGAGATGAAGACTTGCCCCAAATCGCATAGTGAGAGGTAGAGCTGGGATTTGAACCCAGGCTCATTTGTGCAAATATGACACCTACTGCTTCCAAGGGGGCTAGCCTCTCTCCTGACTTAGATGATGGGCAGGGATGTGGGTTTCCAGGTCTTGCACGGCCGCCCCCTCGGCACTCAGCCCCGTGCCCTGTGATGAGCCGGTCCTGCACAATGGCATGGAAGGCTCTGGTGCGCTTGATGAGCAGAGTGGGCACAGGCGCTGGGTAGCTAGCGTGGCTTCTGGGGAAGGAAGACATGGAGCCGTCTGTCCCCAGGGGCCCCAGTAATGCGTGGAAGCAAGAGTTCAGTGGGGCAAGGGGCGGGAGGCCTTTCTTGTATCCCTCCCTACTCAGCACAGAGCTCCTGTCAGAACCAATTGCCATCACAGAGCGCCTGTGGCTCACAGCTCTCTTCCAAAGACACTGACCTACTTTTTGTTGTGTAGACATGGATCCCAAGCCCCCCAGCTACTGCCTCCCTACTTGAATTGGTAGAGGCCAGTGCTATCCTGATCATCTACTGGATAAAACCCCGCCTTTGAGTCTGGGCTCCCACAGCCCTCGCTGCCCTGCTCTGGTCCACTTCTCCAGCTGCGTCTTCTAGATTTTCTTTTGCCACCCGCCCCAGCCATTCTCGGACACGCTGCCCCACGCATGCTGCCCCACACGGAGAGGCTGGGCGCTTCGGACGAACGTGCCACGCTCGGAAGGCACACCGCCCATGGGCCTGTTCTACTTCTGCGATGCTAGGTAACCTGGCGCAAGCCACTCAACCAACCCGTGCCTCCATTTCCTCATCTACAAAATGAGTACCACAGCAGCATCTATTTTGTAGGATTATTGTGAGGATGAAAACAAAAATACATGTAAAGAGTCCTTTCAAAAAGCCCCAGGACAATTCCACTGGGCAGTCAGGGTGAGAGAACTTCTAGTGTCAGACTAATCTCTGAGAGGGGGGAGAAGGCATCTTACCATGTGTATCTCAAGGCTGACGTGCATCAGGCAGTGCCTGGCCCAAGGCTGGCATCCTAGAAATAGACTTTTGAATGAATGGATGATTCTATTTATTTGGAAGATTAAAGGGTAAATACTCTTTGCCCCAAAGCCAGGTGTCCAGTCGCTACAGAAACACAATTTCAGCCTGAAACCAGCGGACCAGGATCCCGGCCACAAGAAGGTCCTGTTGGTTGAGGGCACCGCTATGTGAGATACTGAGCTGAACGGGGCCCTGTCCCAGTAAGTAAAGTAGATATGTAAGACTGACTCCTGGACACGCTAGGGAGAACAGACTAAATGAGCTCCACGCAACACACAAGAGAGAAGACTTTCCACACGAGACAGGGTTTTGGTAAGTTAGCGTTTGGGTGTTTAGGTTTCTTGTTTTTGTGTCAGGCTTCCAAGTTTTAGGGACCATGCCAGCTTCAGACTCAAAATGGACAAACTCACTTTCTGAATCCTCACACCTAATTCCAGATGGAGATACTGGGAAGTGGTTCTGACCAGCTCTGCAGCTGGGATAGAAGTTATTCTTAGCACAATGGTGTGGGTGGCAAAGGAGGGTTTTTTTTTTCTTATGTGACTGATGTTCAATTAGGCTGCTGAAAACTGGGACAGCATTTCTATGTATGGGGGATAAGGGTGGAGCGGGGCATGACCCAGCATCTCGGTGTCATATAGCATTTTGCTTTTTCTCCTGTGGTTTGCTGTCCAAGGGGGCCTCCCGTGAGGAGCTCTGAGCATCTGGAGTGTAATGGAATTCAATGAAGAAGGCCAGGTGCTAGCTTTGCATTAGTCAAGATCGATGGAAGGAAAAAAAAAAAAAGGGCAGGCCATCCAGTGTTCTTTGACGAACAGGAACCCAGAAGGAACAAAGCCTTTCAAAACACAGGACAATAAAGGACACATTTCTCTAGCTTGCACCCTGCACCCAATCAAAACCAGGACAGCTAGGCTGTATTAAACGCATATAGTGATCCAAAGTTAAGACAGGTAATGTGACAGAAAACAAGGCCAGCGAAGTCTAGGAAGAAAAAAAAAAAAAAAAGGCTGGGACCAAACATTTCCAATGCCCACTCTGTGGTAGGCATTGCAGATAACATCTCATTTAATCTTTGCAGGGTGGAGTACTGTCATTTCCTGTTTATAGATAACAGAACTGACATACGAAGAAATGAAATAACCACTTCAGTTAGGAAGTGGCAGAACTGGGCTATGAACTTGGATCCCGGCCTCTGGAGTCTCTATCCTCCCTGCTGTGGCATGTCTTGACCAGAAGGTTCTGACTCAGCTCCCTCAGGAAGGCCACCTTCGGCTGCCAAATAAGGGCAGGTGAGTGGGAGTGCACCTGGCCAAGGGAGTGCAGCAGCTGATGGTGATCCCCCCACCAGGTGTTCTAGTTTCAGCGTGTCCCTTGGCCTTGTTCAGCTGAGAGTGAGCTCCTCACCCAAGAAGCAAGAAGCTTCTCAAGCACTGGCATTCGAGAACCCTTTGGCCATGGCCATGGAGAGCAGTAGGTCACACCTGCCTGTGCTGGGGGACCCTAGAGGGGGAGGACAAGCTCCAGGGACAGTGGAGGAACTTATCAGCAGATCCCACAGGGCTGGGGGCAGGCAAGGGCCCCTTTCTAACCTAGAGAGGTACAAAGGAGAGCTTAGACAAGCTATGGTTGCTGGGGTTGCCCCTCCAAATCCATCCACATGAACCAAGTGGGTTCTAAAATCTCATTCTAAGGGAAGGAGGAGCCAGGTACCACCAGCTTGACCCCAGTGACTGAGGACATTGGAGGTGACACTGAGAGTACATGTTAGTGGCCATTTCAGGATAACAGAGCCCTGGCTCTACCTCTTTGTGATCAGAGCAGAATTACTTTGACCCTTCTGAATCTCAGTTGCTTCATGTGCAAAAATGGTGATAAAACTAACATCTGTCTCCAGCCTCCCAAGACGCTCTGCCAAGGCCCATGGCCATCTCTTAGCATTTCCATGGGCCTCCTTCCCACAGCTGCTATGTGCTTTGCCCCTGTGGTGTTGCTCAGAGTCCTGCCTTCAAGATCCTAGAGCCCTTCACCCAGGCATGCGAAGAGCTGCATGTGTCTGAGGGTCTACTCCCTGGGGGTGGCTCATGGCCAATGAGGGATGCAGGCTCATGAGAACCCAGCTTGCTCGCCTTGAGGGGGGACAAATGCTGAGGTGTAACTGAAGCCCTAGAGTTCCCGGCAGGATGAGGCTGAGGCTGACACCTTGCCTGAAATCACACTTCGTCACCTGGCTTCGTCTCTGTCCCTGTCCTGCTTTTGTCCTAGGAGCATGTCTCTAATAAATCATGAATCCTCATCTTGGAATCTACTTCTGGGGAGCTGAACCTAAGATGCCACTCTGCTGGGTTCCTGTGGACATTGAACAACAGAATTCCTATAAAGTGCTTAGCTCGAGGCCTGCTACACAGACAGTAATCAATAAATGGTAATTGTTCTTTAGTTTTAGATGGAACCCGATGAAATTGCCAATAATGACTATTTTTGATTAAAAAAATGGTAATTACATGGATCAACCTAATGATACTTTACAGTCCTGTCTCCTAGCATCCTCCCACCAGCTACAATGAAGATATTTTTTTCTAATGAGGACTGTCGCCGGTCCTGGTGGATTCCCCACTCAGTGCATTTTCTCCCTGTTCTATTCTGTCCTATTCCTGGCCTCAAATATCTCGCCGGTTGCTGGTGGCTGGGGCTTTACCGGGCTGGGGCCGGGCACAGACGTCCTTGTTATTTCACCAGACAACCATGTGAATTGGGGCCCCACCCAATTCACCCCAAACAGGAGAAAGGGCAGGGTGTGGGTGGGGAAGAGTAATCAATATTTGTGAAGTGGAAAAGAACAGATCATAAATAGGAAAAATGTTTTTAGCTTCCCCCGAGAGCAGTATTTTGTCAATATATTTTTATTTTATCTTCCTGAAAAATTGACCTTGGTGGCTTCTTAAAGCCAGCCAGCGTGGACCAACGGTGCCTTTGTGGTACATTTTAGCTTCAAACACTGGACAAATGAAGACTGCGTTCATGTCAGCATGGCGCTCCTGGCTGACAGAGGCATAAAAAGCGTATGGAAAATTGTTGTTTATATTTCCTCTAGCTATCACTGCTCCAACCTCATGACGCTGGGGAAAGTTTACGGCACAAACAACCCATCCGCTATCTCACGCCAAACACAGCATCTCCTCCCTTCCCATCATGAGAGCACTCTGTGGAGGTGAGAGGCATGCACAGTCATGGCTTCAAACACAGAGGAAATCAAGCTCTGGGCAGAGATAGGCTGGTGGCAAGTAAGTGAAAGAGAGAACGGGAATCTGAAAACATGGGGGCAGGAGGGCACCAGATGACCTGCTTAATTGGCAAGTCCCAGCCATTAGTAAACAGGGAGCTACTGAGCATGGACAGAAGGTGTTGGGCAGGCAGCAAAACCTGCCCTGGGAGTGAGGGGAAGTGCAGCCTGTCGTCTGGGAGCCTTGTCTGCCCTGTGACCTCAGTTTGGAGTCCATCAAGTGTACGCAATGCACAGAACACTTTCCAGCTGGTATAATCTGCATGCTACTCACCTGTTTATTGTCCATCCCCGTCCCTCCCCTCCTAGCAACACACATGAGCACATTTGAATATAAGCTTCAGAAGAGCAGAGATTTTTTTTTCTGATGCATCCCCAGAGCCAAGACCAACACCTGACACATGACAGGCACTCGATACACATCTGTTGATTGAATGAATGAAATATAATTGCCTCTACGGTCAATACATAAAAATGCCTGTGGGGGCAACTAATGATACTGAAGCATTAGATAAAATTTGATTCTGCTCATTATACTCTACTTACTGAGGCAGGAAAAACTCAATCCAAGTTTAGAAGCAACAATAAGGGAGTGAATCAGGAACAGTTTCTGCCTTACCAGAAAATGCCATTAATGAGAACATCCCTGTGTGGATGTTTTGTCTGCAGAGCACAGCGTATTTAGATGTTTCCAGATATTCATGTGTTTAGCATTAGGTAGCACCAAGCTAAGAGTTTTCTCAGACAAAAGCAAGCAAGAGCAAACATTTGGTTGGGGAGCCAAATGACCAGCTTCTCAGACATGGGTTTCCAGAGGGTACAAGTGAACTGAAGTGCCTGGTGAGTTACCTGCAAGTCACAGATTGGGGAAGAAGCTTGTAGCTTTCCTTCTGGCTCAGACAAGACCTCAAGCCCCCCCAGTGAGGCCCTGAGCAGGTGTGGGGATTTCTCCCAGTGAGTCTGTGAGCACAGCTGGAGCTGTCGGATGATCCCATTGATGTCTCTCTGGCAGGAGAGGAGCCTTACCCGAAGCCACAGAGGGCCAACAGATGTCACGCTGGCGCTCTGCCATGGAATCACGGCCTATGCCCCTCGCCATCACGGCTGGCCCCATACAGAACCCTTCAGGCTACCAGGCCAGACGGGGGCAGGGGCCGAGCCGTGCGGAAAATATTCTCAGTCCCCCTCCTCAAATTGAGAGCAGAGTGCACAGGCTTTCAAGCATTTCATGGTATATTCCAACACCACGGTGCCAGTCAGACAGAAGAAGCCTTTTGGCTCCGATAAACTGAGTATTACGCTGAAATGATGGAGGGAAGGTGGGTTTTGGCCTTTTTTGCCCTTGTCTCTATCCAGGCTGTTGTATTCCCAGGAAGCCGGGGCTGGGTGGGAGTCAGTGCTGCTGGTCCTCATCATGGCTTAGGGCTGGAGCCGAGCTCACCCACGACAAGGGTGCAAGAGTGGGCTAGGTGGGTCTTCCAAGGTGGGAAAAGCCAGAGGAAGACCCAAGAAGATTGTCATATGTGGCTGGTGTGGGGGATGGGGGTGGGGCTGGACCCCCCTGGGTGGTTGTCTAGAACCGCCCTGGAGCTACTGGCCACAGGTGGCAACTTCATAATTGAAATGTGGCAAGTCTGAATAGAGATGCCCTCTAAGTGTTAAATATACATTGAATTTTGAAGAGTTTAGTATGAAAAAAAAAGAATGTAAAAGATCTCGATAATTTTTATAGTAATGATATCTCGAAATGAGAATACTTTGGATATGTTGGATAAATGAAGTATATTAAAGTGAATGTCATCTGTTCCTTCTTTCGTGTTACTACTACAGAGTTTAAAACTATAGATGTGGCTCATATGCTATTTCTATTGGCCAGCATTGGCCTAGAGCCTCGTGACTCTTTTTTTGGTTGTTTTGTTTTGTTTTTTTAAGATTTTTTTTTAAAGTAATCTCTACACCCAACCTAGGGCTTGAACCTAAAACCCCAAGGTCAAGAGCCACATGCTCTAGTGACTGAGCCAGCCAGGCACCCCTAGAGCCTTGTTATTCGAAGTGTGATTCTCCAGAACACTAGCAGCATCCCCTGGGAGCTTGTCAGAAATGCAGATTCTCGGGCTCTACCCTAGGTCTACTGAAACAGAATTTACATTTTTAACAAAACTCCCCAGATGATTCGTTTGCACATTAAAGTTTGAGAAGCTCTGGCTTAGGCCATTCCCTAGGATGCCAGACTTAGTCACTGTGTGTGGTTGGACCAGCTTTGAGAGCTATAGCAGAACAGACCCCAAGAGAGGAACTTCTGGTCTATGCAGTGGTATGGCACTAATTTGGAAGTCATGGAATTTCGGTTCTATTCGTGGCTCTGCCTTGAAATTGCTATATGACTTGGACGAGTCATTGCCCCTGTGGGGCCATGTAGAACCTGGAGTAGAAGGCCTTCAGAGCTCCTGCAAGAGCTTTCCCTCGCACCAGCTGGTGTGACTGGAACCTCCTCCTTTTACCAAGTTTCCAAGACAAATCCCTGGGAGGGTTTTATTTTCACCTTGGCTTTTGTATCCATCCCGTTCAGAATGATCGCACACAGTGGGGAACAGATACATATGTTCTAGTAAGTCCTTCTTTGGGTCCTGAGAACTTTATTTTAATTAATTAATATTTTTGTTCCAGTATGTTGAGCACTTGCTACATGCTGGGACTCATTCTTTTTTTTTTTTTTTTCTAAATGCTTTACATGTGTTATCTCTTTTAATACTTGCAATGACCTCAAGAGGTAGGGCTCAGTATAACTTCTTTATATACGAGTCAATCAAAGAACAGAGAGGTCAATTCAGTTGCCCAGGATCATACAGCTGGTAGGTGGTCAGATCTGGATCTTATTTCCAGGTGAGCCCAACTCTTCATTCTTGACCCTTTGGGCTGTTCTGAAACTCCTTATACGGGTTTTCAGCCCCTGATCTGCCAGGGATGCCTGTTCTCACCCTGCCACACTTGCTTCTGGTGTCCAGCCTCCAAAAGTTACCCCTGACATTGCTGACATCAAAACCCCAAAGTTACATCACCCTTGTTAGTTGTCCCGTCAGCCTCCTAGCCCACACCTGGATAAGGGGCGCCAGACACAGAAGCCGGGGTGCCAGGGTCTCACTCTGTCCGGGGAGCAAGCACTCAACACAGGTCTGTTGACTGCTGCCCGGGGCTCCCAGGCTCTGGCCATGCGGTCACGACTGGCGAGGAGAGGAGAGGCCTGGAGGGGCAGCCTGAGACTGGAAGGTGGCAAAAATAGGAATGAAAAAATGGAAGTATTAAAATAGATGTAAGTGAATCAAGTCTGTGCACAGAGCCAGCTCTCTCGGTTCTTTCTGCAGCACTGGTCCAGTCCTCATAGGAGGGTCAGTCCCGTGCATCTGGCAACCATGGCCATCTCTCTGCTTCCACTCAGCACCCACAGCACAGAAGCCTCCCGGGAAGACACTCCGTCCAGTGGCCGCGCTGACAGCCGGTATTCACACACTACGGCGAGGCTGGTTTCAGTAGATGGGCCGGGCTGATTAACTCGTCCCCAAGGAAATGATCCGAAAAGGGTTCAGGCGAAAATAGCCCCTTCCTTTTTTAAGATCCCTCTCTTCTCTCATGAATAATTTTTTCTATAAAAATAACTACATATAAGTTAATCATAGCAATGCACCAAAGCCAGAAACCCAGAGGCACGTTGGTTGGCTGACTGTGAACGCAGTCTAGGGAGGGCCTGTCCCGCCTGATCGAGTCCTCCTCCCCAGCCACGCTGCCCCCGTTCCTACGCGGGCCCTCGGCCGCTGGAGTAGTCACAGCCTTTGCCAGCTTTGCCTGAACCCCACCCCCGACACCCCCTTTCCTCCACCTTGTGCCCTGCTTCCCAAACTTGTCCTCCCATTCCTAGTTGCAGGTTTCTTGTCTCATCTGATGATGTGTTTGCACTTGTCCATCGGAACTGACCCATTATCTTGACTTTGGAAGGCCAACCTCACTGACTCTAATTTGCCTCGCTCCCGGACACTCTCCCTCCCTGGCTGTTCCAGGGACTGGCCGAGGCTGACTTAGCCTGGCCTCCTCGACTCTGTCCTGGCGTTGGCCCATGACCTTTGCCCAGAGAAAGTTTGCCTTGACCAAGGGGGCCCAGAATGGACCAATGAGAGTGGCCACATCAGGACTCTCTCTCTTTCTAGATCCCCAAAGTCTCTGGGAGCTCTTCCGGGGAGACACACAAGGCTCTCCCTTTATTGAGTTACTTCCAGCCAGGGAATACGCTTCCAGGCCTCCTCCCCTGGTCTTCCTGGGTTTTCATAGCTAGACTGACCGTGCGATTTTTCATTCGAATCGGGCTCTTTTGGCAGTGGAAGAGGATGCTATTAATAATGATGTCTGGGCAACAGGCATAAACAGGGACTGTCCCAGGCTAACCGGGGTATAAAGTACCCTTACTCAGCAATAAAGCCTGAAAATAACTATATCCCTCTGTTGTGTAATATATACCAATTACTTCTCTGTTTAGTATCGCTCAGACTGGTCCACAAAGGTACCCCTATAGCAGAGGAGAGCTCACGTGTATCCTCCCAGGTGACAGGTTCATAGTGCGAAGGGACCACCTAAAGCCTCTCAACAGCACGACTTTTCTCTGAAGTCTCAAAAGGGCATGTGAATTTTGTCATTCTACTTAATAATATATTCTTGTTTTCTCTCTTAAAAAACCACCTCTCTATTTTTTTTTCTCAAAATTTGAAGTGACATTGATGTCCACGAAGAGGCTGACCCCATGGTTTTGTGTTCCTCCTGGTTCTACGCTGTCATCTGAAAAACAGGACATGACAACAGCCTCTCACCTAATGGGGGTAGGTGGGTGGGCAGAACGCAGCTCACACTCACCACACCTGAAGCATCTGTTGGAATGAATAAGAATTCCACAGATCAAGGTCTAGCTCAGAGTCTGGGCTTGCCTGAGCATTTGACTTTCCCCTCCACTGAGTCCTTCTGGTCCATTATGTAGGGCACACATAAGGCCAATAATCCCCCATCAAGAGTCTTAAGGGGCTTCCTGTTCATGCACTCAAGGCCTGAGATAGGATTCTTTGCCCTCCGTGTAGAGATTCTTGAGCTTGACAACAGGCCATCTCTGTAGGAGACTCTCTCCAAATGGGAGGTGTGGGGGGGCCCCATCCCTTCTTTCATCCTGTTCCATAGTTTCTGAAGAAACCCAAGGACAGTTGTCCTAGCAGGCATACCTGCTGGAATCTGCAACAATTTCATCTGGATGGAGGATGGGGGGTAGGCCGGGGCACAGAGGCTCTAGGTCACATCTCATTAGTGAGGCCTGACCTCACTCTGTGGATAGGGTGAAGCACCCATCTTCTGTGACACCACACTCCTCCCACCTAGCCATGTCCTATACCACACACACACACACACACGCACACACACAGACAGACTCCAGTCCAAGCCTCTCTTTCTTTTTTCAGGCACCCGCAGCCCTGTGCCATATCTGAGGGTTTAGTACTTCTTAGGTTGAATTCCTCCCCTCCTCCACCTCATTCCTGCAGACTTACAAGTTCCCTGGAGATGAAAGGATAATTTGAAAATTAACTTCTTATTTCAGCCTTTCTCCATAGCTCCAGGGAATATCCTCAGATCAAAACGCACAGGGGCTGGAAGGTAATGATTAGGAGAGGGCATGATGGAGACTCTGGGTTGCTGGTAATGTTCTAGGCCTTGACCTGGGTGGTGGCTACACGGGTGTGTTCATTTTGAGATGATTTATTCAGCTGTCCATGTATAATATGTGCTTTTTTCTGAATGAATGTGATACTCAATGAAAATTTAAATTGAAAAACAAGGACAGAAAAAAGGAAAGGAAAGGACAGGACAGGAAAGGAAAGGAAAGGAAAGAAAAAAGAAAAAACAAAAGAAAAGAAAAGAAAGACAAGGACAGGACCTAGTTTTAGCTGAGAGGGAAGCCTGTTACCTGGACACTCGCTATCTGGGGGAGAAGTCTTTCGAGCTCTTGCCTGTTTCTCACGGTGTGAATACAGCCCACCGCCGTGGGAGCGCTACCGAGCAGAGCTGTCAGTATTCCAAGGATGTGGGGCTGAAGGCCTGCACTGTCTCCCTGCTTCCAGAGAGAAAGCTGTACGAGGAGCATATTGGTCTTAGGCCTCACACTGCCCCTTCTAAGGCTCTGGGCAGATTCACACTCCTGAGATAACGAGTCAGGAGGTCCTTAGAGGAGAGGCAAAATGGTCAGGATCGGAGCGTCTGGAGTCAGGCAGATGAAACTGTTCAAACCCTGGTTTCTAGCCATGTGACCTTGGGAAAGTTATATAAGCTTTCTAATCTTCAGCTTTCCCATCTGTAAAACGGGGCTAATAACAGTGCCTGCCCCATATGGTCGCTGTGGGAATTACCTGTACTGCATATAAAGACGTTAGCCCAGGGCCTGGCAAAAACATAAGTGCCCATTAAAGACTTAATGTTATAATCGAGTGCAACCCCCTCACTTTATATGAGGAAACCTCCTCATTTTATATGAGGAAACCTGGAGAAGGGAGCATCTTGTTGAAGGTCACAGAGCCAGGATGTGACAATGACAAGGACTAGTGTGCTGCCCTTTGCCCACACTGGGGGCCCCGAGCAGGACCATGCTGCCATACTTGACTCATGAAGGCAGGACATGCAACTTGTAGACAGGGGTTTGGGGTGAGTGCAGTTTTACGGGTGGGTGGACCCCCAGGTTGAAGAGAGCTGGGTGGTTGGTGGGTACCATGACAGGAGCACTTCGCTGGGACCCACAGCCTGAGAACAAGCGGCAGGAGAGCTCAGGGGGCAAGAGAGACTCGTCCAGTAAACATGGAGGGTCTGCACGAGGCCAGGCCAGGTGCCGGGGATGACATGCAGGACAAGAAGGGCCCTGCCTCCCTGGAGCTCACAATCTGGGAGGCCGTGGGTGGACAGATGTCAGACTGTGACGATGCCAAGAGATGGGTTAGTTATTCAAAGGAAAAGTAAAGGGAACATACGACCTGGGTGGGGTGCCTCAGAGAAATGCAGAGGGCAGAGAAGAACGTGCGGGAAGGTGCTGGGGCAGGGCGGGTGTGGCCACGAAGGCTTGGAGAATAAAGGGCTGGCGTTGCCTGAGCACAGGAAGCCAGGGGCAGAGCGTGCAAGACCTCCTGAGCCACGCTGGGAATTCTGGACTTTATCCTATGGGATGTGAGAAGCCTCCACAGGGTTTGAAGTTGGGAAGAGACATGATGAGATTTGCCTTTCAGAAAATCCTGAAGCCCTGAGAGTCAGCCCAGTCCAAAGGCACCAACTGGTGCGGTTCCCAGGGCCATGGCAGCAGGGGCCCTTAGGGACTGATGCATCTACATTTGACAGATGGGGAAACTGAGGACCAGAGTGACTTACCCAAGGTCACTCAGCAACTGAGAGGCATGGCTAGGCTAGGTCTGGTTCCCAGGTCTCCAGGCGCAGTCCCGGCTGCACTTGCAGCCATGCCCCTGCCTGGCATGGCTGCCTCACTAGTTTGTGTGAAAGTCTTTCAACCTCGAATGGACTGATAGGCTCCATTAAGGAGCAGGAGCATGTCTTTCCATCTAGAGGCACCAAACACGTCTCTGCAGAATGAAGGAATTTAAGTGCATGGCCTTTTAGGGGGACCCTGGATCTTCTTCCCTTCCCTCCATTCTTCCTTTCTCCTCTTCTTCACAGTTTCCTGGAGCCTGCAGAGCTTGATGCCCCAGCCCTGGACACCTGCAGACCTGTCCAAGTCGAGATGTGGAAGGAGTGTGGCCACGGGGCCGATTCCAGCAGTGCTGCCCGAAGACTGCTTCCCTCCACCCCACTGCTGGCATCTGGAAATTCCCAAGCCTTCTGGTCCCCACTGACAGATGATATCACGGACCTTTGAAATAAGAGGAAACCTCCTACTAGGCTGGAAATTAAGGTGATGTAAAGCCAGATGGCAGAGCTTCTGAACAGAGAGGGCAGGACGAGTCATCCAAACATCCCAAGCTGAGAGGCCGGCTGGGCTTTCTGGAATGAAGGTGTTGGGGTTGTGGTGGAGGCCGGGCCTGGGCTGGTGGGGGAGGAGCTTCACGGCTGGGGCCTCCTCTGAGGGTCAGGACCAGGGTCAGCATTTGGGCCTTGCTCCCATCCCACCCCAAATCCACATTAACCACAGGCAGCACCTTTGGCTTTTCCTGAGAGAGGTTTCTAGGTCCCAGCCCTGCCTGAGCCTGTGGTCTTACGGAGCGAAGGACCCACGATGGGAAATCAAGACTCGCTAACACCTGTGATGTGCTCGGCACTGGGCTTGGGGGCCGTGGGTTATGATGACCTTATTAGTGGCTCTTTAGCCGCAGGTACAAGACCAGCCCTGAAATGGAGGGGAGGGCTCTCCCGTTGAAAGGAATGGGTGCTCCCATAGTTGTTCCTCCTGGAAGGAGCAGGCAATGCGAGGAGTCCTAGGGACTGGAGGAGGGACACCTGTACCCCTCGGTGGGGTGCCTGTGGGACCCGCAGTGTGGAGAGGCTGTGAGCAGCCTGGGGGGCAGTAAGTGCTCTCGGCTACGTGGAAGCCATCCAGGGGCCGGGCAGCACCTCGCCGCCACTTTTCACCATGGTGGAAACAGCCGCTCAAAGAGGCAGCAGGTTTTGGTGATAATCAGCATGTAGGCAATACTCCAGGGGCACGTCTGAGTGCCTGCCCCTCTTCTGAGAGGAGAGAGCAACCAGGACTGACCCTTGGATCGCCTCTGGGGTCTCAGAGACAGCCAGGGCTGGTGGCACCCGGGCCAGCCAAGTGGTGACCTCACAGGGGCCATTAAAAACCCAGACTGTGGTGTGGGGACAGGAGGGATACCACGGAACAGAAAGGCCTCAGGACTGTCTCTGGAGCACCTGTGGGCCAATGACCTGGGAAACCTCTCAGAAATGGAGGGAGAGGGGGACACGGTGACAAGGGCTGTGATAGCTGGCCTGAAAAGGAAATATAATTCTATTTCAACTGCGTTCGGGCACATGCAGATCACACATTACCTCACTTTTCAAGGGAAATAACACTAATTATTATCCCCATTTTATAGATGAAGAAACTAGTATTCAGAGAAGCTATGTTAGTGATTTCCAGTTTTTAGAGTTCACAGATGAGCAAGTTAAAAAACGTCAGGCGGGGGCGGTGCCTTGGTGGCTTAGTTGGTTAAGCGTCCGATTCCTGGTTTCGGCTCAGGTCGTGATGGCAGGGTCTTGAGATCAAGCCCCATGTTGGGCTCTGCGCTCAGCGGGGAGTCTGCTTCTCCCTCTCCCTCTGCCTCTCCCCCTGCTCGTGCTCTCTCTCTCACTCAGATAAATAAATAAAATCTTTAAAAAAATTTAAAAAAAAACACAAAAAAACCCCAAAACATTGGGGAGTGTACATAGGTTGGTAACTTTAATTTTCCTAAGAAATTAAAAAACCCCAAACTGCTACATTTATATAAACTATCACTTTTTGGTAAAAGAAAGGATATTTTAATGTCAAAAACCTAGAGACAATTGATCAAAATAAATGTTGATCTTTTAATAAACTTATGTTGTTGAAGGCCCAACTGAATATCCTTATTTTTCTCACCTCCCTGGGGACCTGTGAGGTGTGGCCTTACCCTTGTGCTGGTTTGTAGAAGTTGGGACCCCAGGGACTGAGTGACTTGTCCAACCAGAAAGGGGCAGAATTCATCTCAGACTTGACTCCAAGCCTGGTCCTTCCAGGTGCCCTACACAGCTGAGCTCCACGGTGGCCAGGGCAGAGGAGACCCACAGGGCTACCCAGCTGCTCTCCAGGGTGCTCCAGGGCACACCTGGGACATGTCTGACTGTCCTGCCCACAGACCTTTCCAATCGGCTCAGCCATTTGGAATCACCTAGTAACACCAACACAGAGGCTTGACTCAACTCAGCACCATACGTTTTTCACTGTACCAAGTTACAGCCCACAGAAATTCAGCCCTTGCTGGGATACAAGCAGCCAAAGAGGAAGGCAGTCCAACTCACCCTTTCCTCTTTGAGGAACACACATCACTGAGCCTGAATTCCCAAGCTGCTGCCATGAGGCTTTCTGCTTCCGGGACAACCTGCCTGGAGGTCTGAAACACAAAACTGTTCTTTCTCCCTGGCCTTCCCCATTCAACATGCTTGGAAGGGTCCCAGAACAAGTTTTTCCAAACTCCAGGGCATTCTTGCTTCCTCAGAGGATCACACAATATTAGTACTACAAGGAGCTTGAAGGATGATTTAATCCATACCCCCATTTTATATATGGGATAAAGCAGCCATTAAAACCCAGGCCTTCTAGCTTCCAGCCAGAGCCAGGCTGGCACAGTTGGCAATCCACAGATAAATTTAGGTCTGAGACTGGTCCTCCCTCATCCTAGTTGTGTGACCTTGGACAGACTTTCACTTCTTCGAACCTCAGTGTTTTTATCTGACAGATGGGCAGAGTAAGGACCAGCCTCCCAGCGTTCTCACAGGGATTGATTAGACCACATATGTAAAGCCCTTCACACGTGGCTGGGCATGTTCTCCACACAGCGATCAGTACATATTTCCTTCTGGGCACTTTACTAACATCTCTAAGGCTCAATATTCCTGCCTGTTGAGTGGGGATAATGATTGGATAATAGGAGCTAATGAATATATGTAAAAGGTTTAGTCCAGTGCTCGGTGCATAACAAGCCCATGGGAGCAATTATTATTAGCATGTTATCATCATCAGCTCCTCCTTTCTGTCTTCCCTTCTTCCCCCTCAAGTCTCCCACTCTTTGATGAAGGTAAGTGAAAAATGCAACAAGTAACATGTACCATGAATAAGTATAACATATGGTGGGTCAGGGGCTGACAACACCAGCTTCCTCAAGGGTCTGGACCTCTAGTTCCCACCTCGGGTCTGTTCCATCAGGTGTCCTAAATCCTGTGTGGAACCACAAGGCAGCCTCCTGAGGCTGTCAGCCACCTGACACATTCCCCCTCCCCAGGAATTCCATTCAGATGCGCCATTGGTCTCTCGGCTGAATCCCGAAGCGGCTTCCTGACCATCTGGTCTGGAGGAAATGCTCGCTGGGCATTGACGAGAGGCTCTGGACACTGTAGGCACATGCCGTTGCAAAGGCAATTCCTGGACTTCAAACCCTCCTTTGCCCGGGACTGGCCAGTTCCTCTGGGAACCCACAGAACATTGGCCTGAAGGACCAAGGGGGGGAAGCTGTTGTTGGATCCCCTCAGATTGGTCTCCTGTTCAGGGGGATTTAGACAGACCAGAGAGCCATGAATGACAAATGATCAGGTCAGTAAGCTTCTAAAACACAAAGCCAACCTGCTCCCACCTCAAATCAGTCATTTCACACCAGGTGGTGGAAATACCCACTCAGGTTCTTTTTTTTGAGACCCACTCAGGTTCAAGGGCTGACTCTGCCGCTAATGGACATTGAGTGTTTCCTCGCCACTCAAAACCTCGACTTCCTCAACTGTAAAATGAGGACGATCAAAACTCTCTTTTAGAAATGCTGTGAAAATTCAACTGGAAGTTGACGACGCTCAGGACAGTGCCTGCCACGCTGTCGTTATGAATGATGATCCTTAGGCCAGGCATGTCCCTGAGACGCTCTTGCAGCCGTGCCTGACCACGCCTCCTGAAACCAGATCATTGCTATTCGAACCCTGACTCTGCCTCTCTCTGGCAAGCTGGTTAACCTTTCTGTGCCTCAGTTTCTTTCTATGTAAATGTGGATAATAAAAATGCCGACTTCAAATTTCTCAGTGTAAAATGCTTAGAACAGTACCTGGCATACAGTAAGTGCTCAATGAATGTTGCTCTTCCTACGAGAACTCAATGAATTGTCAGCAACCTGAAAGAAGCTCCCAAAGTAGGAGTTTCAGGAAGCCCATTATTGTTCTTTCTGAAAAGACAGGTGGGCAGAAAGCCTGAGACCCACACTTGCATGTGCTCCTTCCTCAGCAGAGGAGCCCACCTTTTTGACCAAAATTACCATTTCCAGAATGCCCGCCACATGCCCCTTGCTGTACAGACTACCTCCAATCCTCATAGTAACCCTCTGAAATAGGCATTATTATCCCCATTTTTAAAAAAACATTTTATTTATTTATTTGAGGGAGAGAGAAGCAGACTCCCCGGTGAGCAGAGAGTCCGACACGGGGCTCGATCCCAGGACCCTGAGATCATGACCTGAGCTGAAGGCAGACTCTTAACCTATTGAGCCCCTCAGGTGACCCATTATTATCCCCATTTTACAAATAAGGAAACCGAGGTTCAGAGAGGTGAAATGACTTGTTCAAGGGAGCACAGCGGGCCGGGACAGAAGCAGGATTCAAAGATCAGTCTAATCTGGCTCCATCCCCAAGGCCGCCTTGCTTCCCTACACAGAATGGGGCTCTGTGTCCCTCATGGATGTGGGTGTGTCCAGCAGTTCTGCTGGCCTGGCTGAGGTCGTTGATATTTAAAAACTGGACGGCAGGGAAAAAAACCGTAAAAACAATAAACGGTGATTCAGACTGAGTCTTTACTCAGGCAGTTACGGGAAACTGGCGGGAAGTCACAGCCTTAGTCACTTAGGAATGGCTGAGCCCCTGAGTCATGGGTAGCAGGTCACGCTGCTCAGGACAGAAGCCAGCACTGGGGTTCAGTGCCAAAAACAGGAACGAGCTCTGGTGAGGGGGGCGGGGAATCAAAGGAATGATGAACTGGGGCCGAGTGCCTTCTGTAAGTGAGGGGCCAGGCTTTTCCCGGTTCCTGAAACAACATCCAACTCCCGTGTTTGATGGTCCAGCCCCCATCTCTAGCCACCCTCCTCTGTTTAACTAGGTATCTCTCTATTCTCATTCAAACGCCCGCAGCCAGCCAGAATGATGATCTACCATGCCAGGGAAGCCCCCAGGTCCTTTCCTTCCTCGAATGTCCTAGCCCCTTGCTCCAGGTGCCTCAGCTCCCCACTCTTAGGCCCGCTGTCGATGGGACCTCCACCGGGCCCTCCCTCCTGCCTTCAGCTCTAAATTCCCCCATTCCTCAAATATTTATGGAGAACATACCCATGTGTTAAGTTCCATGGTAGCTGCTGGAAGTACAAAGATGGATTAGACATTGTCCCCACCTTAGTGTCCATTTGAGCAGGGAGCAGGTATACACAGGTAAGTGGACAATAACCTCCCCCAAAAGAAGGGCTCTGATGTGGGGAGCACAGAGCATTTCTGGGGGGGCCCTAACCCACTCTGGGAACCAGGGAGTTTCCCTGGAGGAGGTGATGTTTGAGTTGAATCTTGAAGAGTGGGATTTAGGAGATGGTGGGTTGGGGAAAAATATAATCACTCTCAAAAAAAAAAAAAAAAAGACTTAGGCAAATAATATAAGTTTATTGTACAAAGAAGGAAACAAATGAAGAAAAAACAGAGAAGCAAAATAATAGCCCCCATAAATCCTATTAAAATTCTGGAGTAATTCCTTGTTTCTCTGTGTATTTCTTTTCTCTCTCTCTCTCTTTTAAGATTTATTTATTTGAGAAAGAGAGAGCATGAGTGTGTGTGGCGGGGAGGGACAGAGGGAGAGAGAATCTTAAGCAGACTCCGTGTTGAGCACCAAGCTCTATGCGGGGCTTGATCTCACAACCCTGAGATCACGACCTGAGCCGAAATCAAGAGTCGGATGCTCAACCAACTGAGCCACCCAGGCGCCCCTCTCTGTGCATAGACACACGTGTATAGACAAATACATTATGTCTATGTGTATAGACAAATACATTTCTATGTGTATAGACAAATACATTAAAAAAAAAAAACCCAGAAGATGGTAATGTGACTTTTTTTTCATTGAACAATATATTATGGAATCTTTCCATGTCAGTAAATATCAGTCACAACTTATCTGGCCTGTTTGGCCCTTGGGGGTGCTGGCAAATTCTGCATGTGAGCCCCTAGCACTGGAGAATGTGTGCTAGCCAGTTCTCCGCAGACCCCACCCTTCCTTGCTGTCTTACAGTGACGAGACCGGCTTCTCTGTTGACATCATCTGCCTGGCCGATCCAGGCATTGGCATTCTGGCCCCCAGTCCTGAACACTTAAGTGGCTATTTGATATTCCAGAATACGATACACCTTGATTTCCCTGGCAGACTACTTGTGCTTCTCTTTTGACATTGCCAATTTCTACTATGGATAGTGATTAATCATCCACAATTCACATTCGATTATACCAGGGACAACTCCTCTGCAGAGTACAAGGTGGCAGGCAGGCTGGGTGTGGTGTCACCGTGGACCGGACCCGTTTGTCTTGGAGGCTACAGGAACGTGGAGCTTCCCGCTCTACGAGGCCAACCTGAGGTGGCAGCCTTTATTGTGCCCTTCAGAGGCACTCCCTTCACTCCTGGCATGGTCAACATGCACGCACCCTCACACACACACGCACATGATCACAGGATATTCTTGTGGTCTTTACGTCTTGTGTTTTAAAGATCTAAGAAGAGTCAGGAAGCTCTCCAGACCCAACCAAATGCTGCTTTTATCCCCATAAAAAAAGAAGGTCAGCTGCTCTGGGCTGACCCACAACGAAGCAGGTCCTTAGAAGATGAATAGAGTCACCAGTGGGGCACCAAGCATCCTTGTGGCCTGACCATGAAGGGACAGGCTTGGGGTGGCCTCAGTTCCCTGGGAGCCGAGGGGCCAATGACAATGATACCAGCATCAGCCTGGGCAATTGTACCCGGCAGATGCCTCCACCGCACAGAACGCATGACTTCCAGATCTTCCCTGGGGTATTGGGATAACAAAGGCTATGTCCCAACACTATTGTACAGCTGGGGAAGGCCGGAAACCAAGCTGCAGGAAACTGGTTGCTATGGTTTCCTTGGGTGTAATGCCATAGAAATCGCTTTCTGAAAAAAAAATTTTTTTTAAAGATTTCTGTTGCTTTTTTCCAGGGAGAGGTAGGGAGGGAAAGATTTATTTCAGTATTTACTATAAGCCAGGCATTGAGATAGGTTCTAAATCCTCATTGCAAACCACTAGGCTTAGTAATATTATCTCCGTTGTGCACATGAAAATCTAGAAGCACAGGGAGGCTAAGACACCTGTTCACAGACACACAGCTGGAGGATGGCAAAGCCAGTTTTGAACTCAATATTGTCACACTCCAGTGCCTGCTTTCTTTCCAACACATATACTGGGGTTCAGGAGATCCTGCAACCCCGATTACTCTTATCACGAGGCCAGGCTCTGGAGCGGGGAGTGGGATAGAGGAGCAAGGGCACAGGGAAGGAGCTCAATCAGAAATGAGAGCTGAGGAACGAGGACTCTGGTTGCTTCTGACACACTAGCACCGGGTTCTCAGGGTGGGTGGAAGGATCACAGAATTTGGCATCAAAGGGCCTGAGGATAAGGTCCATTTCCCCAATTCTGAGTCTGAGTCTCAGTTCCTATTTCTGTACAATGCTGTCACGGCCATATCGGCCTCATAGAGTTGTGAGTGTTCAGTGAAATCATGCATGTCAAATGTATGGCACAGAATAAGCACTCGGTAGATGTTAGCATTCTGACTACTGTTACCATTAGCAGTCGTGAAAACTTGTAAACTATGAATTGCTGTGCAAACATCAATTAACTTAAGGGGGCCTTGGGCAACTTTGGGGAGGGGCTCTGGGGCTCTGGGAATAGCCACTCTGGGGGTGTCCTGACCACCCAGAGTGGGCCTGACTTATTGGGGAATGAGAGGAAGCTTCCTACCATGCATCCCTCAGTGAGAACAGTGATGCCTGCATGAGTCCCGCAGGTACTTATTGAACGTGTGCCGGGACGAATACGGGAATAGGGCCATGGCCCCACTCTCTAGGAGCTCACAGGCTGTGAAGGAGTTCGAAAAGGCGCACACACTGACTATTCATTTACGGTGATGCCTCGGACAGGGGTCCAGAGAGGGGGAGGCACACCCTACAGGGAGTGTGAGTGCATGTGTGTGTGTGAGTGTGTGTAACGGTGGGCAGGGAAGACTTCTCTGAGAAGGGGGCATTTAAATTAAACCTCGCAAGATACATAGGAGTTTACCAAGTGAGAAGTGGGAGAGAGCTGACCGGGAAGAAGGAACAGCACCTACAAAGCTATCGGGCCATTTCGGGAGCAAGAGATCAGTTTCCCATGCGTATGTGCGGCGAGAGCTGGGGAAGCCGGGAGGAGTGGGGAGGGTGACAGATGAAATGAGAAAGAGGGCCGAGGCCAACCGGTGTAGGGCCTTCTGCACTGCGCTGTTGAGGCGGAGAAGGGGGCTGCTGTGTGCTGACGTGATGGGGAGGGGTCTGTCCAGGCTCTGTGGGGGATGGGACAGAAGCCTGAGCCTAAAGGAGGAGCCACCCTTGATCTGGGGCTCTGATTCTCGCTAGGCACCCTGCTGAGCTCTTCCCAAGGATTCCCTACTTTAGTCCTCACCTGAACTCCACAAGGTGGTCCACCTATTTCCCCATTTTGTAGATGAGGAACAGGCTTGGCAAAGGTCTACACCAGATCTGAACCTAGGCAGGCTGGCTCTTTCCTCTCCTAGTGCCTTCTGCATCCTACTCTGGACGGGGAGCACATTTCAAAGAGGCCAGGAGAGAAGTGTGGTGTCTGAAGGAGGGCAGCAGGCCTGGGGGCAGGGAGGCCGAGGGTGGAAAGCTTGACATTCCAGGCAGAGAAGTGAAGATATACCCAGGAAGCCTGATGCTCAGGAAAGCCTGGTTGTCTGTGGGACCTCAACTGCAGAAACTTCCAGCTGTCACCACATGTCCACTGAGATTCCTTTCTGGGCCTGCCCCCACTTTTCCCTGGGAGAAGGTAAGCCTGGCCTGGGACAACACCTCTGAGAACAAACTTGCAGCTCCAAAGCTGCAGGAAGGGAGCAGGGGAATTCGACCTCCTGGGCTGATTGCTTGTAACATGCCATTGAGAAAAATGGCTGCAGCCGGTCCTGCCTGTCAAGGGTGGCCCTTGGGCCCAAAGGCTGGCACCTGGAAGGGTTGTCCTCCTGGGAAAGAAGATGTATGCATGTGCACCCCTGAGAGCTTGTCCTCACATCCCTCTTGTGCAAAAGTCACCACAGAGTGGAAATGGAAATAACACCAGGGGTCCAGTGATCCTCGGGCCCATCTCAGGAGGTTTCTAGGTAGCTCAGGGAAGAAGGGGCTTCAAGTGCTCCTGCTCAGAGGGAAGGGGGAAGGTGAGTCAGGACCAGCAGGAGAGAGGGCCGAGGAAGAGCTTGACACTGAGCCAGGAGCTCCTTCCACAGCCCAGCCCAGAGGCACTTGGCTCTGCGGCCCAGGCCTGATGACGACCAGAGCTGCTCTCCAAGTGCCCCTGCGTTGCTGTTGCTTAATTAGCTCCATGGCCATAAAAGGCTGGCTCAGCTCAGAGGAGGCACCCAGGGCCCGAGAAGCAGCAAGCTGAAGTGTCATAAAAACACAGCCCCAAGAAGGGGAAAGGGAAGGGCCGGGTAGTGAATTCAAATGGTTCTGAGTATGCTGTTGCAAACAGCTGCTGCCCACCCTGGCCTGAAAGGATGCTGGGTCTCTGCCCCTGGGCCCCCCAGCCGCCCCCCCATGCCCAGGCCCAGCTCCTCATGGAAGGAAGGTAAGAGGTCCCCGAGGAGAAAGACATGCGCCAAGGCTTTGGTCCATGTACTATTTAACAAAACCAAAGACAATGAACAAAAACTTTTACCCTCCATCTAAAACCAACTCTGAGATTTCTGGAAAACTGCCTATTGTGTCATTCAAGTTCCGCTTCTCCCCCTAATTAAGACTCTATGTGAGAAATTTCTTATAGAATTTAGTGCCAAGGAAGCTCTTCTCAGAGAAGTTGGTTTAATAAGGTGTTGAAAGAAGAGGTTTAGAATCAAACTCCCCAGGGTCTGAATCTTGGCTTGGGCACCTACTAGCTGTGTGACGTTGAGGAAATCACCTTCCTCTCTGATCTTTGTTGGTTTCCTCATCTGTTAAATGAGGATAATGATAATATCTACCTCTGAGAATTGTTAAAAGAATTGAAATTCTGTGTGTGAGGCATCCGGCACACTGCCCGCCACATAGTAGATGCTGAATAAACACAGACACACAGGAATATATTTTTAAAGCACAACATAGCCTCTGTAACGTCTTCGTCCTATAGATGGACATAACGATATTTATCATCAAGGGATTGCTGCATGCAAATGCCCTCCATGACAATGGTGCTCACTGTATTCTCAGTATTACTTCCTTGTTCTTTTCCCTCGCCTCTGCTTATGCCTCAGCTGCTCAGAGATTCTGAGCTAAATCCAATGTTTAATCCAGCTCTTGGGCTATGGTTGTTCCTCACTTCTCTAGCAATCATACCATATGCACGTCGTTTGTTGCAACCTGCCTCGAATTCCTTTTTGGGAAGGGCCAGGAGCAAATAAACATACAAATGCTCTCAACTCTACATTCTGCACCATAAGAACATTTTTCGGTCCCTCTGTCTGCCTCTCTAAGACAAATCCTCTTGCTTGGAAGGTGCCACAGCTGCTGGCAGGGAGCTGCGTGGTCCCTGGTCCCTGGTCCGAGATGGAGGGCGCTCTGCCTGTATGCAGGCCCACCCTGAGACTGGCGGCTGGGGGGTGTGCCAGCTCTCAGCTTCTCTTAGGCTCCTTCCCCATGCGCTCCCTCTGCCACCGGGTCTGTGCCAATAATCCCCCGTGCATCCCTCCTGCCCAAGTGCTGGTCCCAAATGCTGGTCACCATTTGCAGGGTACTGACCAGGGATTCGCTAACTCCCCAAAACATCTCCGAGAGGCGAGCCTCATCATCATGCCCACCTTGCAGGTAGAAAAGTTAACACTGACAAAGGTAGAATAACTTGCTCCATCAAGGTCAGTTTAGTGAAGAGCCAGAAATGGAACCCGGGGCCAACAGTGCCCCTCTGACTAGCACTGAGACCCAGGTGGACCTGCCTCACAGCTAAGGGTCAGACGGAGACCGAGGCTCTGTGCCTTTATGAAAATGAAAGATGCTGAGAAGGAAAACAAGCACGCACCAGGCTCAGGAGCTGGTGTTGAGCTGGGGACTGTGATGGGGGCTGCTCAGGGCATTGAGCTTTTCCTTTCATTGAGCACTTCCTGTGTGTCAGCCACTGCGCCAGGACCCTCCACCTGGAGTTCCCAGGACACGCAGTGCTGGTTTACCCCTCTGTGCCCTTGCCCTGCTCTTCCCTTTGCCTTGGTCTCATTCCTCCTCCTGTCCATCTCATTCCTAAATGTTCAGTCTCAGCTCAAAAACCTCCCCAGACAGCCTGCATTCCCACAGTCATCTGTGGCACCCATCACACTACGGCCTCTCGATGACTGTCCCTCCTTCCAGTCAACGCGTTCCCTGTGGACATGGGTTGTGCCTTGTACACCCTTGTATTTCCCACACGTAGAACCATGCTAAGCTCACAGCAGCAGTGCCTAAAGCTTTGTTGACCTAAATCAGGAGTTGGCAAACTACGGCCCATGGGCCAGATCCAGCCTTTGGCCTTTTTTTGGTATGACCCCTGAGCTAAGAATGATTTTTACATTTTCACAGGGTTGTAAACAAACAAAAACGAAAATATGCAACAGAGACCAAATGTGGCCCTGCAAAAGCCCCAAATATTTACTATCTGGCCCTTTACAGAAAAAAATTGCCAACCCCTGTTCTAAACTGTTGAAACTCCATCTTGAGGGGCAGGTGGAGCAGTGGAGTTGCTAGGATGAGTGGGTTCAGTCTGACCCCCAGGAGTTTATCTGACTGTGGGAGAAGACAGGAGGCAAAAGGAACAGGGGGCATGCCAACATGCTACCAGAGCAGGGGGTGTCAGAGAGAGATTTCATGGAGGGAGCTGAGCTCAAGGGTGAATCCGATTTCCCAAATCACCATGAATAAGAGGTATTCCTAGCCGAAGGACAGGACATAAAAGCAAGAGGAAATAAGAGGCACCCTATAAAGAAGATGATACCCAAGCAATCGCACCATCAGTCATGGAGGGATGTATCTGTGAATGTGTGTGCATGTGTCCTAGAGATGGTTCGATGCGTATAATGAGTTTTTAAAGGACACACAAGTTGTTGGTGAGACAAGAGCAGAGCAAACAATCCAAAACAAGGCAGATCGAAGGAACTAGATCAGAGATACCAAACCAAGGGCATTAGCTGACCACCACCGTCTGTTATGATAGGCTTACATGCCTCTCAGCCCACGCCCCAGCCCCTTTTGCCCATTTGGAGTTGAGGCACAAGATGCAACCTACTTGCCATCTTCAGACTAGATGGAGTCCCCAGACTCTTTGAGGAGAGGAGTGGACAGGGCCGGCCTCACCAGGTAGGCTACACTAGGGCGGAGGGGAGCTGGAAGGACGTGCAGGGCTCCTCTATGAGCTGCCCTGGCATTCTAGGGGGCCGGATGAACCAGCTTGTGGCTGGAAAGTGCTTAGGCCAGGCTGTCAGGGAAGACAGGGTATCATTATTTATCCACACAAAGTGCTCCACGGTGGTTATTTCTTTATTAATAATTTCCTGTGGGCTCAGAGGTGCCCACAGCCACAGTATCTCCTCATTGGCTGCTCCCACCCCCTTCGTGGCCCAGCTGCAGCTTCAAAGCCTGGGCCTTTCTTTGGGTGTGGAGGGATCAGGCAATTAGCGCCCGCCTCCTCCCTCCTCTGCTCAGTGAGTCAGAGAGATGCTTGGTCAGCAGCCCCTTTCTGCTGGCCTGGCCCTTGAGGACTCCATACATCCTCCGTGTGGGGCTGTGGGCAGCCTGGGGTGAGGGGTCATAGTGCCGCTGCAGCTGTCTCCTTGGAATGCCATAGAAGAGTGCACACTGTCCCCTCTGCAGAGCTCCCTGAGCAATGCAAAGTCAGGCACCTCATTCCATGGGCACTTACTGAGCTCACACTGTATAGAGTCCCAGCAGAGATACCAGGGACACCAGGCAATGAAGAAGAGAGGCCTGTGCCCTTCCTCCTGGAGCTCACGGGGAATCCAGCAAGGCCGAAACTTGCCCAGTGAGTTCAGGGTTAGGCAAGGAGGCAGCACACTCAGACTCTGGGGGCTGAGGCTTGCTGGAGGAGGTGAGGCCCAAGCAGAGACATAACGCAGCAAGGGGAGTTATTGGAGGTGAGAATGGGGGTGTGGGTGTACGGTACTCCAGGCAGAGGGAGCGTGTGTGCAAGCAGAGGTCAGACAGAGCCTGTGTGCACATCTGAGGGACCGAGGTTCAGAGAGAGAGGGTCAGAGAGTACAAGGTGGGCATGATGAGGAGGACCTGGAGTCCCTAATCTATGTGGGCAGGAACTGAGTCACATGGGACCGTGTGGCAAGCTGAAAGCATTAGGACGTTTTCCCGAGTTTATCAGTGGTCATATGCAGGGAAGTGGTGTGATTAGATTAGTACTTTAGAGAAACTTAAAATCTGGAAGCCAAGTGGGATTCCATGTCTGACCTACTGGGCATCACCCAGCACAAGGGAGGAAGGAGTCCTACCCACTGTGGGCGATCATGGGCACCCTAAGTCCACTTGTGGGCATCTGGCCTTAACAGGATCTTGAATGACCTGGAATTTACCAAAAGAAAAGGGAACAAGAAAGGGTAGGACCCTCTAACCAAGCTCCAACCACTCAGCCAGGTTCACAGACTAAAAAGAACAATAGAACAGATCAATGAAATCTGGAGCTGCTTGCTTGAAAAGCTAAACAAAATTGACAATCTTTAGCCTGACTCCGAGTATTCAAATAAATAAAAGCAGAAATAAAGGAGGAGAAATAACAACCAACACCACAAAAATATAAAGGATTATAAGAGAATATCATGAAAAATGATATGTCAACAAATGGAATGACCTAGAAGAAATGGATAATTTCCTAGAAATATATACCTTTTAAAACTGAATCAGGAAAGGGGCGCCTGGGTGGCTCAGTCATTAATCATCTGCCTTCAGCTCAGGTCATGATCCCAGGGTCCTGGGATCGAGCCCCGCATCAGGCTCCCTGCTCAGAGGGAAGCCTGCTTCTCCCTCTCCCGCTCCCCCTGCTTGTGTTCCCTCTCTCACTGTGTCTCTCTCTGTCAAATAAATAAATTTTAAAAAACTAAAAAAAAAAAAGAACCCGAATCAGGAAGAAACAGAAAATCTGCACAGACCAATCTGAACAGTAATTAAATTGAATCAGTAATCAAAAAACTCCCAACAAATATAAGTCCAGGACCAGATGGCTTCACAGGTGAATTCTACCAAACATTTATTTTCTTTTAGATTATTATTTTTAAGATTTTATTTATTTGACAGAGAGAGACACAGCGAGAGAGGGAACACAAGCAGGGGGAGTGGGAGAGGGAGAAGCAGGCTTCCCGCCGAGCAGGGAGCCCGATGTGGGGCTCGATGTGGGGTTCGATCCCAGGACTCTGGGATCATGACCTGAGCCCAAGGCAGACGCTTAATGACTGAGCCACCTAGGCGCCCTCTACCAAACATTTAAAGAGGAGTTAAGACCTAGTCTTCTCAAACTATTCCAAAAAATAGAGGGGGAAGGAAAGCTTCCAAATTCATTCCATGAGGCCAGCATTACTCTGATACCAAAACCAGATAAAGACACTACAAAAAAACAAAAACAAACAAACAAAAAAAACTACAGGCCAATACCTCTGATGAACATAGATGCAAAAATCCTCAACAAAGTATTAGCAAACCAAATCCAACAATACATTTTAAAAAATCATTCACCACAGAAGGGGGGGGGAAATCGGAGGGGGAGATGAACCATGAGAGACAATGGACTCTGAAAAACAAACTGAGGGTTCTAGAGGGGAGGGGGGTGGGAGGATGGGTTAGCCGAAACTTGGGTATTAAAGAGGGCACGTTCTGCATGGAGCACTGGGTGTTATGCACAAACAATGAATCATGGAACACTACATCTAAAACTAATGATGTAATGTATGGTGATTAACATAACAATAAAAAATTTAAAAAATTTAAAAATTTAAAAAATTTAAAAATCATTCACCACAATCAAGTAGGATTTATTCTAAGGATGCAAGAGTTGTTCAATATTCACAAATCAATTAACATGATATATCATGTTAGCAAGAGAAAGGAAAAAACCATATGATCATCTTCATAGATGCAGAAAAAGCATTTGACAAAGTACAACATCCACTCATGATAAAATTCTCAACAAAGTAGGTTTAGAGGGAAAATACCTCAACATAATAAAAGCCATACGTGAAAAACGGGAGCCAACATCATACTCGGTGGTGAAAAATTGAGAGCTTTTCCCCTAAGATCAGGAAAAAGACAAGGATGTTCACTCTTACCACTTTTATTCAACATAATACTAGAAGTCCTAGCTACAGCAATCAGACAAGAAAAAGAATGAAAGTGGACCACTTTCTTATACCATACACAAAAATAAACTCAAAATGGATTAAGACCTAAATGTGAGACCTGAAACCATAAAACCTCTAGAAGAATGCATAGGCAGTAATTTCTTTGACATTAGCTGTAGAAAAAATTTTCTAGCTATGTCTCCTCAGGCAAGGGAAATAAAAACAAAATTAAACTGTTGGGACTACATCAAAATAAATGCAAAATTTTGCACACTGAAGAAGACCATCAACAAAACAAAAAAGGCAGCCTACTGAATGGGAGAAGATATTTGCCAATCATATAGCTGATAAGGGGCTAATATAAAAAATATATAAAAACTTATACAACTCAATACCAAAACAATGAATAATCCAATTAAAAATGGGCAGAGGAAAAAAAAAGAGTGGTATGCAACCATAAAAAAAATTTACAATTATAAGGGGCTCCAGGCTTGTTCAGTTGGTAGAGCATGTGACTCTCAATCTCAGGATTGTTAGCTCAAGCCCCACATTGGGCATAGAGCCTACTTAAAAAAAAAAAGTAGGCAGAGGACCTGAACAGACATTTTTCCAAAGAAAACCTACATACACATGGCCAACAGACACATGAAAAGATGCTCAATAACACTAATCATAGGGAAATGCCAATCAAAACCACAATGAGATATCACCTTACACCTGTCAAAAAGGCTAAAGTCAAAAACACAAGAAATAACAAGTACTGGCAAGGATGTGGAGAAAAGGGAGCCCTCATGCCCTGTTGGTGGGAATGCAAATTGGTACAACCACTGTGGAAAACAGTATGGAGCTTCCTCAAAAATTAGTAATAGAATTACCATGCATTCCAGGGATTCCACTACTGGGTATTTACCCAAAGAAAACAAAAACACTAATTTGAAAAGATATACACACCCCTATGTTTATAGCAGCATTGTTTACAACAGCCAAGATATGGAAGCAGCCCAAATGTCCATCCGTAGATGAGTGGATAAAGATGTGATGTGTATGTATTCTACATACTGGGATATTACTCAGCCATAAAAATGAATGAGATCTTGCCATTTGCAACAACATGGATGGACCTAGAGGGTATAATGCTAAGTGAAAAAAGAAAAAAAAAGGAGGGGGTGTTGAATGACCTGCAGTTTGCTAAGAGAAAAGGGAACAGGATAGGGTAGGAGCCTCTAACCAAGCTCAAACCCCTCAGCCAGGTGCCTCTAGCTCAAAGCCCGTGCTCACAAGCACTGAACTACATCACAGGCAGGATATCACCAGTGAAGGAAGAGGAGGATGGCTGTGAGCTGCATGGTGCCCAATGCCTGGCACTTAGTAGGTGATCTATATAGGGAGCACTTACATAGAACATACTGTGCGCCATGCATGGTGCTTTCCATAGACTAACTCATTCTATCATCCCAAGACTCTATAAGAGAGGTGCTATTGTTATCCACATTTTACAGATGTTAACACTGAGGCCTAGAGAGGATAAGTAATCTGTCCAAGGCTACACAATACACCACTTACTACATAAGCAAGTAAGTGGTGAAGCCATTTTAAATAAATGAGTGAAAGAAGGAAGAAAGGGACAAGAAAGTTCACTGGGCGCTGAGGAATAGGAAATCAAAGTGAAGAATCAAGAAGGCAGTGCATGTAGGCTCTGACATGGTTGGAGCCTGTGGGACATGGGCCATGGAGCCCACCTTGCAGATGTCTTATGCAATTCAATGGCCTTTCCTACAGAATGGCCCAGTGCAGCTTCTGACACCAAGGAGTAGCTCAATACATCTCAGCCACTGGCTGCGCCTCTCTTTGCAGTGTACCTGCTGGAGCTATCCGCCTCTCCAGCTGCTGTGTGTGCTGCTCACTTGTCCATCTCTCCATCCACCCACCTTCCACCTGCTCGTCCTTCATTTTACTGGTCCCCCAAGAGGATGCACGGTAGATAAAAACCCAAGGTTTCCTAATTGTCTCCCATGGGCCTGAAGTGTAGAGGGAATCACTTGATGAGAATTCTTCTCCATTACAAGTGTTCCGTCTTCCCAGAAGCCTACCTAATACCCCAGGGGAGGGAGCCAGGGAGCTGGCAGCCTCACTTCCGAGTCTGCGAGCAGAGGAGTTGACAGGAAAGAGCCTGAGCTCCGGGCAGCCCCAGCTTGGGCACCTGGGCAAGGTGGCTCAGGGTCCCCCTCCTCAACTTAGCCTCGAAACAGGGCTAAGTGAAAGGCCTGAATGAGGAGGGATGGAAAGAGGGGGCTCTCAGGCTGGCCTGAAACGGTGTGAGAGTGCCACAGAGCTGCAGACACACATCAGATCACTGGGCTATGGAACCCCAGGGTACTTGCTGAGGCAACTGACAGAAAGAGTGTTTCACATGGCAAGTGCAGGCCTTAGTCACATAGGATAAAAAAGTTCTTTTTTTGTACATTCTCAACCGTTTCCCTTCCTGCTCTGCCCACTCCAGTGCTCTCCTGGCTCGGTCCTCTCTCCTGGGAGGTGTCCTCTCGGATGTGGGAAGCCAGGGAGAGGGGAGACATTCAGGGGCCCTGGGGGCCCGGCTGCGGGAACTGCACAGGCTTTGGCTAAGATGGACTCCAAGGGCACAAGGCGGTGGATAGGAGTGCTGAAAAACAAGCCGACAGACACCTTGAGACGTGTGACTGTGGGGTTCAAGTCTCCTTCACCATGTTTGGGAGATACAAATAAAGGACTTGAGTAATGTTGAAGTTCCTTTCGGCTTCTGAAATGTTCTTTTCACCCATGACACTGCTCCAGGCCTGAAGCCTGTGGGTCTGTGTTCTTTTAACTAATCTCATAGCGAAGAAATCTAAAAAACACACACATTGACACTTGCCGAGTGAGTTCTCCCATTCCTGAGACCAGGCGTTGACCTGCCTCATTCAATCATTTCTTCATCAATTCGCGCAACAAGCTCTTATCAAGCACCCAGCAAGTTCCTCCCCCAGCCCCCCAGGCCCCCCAGCCCGAGTCCCGGGCCCTACAACTCACCAACTGAGCTGCTTCCTCATTTTCACTCTCTTTCCCCACCGCCGGGTGCCCTCAAGGCACACCCACAGGTGTCCAACTGGGGTACTCAGGCTTGAAGACATTGCCAACCTTCCATCTGTGCCCCTAGTCAGATGCCGCATCGTAGTTGTTTGTTCACATGTCTGTCTTCCCTGCCTGACTTTGAGCATCTCAAGGTCAAGGGCCACGTTGTCCTGAGCCTTATATTCCCAGAGCCCAGCACAGGATCTGGCACAGAGCAGGTGTCAGCGAAGAACTATAGAATTTCAGAATATCTGTTTGGTGCCATTCCATTAGCCAGTCAATCAGAAGAGGCACATCCTAGGTACAAACATGGCAGTGGCTCTGAGGCCGGCCAGAGAACACGGCGGACACAGTCACTCTGCCCAGGAGCTAACCGCTTCTTGGGGGGCTGACTGGCTTCTTCTAGTCTGGGGATGAGGGCATTGGGGTGGGGTTGGAGGTAGACTGGGGAAGGGCTTCTGGAGGAAGTGACATTTGAATCAAGTGGAACTCGCTAGAATCAGCAGTTTTCAACACTAGTTGGGTGTAAAAAAAAAAAAAAAATCCTGAAGACCCACATAGAAACACTGATGACAGGGCCTCATTCCCAGAAATTCTGATTCAGTTGGTCTAGGGTGAGGCCTGTACATCATCTTTTTTAAAAAAGTTATTTAATTAATTAATTATTATTTTAACCTCTCAAACGATTCTAATGTGAGAGGCCAGGGTGGAGCCTCGTTAAGCAGCATGAAGGTGGAGATGGAGGTAGCTGGGTGCCGTGAGCAAGAAGAACCTTCCAGGTCAGCATATGTGAAGGTCCTGAGCTGCAAAAGAGCTCGGCATAGTCCAGGAATGCAAAGCAGCCCAGTAAGGGGGCGGCGAAGACCCGGAGGGAGGCAACATCTCAGCCCAGTGGCCGCATCAGGACACCGCAAGTTCTGCACGCTGCCTGGGGAGGCTAGTGGCTACAGAGGAAAAGCACACTTTCTGGGCTGCAGGTGCAGGGCGGTCACCCCAGGTCTCCCTTGATGATAGCCATACTCCGTGGCGGCTATTTTCTGCGGCACATAGGCGGCTGGCGGAGGCTTGGTGAGGATCAGCAGTGACCAGCGGTTTCTGCAAAGGCTTACGGTGGCCATTCTACAACATCCCAGATACCGCTGGAAAGGAACCTGGCTTCCATCGTATGTGTTGGGCCCCAACCCAGACCACCTGAATCAGAAACCCTGCTGGTGGGGTCAGTGAAAAACAGACACGATATATTGGAAGCCGGCTGATAGAGTGAGGAAGGCCTGTGCTTTTAGAATCAGAGAGAACCAGGTTCAAATTCTAGCCCCAAGATTTTGCCATTTGAAGTTACACGGTTATTTAACATCTCAGAAAGAAGATCCAGTTTTATTTTATTTGCAAAAAGAGATTGACAGTATCTCACTTGTAGGCATGTGGGGGATTTGAGAATAACAACATGGAGGGTCCAGTTGCTTAGATAGAGGATTGTCACAGGGGCGATGACGATGAAGATAGAGATGGAGATGATGCCATTTCATTCTTCGAAATTATACTGTGATTCATAATTGTGGAATGAAGTAATCTTCAATTATGCTTGTAATTGATCATAAATACCATATTCACATTTTACACTTCGGTTGATTAAAAAAGCTCTTTATAAGAAAAGTGATAAGAACACTCTGCCAAATGTTGCATTATTAAATTGATTCTGTCATGCTTTTCTGCTCTTCCCAGAGAAGATGATAAATACTTTTGATGGTGAGAAGTCTGAGATATATTTATCCTCAAATCTATATCTTAATGAATCAGGAACCAAGAGATAATAACAGTAAGGGCAATGGAGTGTCTGTAATCTCTGACGGCTTTTATGTATATTGATTTTAATATGAGCAACAACCTTTCCAGGTAAATATTAATACCTCCATTTTACAAAAGGGCCAGTTCCTTGCATCTTTCTGGGTTTGGCTTCTGGAATGGAGCAACCGTGAGGACGAGGAGAGGCTTGTGAGCTGTGAGCAGGGGTATCAGGCAGCTGCCCCCTAGATCATGCCCCATCTGCTTCATCCGTCCATTGGACCCTCTCCCCCCTCCAGCCTTAGAAACAGCATCTGCTCCAGAGGCCCAAAGGAACTGCGGGGAAGGGGGGGAGGGGGAGAGGGGGTAATGATGAGCTGGGGAGGAAAGAGGACCCCTGCTGGTCATCTGCAGCCCAGGGAGCTCTAGGAGCCACAGGGCAGGAGCTGCTTCTTGCAGCCACTCTGGAGTGGATGCAAGAATGCCTCTTGTTTTCTTGGGTTTGAGTGGTCATTGTTGTTCTCTTAACTTGGTGCTGGTCTCCACAATGGCTTTCTCTTGGCTCAGTCCCTTACTCAGCCTCTCAGGCCTGGGGCTACCTCTCCCCCAGGAGCCCCCACAGGACATATAGGTGATAAGCTCCTTGGCTTTCAAGTTTCACAGTGCATTCACAAGGATCTGAATTCCAGTTCTCCTACTCACCAGCTGGGTGACTGGAGCAAGTGACTTACTTTCTCTGAGTTCTAGGTTTTTCTTCTGTGAGGGGGAGATACTCTATCCCTCATTCAACTGTTCTGAGGTTTGAATGTGAGAATGGATATAAATATATCTTCATATTACAAGCACATAGTTGGTGCTCAGGTAAATGTTCACCTATTCCATCTCTTTCTTTGGGCAGGTGGAGGTCAACATTCTCCTCCATGGCAAGAGCTTCCTGGCATCTTGAAGCCTTCACGATGTAGCTACAGGTTCAAACACAAGCAAACTGAAGCTCAAGAACTGGGTGATGTCTGGCTCTCAGTTTCTACTGAGATTCAGAGTTCTATAACTCACCCCTTTTCAAAGCTGGCCAGAAGCTCTAAGGTAAACTCAACTCATCTAAGGATGGCTGACTCAGTCTCCTCTGGGACACTCACCTCTTTGGTCAACCCTGTCACCATCACATTGACTTGGGGGAGGGGGTCCTTCTCTAAATGTCTCTCAATTAAACTTGAACTCAGTACCTCTCCATTAATGTCTTGCAGATCAGTCACAACCAACACGTAACATGACAACTACAGACCCAGGTATAACAACAGGGAGACACAGACAGTGCTAAGAAACTGGCAAATCTAGTTTGTCTTCAGTTTGGAGTCCCCAGTAGCTGTCTCCCTGTCCAGCTGTCAGACCGGCATCCACGGGACAAGGAGTCAACTTTCTTTTCTCGTTCAAAAGAGCCTTCAACCAAAACAGACTAGGCTGAAGAGACTGGTCAGGGAAAGGAGTTGAGGGCCAGCAGAAGGCCCCCCTTTCAAGTCTGTTCTCCTCCAATGACTGAGGTTGGTTTCACCTTTCCCTTCGAAGGGCGGTCTGGTCTCATTTCTGTATAGTCACACCTTCACCCGATGGGAGGGAAGGAAGAAGGTTACATTTCATGCAACTGGCCAGATCAGTTGGTAGTGGTGCTGTGGGCCCTGAAGGTGTGCTGGGCTCCACAGAAAGGAGTGCTGTCGTTAATTAGTGATGTCTGCCATGGGTATGGGGCCGGGAGTGGCAGCGCATGCCACACACCTGTCATCCCTGCCCTGTAGCAGAAAACATGCATATTATAGGATGAGTCCACACCCCTAATCTCAAAGGTGCATGGATGTGATTATACATGAGGCCTTCTGTTCTGCCGAGAACTCTGATGGCATCTGAGCTAGAAGAGGAGGTTGGGAGCAAAGGGCTGGGGAGGCTAGAATTGTTCTGAATAATAGAAGGAGAAAATATTGGAGTTCCCACACTCATCCGAAGGAAGGAGATGAGCATAAGGACTGAGAGTGGAAAGAAAAGCGCATCTGTTACCAGGCTGGTGTGGGGCTTGGTGGGGGAGGGGGGTGCTGTATGGTGAAGCAGACAATGAAAGATCTAAGCCAGTCAGGGTGGGAGGCCGGGGATCACGGGAGCAGTTGGGGGGACAGGCTTGGAGCCAGACTGCCTGAGTTCAACTCCTCAGCTCTGCTACTTCCCAGCTGTGTAATCTTGAACAAGTTTCTTAACCCTTTGGAGCCTCAGTTTTATTTGTAAATGACACATAACAATAGTGTCTAATTCGTAGGGTCATGGGGACAATCAAATCAGATCATGTATATACAGTGCTCAGCACAATGCCTACTATATAATAAGCACCCCGTAAACATCAGCTTTTGTTATTTTCACTTATCACACACACACAGTACCTAACATTAAGTATGAGATTAAGGCATTTCTGAAATACACATCCCCTCTTTGTCTCATCGGCACATCTTTAACATGCTCTACACACAAACACATGGCTTTGCCGGAAAGGGATGGGGTTTCCAACCTGGGAAATGTGATGCAGAATCAACATGGGCACGTGGAAAACGACCATCCAACTAAGAAGGCAACAGAGTGGGACCTGAGCGGACTGTGCCAATGGTTCTCTTACCAGGACCCCAGCCAGGAATTGACAGAAATTGGGAAGAGCTCTGGATTTCCACAGGGCCTGGAATATGTGGGCCTGGGAATTAGGAGGGCCCTGACTGGCATCGGGTCACTGGTACACGGAATCAGGCAGCAGCTCAGAGGCAAGCACAGCACGCCGGGGAAGCTAGAGAATGCATAGCGCCCCTGCCCGTGGACCGGGGGGTCTGAGTGTCTCAGGCATGGCTGAGACGGGGAGGGGCCGCTGCAGGAACCCCTCTGCGAGCCCGGGGCACAGCTTGGGCACCAGAAAGCTGCTGCATGGGAAGGAAGCTCAAGGGCAGGCTGGTCTGGAGCCACTGGGTGCCACCTGGGCAGGGTCTCATGACGTCCCTTCAGCTACTTGGCACATGGTGGTTAGCAGGAAGGACACACATGAAGCCCACTTGGAGTCTGAAAGGTTGAAAGGCAGGGGGAAGTAAAATCACCCTTCTTTCCCTGAGGACACAGGGATCTGATCTTACAGGCAATGGAGCTTGCCAATCAGTCTCTGTCAGAGAATCCCACTGCCTGGCTCCTGGGGGCCAGGCCTGAAGTATGGGTGGGAAATGAGGTCTCCTTGGGAAGCCTGCCTCTTTACTCTGACATCCAGAGGGGCTCTGACAACAGCGAGTACCCTTCCGGTGTGGGATCAGCGGCCAATCCTAATCTTGTTTTTAACTGCTGTGGACAACAACCTTCTGGTCTTTGATGGTAGGCAAATTAGAAATTGAACATTTACACAATCGTTTTTTTCTATTATCTTGGCAATAAATGTGTTTTTAAAAACACACGGCAGAGGTTCTTTCTCTTCAAAAGTTTGAAAAACAATCATTTTTAAAGTGCTATACACTATAATCTAGGCCAGAGGGAGCAGATATGTATGTGGCCGCCGTGCCCCCACCTCCAGTCCCATACCCATGGCAGACATTGCTAATCAAGCACAGCACTCCTACTGCATTCCAGTAGGAATGACTGGAGTTTGGCATATAATTAAATGTGCTTGGCTCCCTGATCATCCCTCACCTGAAAAACAGGAGAACTGGGTTCCAATCTGACCCTGGCCATTAATTAATTAAATGTTTTTGTTTCCTTACCCATTACATGTCACACATCCCCCCTAACCACAAATTCTCATTTGAATCAGATGGATGAAATGAAGTAACATGAAATTAACAATGGAAGCCATCAAATACAAGTGGGGAGACGGCTCAACATTTTCACACTTGTTCTCTTATTTACCGTCATAATAACTGTCCACACCAGGCATAATGTCTTCATTTCTTTGCACATAAGGGCACAGAGACACAGCACATTGAAAGAACTTGTTCCAAGTCACACAACTAGTAAGGGGACAAAGCCAGGATCACAACCCAGGCCCATCTGGCCTTCAAACTCCTATTCTTACCATCACACCTTAGTTTCTAAAGCCCTTGGACAAGTTAAAAACACCATACAAACAAAAGATACTCATGCCTCTTATTTTATATGCTGTTTTGACTTTGAATCATGTCATCAAACCTAGGATCAAGAGTTACACTGTGGACGCCCGGGTGGCTCAGATGGTTGGGTGTTTGCCTTTGGCTCAGGTCATGATCCCAGGGTCCTGGGATCGAGCCCCACATCGGGCTCCCTGCTCCGCGGGAAGCCTGCTTCTCCCTCTCCCACTCCCCCTGCTTGTGTTCCCTCTCTCACTGTGTCTCTCTCTGTCAATTAAATAAATAAAATCTTAAAAAAAAAAAAAAAGAGTTACACTGCAATAGCAGCCAAAAAGTGGAAGTAACCCAAGTGTTCATCAGCAGATGAACGGATAAACAAAATGTGGTATATCTATACCATGGGATATTATTCAGCCTTAAAAGGGAAGGGAATTCTGACACACGCTACAATATGGATGAACCTTGAATGCACTGTGCTAAGTGAAATAGGCCAGATACAAAAGAACAAATACTATAGGATTCCACTTATATGAGGTATCTTGAGTAGTCCAATTAATAGAGACAGAAAGTAGAATGGTGATTGCCAGGGGCTAGGAGTAGGGGGGGTGGGGGGCAGAAAGGTTATTGTTTAATGGGTCCAGAGTATCAATTTGGAAGGATGACAAAGTTCTGCAGATGGATGGTGGTGATGGTTGCACAGCAATGTCACCGCACTTAGTACCACTGAACTGTACACTTAAAAATGGTTAAAATGGTACATTTCAGATTATGTCTATTTTACAATTTAAAGAAAGACTGATATTGTGCAAAAGCTCCATCTTCCCTCAGTTGTTAGGGATTTACACAGAAATGGTGATGATTATGACTACTACGACGATCAGAAGGCAGTTCTCCATCCTCGGCTGGGGCTATGCCACCTTCATGCTCCTATTCATGCTCATAGCAGAATTGTGTAGCAGACATATATTCAATATTGTAGTTTCTTGTTTGTTTTTTTAGAGAGACAGAGAGAGAGAGAGAGAGGTGGAGTGAGGGAGAGGCAGAAGGAGAAAGAGAGAGAGAACCCCAAGCACGCTCCACACCCAGTGCAGACCCTGATGCGAGCCTCGATTTCACAACCCTGAGATCATGACTGAGCTGAAATCAAGAGTTGGATGCTTAACTGACTGCACCACCCAGGCGCCCCTCAATACTGTAGTTTTATATTTAGAAAGCAAACAGAGTTACCTATTACATGTGTAATATGCCCTGTCAAAACCTTCCAGGCCGCTGGGACATGTGGCCAGAGGGTTGAGAAACCTTGAGTCCAGATGCCTGAAGCTGGAGGTGTTTGGGAACCTCTGGCTTCTGTTAGGATCTGCTGTCTCCTCCCCATGCGCTTGCCTTTCTCTCTATCCCAGTGCCCTGCAGACCTCCAATTACTCCTGACCTAGCCTAGTATTACTGTCTCCCACTGCCCACTTGCTTTCTTCCCGACCCACCTCTTGTTGCTGCCTGGATGTCAAGTTCAAGAGCCTGTGAATCATAATGTCCAGGCCAGGAAGTGGTGAATGATAGCGATGACTCACCCCAAGCCACACCAGAAAAGGGAGCAGACAGCACAGGTGATGAGGTTGCACACAGAGGCCCCACCTGCCGGGGTGGTCCACCTTGCTCGGCCAGCCCCTGGGACGCAGTGACCCGGCCAGGTCAGCATAAAGCAAGCCTGTTTCCTCCTGTCCAGCAGGGGGGTGTGTCTGGCCTTTGCTGTGATGTTGAACCTGATATTTTCTGGGACACTGGACCTGTGTTTATTTTGCACAGCTTCGCCTGCCAAACTCATGCAGAGGAAGGGAACACAAACAGGGCAAGAGGGACGCCTGCAGTATTCTCTCCAGAACATTTTCTTTCCAAACAAGAGTTGTTTGCCTTGAAAGACTCAATCTCTTAATGGCAGACAGAGAAATTATCGATAGACTAATAACAATGACAATAATTCTCTTTTTTTGTGTAGTGCTTACTATATTCAGGTATTATACTAAGCACTTAATACAAAATAACTCATTGAAACTTCACAACAACCCTGTGAGTTAAGAACTCTATCTTATTGATGGGGAAATGGGGCTAATAAGTCACTTGCTGGGGCTACAGGGCTAGTTATAGGTGTAGTCTGGATTTGAACTCAGGGAGTCTGGTTCAGGCCTCTTGTCTTCAATGTCTCAAAGAAACTGAGCTCTAGACTAGGGATACATCCTTGATCCTACCTTCTTTCTTGCCTTAGCGGCCATATCAATCCATCAGCTTGTTCTATGGGTTCTACCTCCTAAAACAGATCTCAAATGTGTTCCCATGTAGTCCAGGCCACCATCATCTCTTGCCCAAATTCCTGCAATTTCCTCTTAAGAGATCTCCCTGCTTCTGCTCTGACCACCCCCCTACCAGTCCACTTTCCATACCCACGCCAAAGTCATCTTTCATCATCAGAAATCAAAGCACGTTACCTTCCCCGGCCCTGCTAACTCCCACTTAAAGCCCTTCTCCAGTAGCTTCCCACTGCACCGCACCCCTTCCCGTGGCCCACAGGACCCCATCTAGTCATATCTTGTGCTCCTTTTCTCCCTTGCCCACCACCCACTGCACTGAACTGGCCTCCAACGTCTGCCAAGCTTCTTCCCAGCACCTGAACTTCACACACATTCCTCCATCTCCTGGGTTTGGTGGCTCCTTTTCATCCTGAAGATCTCTGGTTTAAAGGTCAACCCCTTATAGTCACCTTCCTTACCTACTTATACAACTAGATTCTCCTGTTCCCTTCATAATGTCACAACTTGAAAATGTATACTTTTATATATATTTTTGTTATCCATCTTACCCACTGGACTATAAGGTTCACAAGATCAGACATTGTTTATTGAAGTCACTGATACATTTCCAGAGCCAATCTTATGACAGTAGAGCATACTTGAACTGCTAAGTATGCGTTTGTAGAATGTTTTTACAGATTTCTGTCTCCCCCCAAGGCCAGCAGAGAGATGTACCTGGTTTTCTGACTCCCCAACCCTCCTCTGGCCCCAGTGGAGTGCATCTGATTGTAAATGTCAGCTCAAGTCTAATCAGTGGTATTCTGGTACATCAGCTCTCTGAGAAAAAATAATCCCTGATTTGTAGCCCTTGCTGATTTCCATGGTGTGATCACTCCCACTATAGCTGATTTCAAGCAACCAACATGATGTCAGTGAATGCAGAGCTGGAAAGAATGTGTGCGATTAGCTCTTGTGAGCCAGCAAGAGCCTGCTTCTGCACAGCACTGGGCTCATCGGTGTTAGAGCCCATCTGATTCTCAGTAAGGGATTCAAGGACATTGACTTCCATACTCAAAGGGCTCAGCACGAAGCCTCCTCTTTGCCGGCTCCACCTCCGGCCAAGTGGCATGGACTTGGTGCCATGGCTGGTGGTTCAAAGTTTGGACTTGCAGTGTCTATAATCCAGCTCCCCTGCCTCCCAGCTACTTGGCCTGGAACAAATCACACAGCCTTCTAAGACTCACTTTCCTCGTATGTGAAGTGGAGATAAAAATGGTACCTATGTGGTTGTCATGGCGATTAAATGAGTTTCTATGTGTGAAGTGCTCACTATAGAGCAGTGGTTAAAAGCCTCAACTCTGGAGCCAGACAGCCTAGGTTCAAATCCTGGTTCTGCCATTTATTAGCGTGTGACCTTGGGCAACTTACTTAAACTCTTGGTGCTTCAGTTTCTTAAGTTGTAAAACGGAATAATAATAGTACCTGCCTCATAGACTTGTGAAAATTAAGTGAGTTCATAAGTGTATAACGTCTAGCAGAGTAAAAGCTGTTCTCGTTTGGGACTAAATGTCAGTAGTACATATAAAAGTCCTTAGCACAGTACCTGGCACAAAGTGCTCGATATACAGTAGTAACTTTCATTATTAATAATACCTGATGTTGGGCTGTGTTTCCAGGTCCCCAACTATGCCCCAGATCTAATATGGGTCTCTGTCACCCAGTGCTTCTGTCTTTGATCTAATGATGTACCAGAAAGCTGCTCCCATCTGTCACCCCAGGCTCCTCTTTCTGGGGAGGTCTCATTGCTTGGACCTGTTGTTTGTCCAACCCTCTTGGGACATCCAGCTCTTCCTCCCTGTCTCACTTCCTGCCTACACAGGGGCCTGGAGCCCCAGGGCAGCAGATGAGCCTTGCCTGGGTGGTGAAGGACATAAACACAGTCTTTTCCCCAAGGTCCTCCCCATCTGGTCTAACCTGTCTGCTGTCACTAACTCATGTGTTCCAGGGCGCCTGGGTGGCTCAGTTGGTTAAGCAACTGCCTTCGGCTCAGGTCATGATCCTGGAGTCCCGGGATCGAGTCCCGCATCGGGCTCCCTGCTCGGCAGGGAGTCTGCTTCTCCCTCTGACCCTCCCCCCTCTTATGTGCTCTCTCTCTCTCATTCTCTCTGTCTCAAATAAATAAATAAATAAATAAATAAATAAATAAATAAATAACTCATGTGTTCCTGGCCCTTTCAGGATATAGGGTTGGAGTGCTTTCAGACAGCCTAAGGAAGTGGGCAGCACAGGATGGTGGGAAATGGGCAACAATTCAGACATAGGCACATTTCTCTAAAATACAGAATCCACTTGAAGATCAGCCCTGGATGGGGCATCATCAAAAGAACACAGACATTGAAAGTTACCTTGAGTTCAAATCCTCAGCACCATACCTACCTTCTCTGAACCACACACTTTTTTGGTACTTTTTTTGTATATTAGATGTGTAAAACAAGGGCTGCCTGCTCAGTTGTATTGAGAAGTACAAACAAACAAATCAAAAATATACTTCTGTAAGTAAGTAACTTATGTAAGTTACATGCTCAAAAAGGAGTAGCCATGATGGTAGCCTTTCTAATCTACTCTAGACTCCCCGCTTTTTCTGACTCTAAATATTAGAAGGCCAGGTTGAGCCCATGGCCCTACTCTATTCCACTCATACTGGTTAGAATTTCTCAGGGGTTTTTATAGTCAGATTTATATCCCCAGTCCTCACCCCCGACCCCCTACCACCAATGGCTTCCCTTCCAACTTGGAGGGAAACCCCAACCTGCAAGTCTCAGCACAGTCTGGCTCCAGGCCCCTTCTCCCCCTCCCGTCAGTCACCTCTCCCTTGCTCACAGCACCTCATTCACCATAGGGACCTTCTTTCTGTTCCTCAAGCACATCAAGCTGCCTCCCGTCTCAGGGGCTTGGCATTTTCTGGTCCCTCCGCCAGACCAGTGCTGAGCTGGAGAGTCCAGTAGAGCACAAAGCTCCATGAAAGCAAGTGAGATGGACTCTCTCCGAGATGGGGGATGGGCCTTCGCCACCGAGAACTGGCCCTATAGCTCCTGCAGCCTTTCTCCCTGGAAATGCGGAGCCTCCGCACTGTCCCTCTGTGCTCTGCATTTTGTCACTTGTTTGCTATTTCGAGGGAAGCTTAGCTGGAAACCGTGCCGTAAGATAACCACAGTGCAGCAAGGCCACTGAGCCGCCGAGCCCCCACTCAGAAAAGTCTTCTCGAAGTAACCCCCACCGTCCCCCCACCAGACTCCTGACTCCTTGGAAATCGAGAAAGCAGCTGGACAATATTCCTCTCCAACCAGTGGCCCAGAGGAGTGCGAAGCTGCCATCTGACCTTCGCAGTCCCCCCTAAAGTTCTGTCCTGTCAGGTCATCCAGGCGAGAAGCAAGAAAGTAAAGTGGCTCTGCCCAAGGGGCCTGGGGCCAGCCTGCTCTGGTTCGAGTCCCAGCTCTGCCAGCTAGGACTGTGTTACCACAGGCAAGTTATGTGAGATCTCTAAGCCTGTGTTCCTCATCTGTAAAATGGGCATAACACGGGTTCACTCCCTCACACGATCATAAATGTGCTCATATACCTTGTGAGCTTAGACTGGTGCCCGGCACATAGTAAGCGCCTTGTGAGCTTAGACTGGTGCCCGGCACATAGTAAGCTCATATACCTTGTGAGCTTAGACTGGTGCCCGGCACATAGTAAGTGTTAGCTGTTATTGTCATGCCTCATTATCTCTGATGTCTTCCAATAACAGGGCAACCAGGATGGCAGAGTCAGATGGGAAAAGCGTGAGGTTTTGATGTGAGGCACTTCTGGGTTTGAATCCCAGCTCTGCCTGTCTGCATGTCTTTGGGCAAATGGCTGCACCTCAGTTTCGTCATCTGCAAAATGAGGATACCGACAACAACGTCCTGGGTACATGAGGAGTATTAATGAGTGCACACATCTAAAATGTCTGGCACTTAGTAGGGGCCTAATAAATGTTAATGTTCTCCCTCTTGTCCTCCTCTACCTCCCTTTGGAGCTCGCCTCTGCATTCACAGTACTTTTTCCCCCGTTACTGTCACGCTGAATAAATGAATACATTAAGTTAGCGCAAGCAGATACTTGAAGAATCCAGGCTGGTACATTTCCCAGGTCTCACCGCCATCCATCATGAAACATTAACAAGAGCACTTAAAGAAACACAGCGCATCAGAGACAGAGTGGAGCTCCTCCATGGTTCTGTCGTTCTGGTGCCAAGTGTCACATGTTATTAAGGCTGAGGGCAGGAGAGGCTGAGGTGAAGGGGGAGCCCAAAGCAGAGTGTGGAAACAAGGATGATGATTGCGAAGCTGCATTGTTCAGTGAGCGAGGGTTCAATGCTGGGCAGCCTTCTGCCTTCTCCAGAGCTCTGCAAATAAAAACCAGTGCTTTGTAGTCTCAAAAAAGGTGGGAATGGCATAAATACTCAGCAGCAGGAAGCTAGTTAAAGAAATTATAGTCCATGCAAAGTATGAAACACTTTGCCTCCATTAGAAGGAAAGAAGTGAATTTATATGCGCTGCCATGGAAAGCTGCCAAGTGAAAAAGCAAGGTGGAGAACGTTCTGTATGGGATGGTTCCATTTATGCTAACAAAGCTCTATAGTTGGATATGGACATATATGCATGTAAATGCATGAGCTGCACACCAAACTGTTAACAGTGGTTACCTCCTGGCAGGGGGGAAGGGCATTCAGGGCAAGCATGGAGGTTGAAGTCATGCTTTTGCTTTTATACCCCATATGCTCCTGTGCTGTTGGTTGTTGTACACATGTAGTCCTTGAGAAGTTAAGGAAGAAAGAGAAAAAAAGGAAGGAGAGGAAAATCAATAATTCTCTGTCTACAAATCCAAGCGTATCCAGTTGAGGATGCTCAGCGTCTGCGGAAAGCTTCGGTCTCTCACTCATATCATGGTTGATTCAGAGAGATGTCCAGGTACACATCCCTCACTGCTGACCCTTGGCCTGTTTCCTCAGCACTCTTGCAGAGGGCCTGGGATTGGGGCTCCCTTGACCCAGACCTCTACCAGAAACCCATCCTGTGGCTCAATGGTGCCTGCTCAGGCCAGAGCGGCCCCCAGGAGGAAGCTGGTCCTAAGGGTGCTGGTACCAAGCCAAGATCCCTCCAAGCACTCCCTCCCAGAGCCCCCAGCCCTGGTACAGACTCTGGATGGTGGCCTCCGTGAGCTGGGATCATAGGGACACAAACTGCATTTTTCCCAGTAAGATTCATTTAATTGGTTAATATCCTAGATTCATCTTTGTCAGGTCCCTCTTTGCTCCAGGATGTTCCGTGGTCCACCATGACAACATAGTACATGGAATACAAAACAAACTCCTTACCCTGGCACTCAAGGTCCTCCAGGATCCAGCCTAACTAGATACTCATCCTTCTAGGTCAGAAAGAAGACATACCCTGTTACGCTTTGTGACTCATCTTGCCAGAAATGGTTTTGAGAAACAGATGCCATCTGTCAAAGCCGCCATCTGCCCTGTCTTTGCTCTGAAGGCTAAAGTGGATAACCAGCCCGGCTACCCGCCTCAATTTTTCACTTGGATCGTCCGCAGACTCTTCGGTGAAGCAGGATGGGTAATCGTAACTCAAATGAGAGAACCACTTCCCACACATTGAGCTTTTTACCTTGACCACAAGGTGCTAAGTGCTTCACATATATTAATGGCACTTCCTTCTCCGTGAAATTTCAAAGCGGTATCAAGTGCTCCCTTTACAGATGAGGAAACTGAGGCCCCACAAGCGTCAGGGGAAAGGGGGTTCTTGACCTCTCAGCGGTCCTGCCTCTCAGCAGTAGTCCTCAGCAGGAGCTCACGGACAGTCAGCAGTCACCGTGACCTGCTGACGTGTGTGGCGAAGGATATTCCCTTGAGCACGTCCTGCGTACGTGCCACGTCATGTGTCCCACCGTGCAGTACGCGACCCAGTGTTCCCATCCCGCTGTCCGCCAGGGAAGTGCACCTGGGCCTCTCTTCCCCCGGTGGGGCCTGGCAGGTTGAAAATGCTTGAGTCAAGCTCTTACTTAATCTCTGTGCTCTTACAGGACCCTTGAGAAAAGACATCCTCCCCGATGAGCTGTGAAGAATGCCTTCCAGGGAAAAGCTCTTCAAGTGTGTCAAGAGGCTCTGTGCAGCACACCTAAGGGCTTTGCACAGCAAACCTGGTGGGATGGTTTTTGTCTCCTAAGAGCTGTCTTGAACAAAGAAGCAGATAATGGGACTCACGCTCAGTCTTGGCCATCAGAACTGCGTGACCCTGGGCAAATAGCTCTCCCACTTCAGGCCAACTTTACTGAGAAATAGTTTACGTACATAGAATAAAACGCACCCACTGGAAGGGTTCAGTTCAATGAGTTTTTGAAACGTGACACTCTAACCATCACCCCACTCAAGGTATAGACATTTCCCTCACCCTAAAAAGCTCCACCTTCTGCTTTTGGACACTAAGGATTAAATGTGTCTTTTCTAACATTTCACATGGATGGGATTATTCTGTACGTAGTCTTGTTGTCTGGCTTCTATCATCCAGTGTGTTTTCTGAGATTCGTTCATGTTGGCACATGCATTGGTAGTTCATTCCTTTTAATTGGTGGGTAGTGTTCTATTGTATGGCCCACACAATTTACATATCCATTACTTGTTGGATATTTGGATTGTTTCTAGTTCAGGGCTATTGTGAATAACACTGCCATGCTCATAGGTAAAGAAGTCTTTGGTGTAACTCTGCATTTCCATTTCTCTTAGTTAAATACCTAGGCAGGGAAGTTCTGGGTCACGTGCATATATATTTACCTAGGGCTGTCGTACAAAGTACCGCCAATTGGGTGGCTTAAAACAACAGCAATCTATTGTCTCGCGGTGCTGTAGGTTAGAAATCTGAAATCCAGGTGTTGGCAGGGCCCTGCTCCCTCAGAACCCTCTGGGAGAGGAGTCTTTCTTGCCTCTTCCAGCTTCTGGAAGCCCCAGCTCCAGTCCTTGGCTTGTGGCAGCAAAACTCCAGCCTCTGCCTCTGTTTTCACTGGGCCATCTTCCCTCTTTGTCTGTGTCCTCCCACAGCATTCTCTTCTGTGTGTCTGGGTCTAAACTTCCCTCCTCTTATAGAAGGACATGGGTCACATTGGATTAGGGCCACCCTAATGACCTCATCTGAACTCGAGTATGTCTGCAAAGAGCCTATTTGCAAATAAGGTCACATTCACAGGTAACAGGGGTTAGGACTTCAATATATCTTTTTGGGGGATACAATTCAACCTATAACACATGGTAAATATATGTTTCACATTGCAAGAACTGCTCAACTATTTTTTAGAGTCGTGGCCTCATTTCACATTCCCACCAGCAACATAAGAAAGTTCCAGTTGCTTCATATCCTTGTCAGCACTTGGTATTTGGCACACTTTTGTGTTTTAGTATTCCAGTGGGTACGTAGAGGTATCTCATTATGGTTTTATTTTGCATTTCCTTGATTATCGGTGATGTTGAGTGTCTTTTTATGTGCTTATTTGCCATTCAAATAAGCCATTCAAATTTTCTTTGGTCAAATATCTGTTCAAATATTTTGTCCAATTTTGAACTATATTGTTTATCTTATTAAGCTGTAAGTGTTTTTTTTAAAAATTTTTTATTTAAATTCAATTTAATTAACATACAGTCTATTATTATTTTCAGAGGTAGAATTTAGTGATTCATCAGTTGCATATAACACCCAGTGCTCATTCCATCACGTGCCCTCACCCAGTTACCCCATCCCCCCACCCACCACCCCTCCAGCAACCCTCAGTTTGTTTCCTAGAATTAAGCATCTCTTATGATTTGTCTCCCTCTCTGAGTTTGTCTTATTTTATTTTTCCTTCCCTTCCCCTATGTTCATCTGTTTTGTTTCTTAGAGTTATAAATGTTCTTTACAATATATTCTCTCCAGATCATTTTAAAAATGGAGTGATAAGTCTTATTCTAAAATTCTTTAGACTGCTTTGTTTCAATCTCAGATTAAGTGGGAAAAGTGGAGGGAACATTTAACCCACTGACTACATGCAAATACTGAAGTGTATTACACCCCTTAACACAGCAATCTTACTCTAGAGAATTTACCCGGAGGAAATATACAAGGATTAGTGACAAGAATGTTCCTTCTAGCACAGTGCATGTGAGAAAAACAGGAATAAACCTAAATGCCCTAAAACAGGAGGCATCCATAGTCTATAGGATAGAATGTTATACAGCCACTAAAACAGATGCCATACAAATTAACATGGAAAGATGTTTATAATGTTGAATGACAAAAAGGCCGGTTACAAAACATGCGTGTAATATAATCCTTTAAAAGCGTTCACAAGCAATGTAGAAAGATAGATAGGTAATTATTTCTAGATGGTGGAAATTTGGATCATTTTTTATTTCCTTGTGACTTATCCATATTCTCTGATTTCTCTACACTTAGTTCATAAATGTACAAGTGTTGAGGAGTGCCTGGGTGGCTCAGTCAGTTAAGCATCTGCCTTCGGCTCAGGTCATGATCCCAGGGTCCTGGGATCGAGCCCCATGTTAGGCTTCCCTGCTCAGCGGGGAGTCTGCTTCTCCCTCTCCCTCTGCTGCTCCCCCTTGCTTATACTCTCTCTCTCTCTGTGTCAAATAAATAAATAAATAAATAAATAAAATCTTAAAAAAAAGAATTGTACAAGTGTTGAGTTGTGTTACTGCCACGGTGTGTGACATTGCCATTGTCCCCCCAAAGGCCAACCATAGCGGAATGGCAAGAGCAAACCCTGGTGATGTCTCAGGGGTCCCCATCAGCAACCGCTCTCCAGGACTGTCCTGCACATCGTAGCGCCACCGGCAAAGCTTACCGCCCAGCCAAGCGAGGAGCCATCCTCAGTGGGGACTGAACTACTCAGACTCACGACCCTGGGCCCCTGCCTCTGCATTACTGGGCAGTCCTGGGACATGACACAGGTGAGCCCCATCAGGCAGTGGTGTGCTGGCCGTCCAGGAAAAATAAAACCAGCCCCGATTTGGACCGTTTGCTTGTTTCTGTGGTATAAATACTCTCGCGTGGGCTCACGTCCAGCTACCGATGGGACATCTTTTGAATGTGGCATTGGGAAGAGGTGTGCATAACTAACCATTACGTAGTATTTTAAATAGTATTCCCATCACAGGGAAACAACAGACGTAAATAACTTCAAGTGCATACGGAGTAGTAAAGTTATTAAGAAAGTGATTCTAGGGGCGCCTGGGTGGCTCAGTCGTTAAGCGTCTGCCTTCGGCTCAGGTCATGATCCCAGGGTCCTGGGATCGAGCCCCGCATCGGGCTCCCTGCTCTGCAGGAAGCCTGCTTCTCCCACCCCCCACTCCCCCTGCTTGTGTTCCTGCTCTCACTATCTCTCTCTGTCAAATAAATAAATAAAATCTTAAAAAAAAAAAAAGTGAGTCAAGTGATGAGTTTTGAGTTACTGCCTTTGTTTTTAATACAAGGCATTTCATTGGCAGGTGATCGAATTTAATTTTTAATAACAACTGTCTGGAGCAGGGAGCTCACACAGTTCCCGAGGAAGAAACCCGCGGCTCCGGAAGGAACCCGCAGGCACTGGCCAGCCCCGCTCACCGCCGCAGAGCCGGCCGCCTCCCTCACACGGAGCCTCGGCCCCACGCACGCCCCGGGAAGCTACTAGATGGCTCAGCCTCTCAGGGTTCTCATTTTTCTGTAAAATGAGACTAATACTCTAACTCGCAGCAGTGGGGGGGGATTAACGTGAGAGTCCTGCCCTGTGTCTGGCACACGACAGGGGCTCCATGCCCCTCCGATTCCAAGCATTCCCTGAAGCAGACACAGGAGGAAGAGCCAGAGCCCACCCCCACCTCCACCCCCCAGGGCCCACCTCCTCGGCCCCCCTTCATGCTCCCCTTCAGGAAAGGGTGGGTCGGGAGGTCTGATTCTGCAGGCATTCCACACCTGTCAGCGGTCAGGGCTCAGCCCCCAGGAGGGACTGGCCACAGAGACGGCAAGGCGTGCGTGGGCATCCAGGTTCGAGAGCTGGAACTCCTGGACACAGGTGCTGGTGCCGCCACTTGCTTGTTGCAGATGCAAGTCACTTAACTTTGCCGCGCCTCAGTTTCCTCGTCTGTAGAAGGGGCCATGCTGCCTGCCTCCCAGTCGGAATGGCGATGGAGGATGGTGCCGGTCTGCCGGCGGTGAGGCCGGACATCAACCGTCCAGCAGAGGCTCATTTTTGTATTGCAGGTAGGTTTCTGAAGTTCCCGGCTTGGTGGGGATCAAGGGGACAGGGGCATTTCAGAGAGCAGAGGGCAGCTTTAGCCCTAGGTCTGACCCGAGGGCTGTTCCACACCCTTCCATGGTGGCACCAATTGAGGCACGGTGCCCGAGTCTCCATGCCTACTGGGAATCCAACGACAGATCCCAACTGGAATCTGCAACGGTGGACAGACACATACGTGTGCAGGCATGCGTACGCTCAGCCTCAGCCCCAACAGGGCTGTGGTTTTCCATGTGCTGAGGGCAGTTTGCTACGGGAACTGTATTGGGACTGTCCAGACCACAGACCCAGGGATAGCCAGCGACAGCAGTTCAAGCCAGGGACCTGGAGGGAAAGCGTCATCTCTTACCCTGCCTCTGCTTTGTGCAGAAGGGCCTGACCTTGCCTGGCGCCCTGCCTCCTGCTTGCAGTAGATCCTTTAGAAATTCTGGAGGCTCGGGCTGGAGGGGGTTAGTGTCCTCCTGCAGTACTCGAGGAGACATGGCCAGAGAGTAAGTCACACCTCAGTTCGAGTCCTGGCTCTGTCACACTCAAGCTGTGTGATTTTGTGCAAGTTACTTAACCTTTCTGGGCCTCATGTTCCATAGCTGTAAACTGGGGAAATCAATCATACATATCTGCTGGTGTTGTTACTAGGATTGATGATTTTATACCTGAAGCACCGAGCATCGTGCCTAGAGCATAGCTGCTATTTGAAAATTGTTGTATGATTCCTTCTAAACAGGCATCCTGTCACATTTGCCTCTGACCAGCACCCTGGGCCCTAGAATACACTCCAACATAACCCCACCCTTGTGAGCTCCCCAGGCCCTGCATCCTGACTGCACTGAGCCCACCCTCCTTTCTGCCCTCTGACCTCCGGCCAGTCTGGGGCCCATGGCACATATCCCTGCAGGGCTCCGCTCAGAGGGGGTCCTAAATCCACATCCCTGCCTGCCATGTGTGGCTGTCCCACACGGCACAAAAGACAAAAAGCAGGAGGAAGTCGGCCTGCCGGCCTCTTCTGCTCCATTTCCAACAGTCCTGATGTGCCGATTAGAATATCTGTATTAAAAAAAAAAAAAACAGAGCTCCCACCCCACATCTCTATTTTTTTCTCAGCCAGCTTCACTCCACCAGCCCCTCAAGGTCGGTAATAAAGACAATCGGAACGCAAACCACGTTCGCGCAAAGTCACACTCAGAGATGCTGGGCGTGCGTTTTCTGCCATTTGCTAGGGAGGCCGTTAGCATTTCTGCTGATAGGGCTGAAGCCCCCCGCCCTGGCCTCTCACTCAACCCCACTTGCAAAGCTGGAGGATCCTCTGCAAGGTGGGCAGGGCTCCAGAGAAAAGCTCTGTGTCAGGCTCTGTCATCAGTCATCAGCACCACTGCCCCTGCAGCCGGCTCCATCTTAAAGGATATTGTGGCCATGTCAGAAGCTGCTCCGTCCTCGGAGTCAGCCACGGGGCAGCTTTAGCATGTCACTTGGTTTTGCATTTCTACCTTGTCATTTACCAGCTGGGTGACTTTTGGTGAGTCGCATAACCTCTCTGGGCTTCACTCTTCTCTGTAAAATACTAATTACCTGTCCACCCAAAGAGTTGTGCTGATAATGAATGAGACATGTGTCTGAGTCATAGAGCAGGTGCGTGGTACAGAGTAAAGGCTCAATAAATGGCACGCCCCTTTTCTTCTTGTCCCCCGCCCCACCCCCACGAGCCTGTTGATGTCCCTTATCCACTCCACCTGTAATCAGGTACCAGACCAGGGATGGTGAACATCTGGCATTCTTATCACCCCAAACTCCTACGAGGGCCTTGGCAAACATTACTAATCTATCCCTATTATGGTAGGCAGAGTATGGCTCCTCCAAGACGTCTACGTCGTAATCTCTGAATTCTGTGAATATGTTATGTGCCATGGCAAGAGGAAATTAGCAGATGTGACTAATATCAGGATCTTGAGACAGATGATGCTGGATGATCTGAGTGGGCCCAACGTAATCACAAAGTTCCCTCTACGTGCGAGAGGGAGACAGGAGAGCTGGTATCAGAGAGATGCAGTGTGAGAAACACTCAACTGGCCATTGAAGATGGAGGAAGGGGCCACACACCAAGAAATATGATCAGCTGCTAGAATCTGAAATGGGCAAGAAAATGGATTTCCCCCTCCAGAGACTCCAGAAGGAATGCAGTCCTCCTGACACCTTGGTTTTAGCCCAGTGAGACCTGTGTTGGGACTTTTGACTTCCAGAATTGGAAGAGAATAAATTTGTGTGTTACAAGCCACCAAATTTCTGTAACTGGTCACAGCAGCAATAGGACACTCATATACCCATCATCATCTTTCCCCATAATGATGTACTTGGCCTGAGAATTCTTCTCAATACAGTGCTCCAGGCAACTACCACTGAGAAATAGCAGATGTGGCCTTCCGTCAAACTCCCCAGCCCCCACCCCGGCCACTCATAATGCCACTAACTGGTTCATCTTGCAGTGCCCTGATTATAGTCTGCCCTAGCCTGATGGCCCATCTGTCTGGATTTGGGACCTTTTCAGGTCCCCCCCTGCTACCTACTTCCCCGTTAGGTTGAAACTCAACCACCCCAACCATCTCTGGACCTCTTCCTGTAGGCTGAAACCCCTTAATGGCCCTAGAAAACAGACTACTCCCTCCCAGGGCTTTATTTTCTAGTTCCAGCAAGGGCCTAGCTTCCGTGGCTGCCCCGTGACCCGTAGCTGGGGGATCCTCCAAGCAAAGGAACGCACACGAATGGCTGGATCAGAAGGAATGTTAGACCACAGCCTGCCTCCTGGCTCCCACATCTCTCAGCTTCAGTACAAAGGCCTTCACCACAAGGGGTTATATTAGATGCATAAATTCATATCCACTGGCCTGTGGCCACCATAGGAACAAAGGCTTCTTGCAGCAAACACCCAGCACAGAGGAATGCTTCCTATAGAGGAACAAAGGGTCTCATATAGAGATGTTTTTCTTCTACTTGTGAATGCGGGGGGAGCTACAGACAAGGACAAAACTCCCAGGGGAGGGGCACCAAAGGGGAAAAACTAATGACCTACAGTTCAAAATGCCCTGACATCAAACACCTTTTCCCCAGCATTCATTTCTGGAGTTCACCCCATGCAAATGTAACTATACATGCATCCTTCTGTTGGTGCATAGACCGTCGCCCTCCAGGACACTCAACCCACCAAAAGACAGCCAGTGCACATGTGTGCACACCACCCAACACGCCAGCCCATGGATATATGTGTGAACACACTCAGCCCTGCGCATCCACATGCTCATCCCTGCAATGAGAGAGCGCACCCCCAGGCATCACAGTGCATACACACAGGGTGCCAATCTTCCAACCCAGGACGCTTAGACATCCGTGTGTTTAACTACATGGAGGTGGTTAAACACCAACTTTGTGGTGAGCATGTGCCCAAATATGTCACAGGGACTTGGAAGCACAGACACATCCATCCCGTGGCATACATACAATTGCATACAGGATCGATACCTCAAAACCATGGCGATCCCACTGCACGCACGCAAGCCCAGGCCCCCACCAGATGGACCGCCATGCAGGATGCAACCTGGCACCCAGTTTCCAAATGTCTTAGTGAAAACAAGCAAAAGCCAAGTAAATAGAAGCAAAGGCCTTTGATGTTTTTGTTTCTCCCAGAGAACTGCCTCTTGATTCAAGGGGCTGACTGATGCAAGCTGCCCACTCTCTCACAGCGGGCAGCCACTGGGAACACAGGGCTAGTGCACAAGGGTAGCATGGTAATCATCTTCCGGGGGCCTTGGGTGCCCACGTTAACACACACACACACACACACACACACCCCTGACTGTTTGCAGCTGCCTTTTCTTTTTAAATCTCTCATATAATACACTTTGCAATCCAGCCCCCCTCCTGCTTGGCTGGGCTAAACTATTTTGGGAATTGGCGCAGATGCTGAGAGCAAAGATATTATTCCGAGATGCTCCACAGAGATCAAAGCTGCTTAATCAAAGCCGTCAACCCAGTGCACAGCGCCTTGGCGCATCCAGAGCCCAGGTGGAGAGGAAGCAGTCAGAGCAATCAATTAGGAGTCAGGGAGAACCCAGCAGTGCAACTCCAGGTCCGACAAGAGTCGAGCCACCGCCGATTCCTGACTCCTGAGGTCATCTAAGTGCCTAGCTTCTCTCACTCTCCATCTCCAGACGGAAGTCTGCCCCACACAGCCCCAGAAGGATGAGAATCTCTCTGCTTATAAAGCCCTCCAGGAAGGAAGATTTCCTAACCCTGTGCTGAACAATTCTCATGCTGAGGAAAGGGCTCTGCCTCTCAGTGCTCATCTGATGAAACAGTCCAGGACTTTCACTGACCGGCCCGCTCCTGGGAGTGTTGCTGGGTGGGGCTGGCTTACACTGGAAGGGGGATGGTGGGAACGGGAGAGCCACCCCCGGGGTGCAGCCCACTGTGGGAAAGTGGAGACTTAGGGGACTCCAGGGTGTTCCTAGTGGCCTCTGTGCAGCACCCGAGGTCTGCAACTGAGAGAACCCCTGTCCCCACCACCACTTCTGTCCCCCAACACACATAAAGTGGTCATTCATTCATTCATTCATTCAACCAGTATTGGTGAGCACCTTCTCACTTTGCCACATACTGTTTTCTCTGAGAATATAGCGCAAACAACTGCCCCTGGGACGCTTACATTTTAGATGGATACTGGGGGGATGGATTGGGGAGACAGGTCAGGTCATATGTAAACAAAACTGTGATATTTCGGATCTTTATAAGTGCTAAGAAGGAAACAGACCAAGTGCTCTGAAAAACAGAGAGAGTAAGTACATCCTTGGGGATGGAAGGCTGTGTTCCTCTAGAGAGGGTGACCACAGAAGCCTCTTTGAGGAGGTGACATCTGAGCCCACACCTGAAGGGTGAGAAGAACCCGCCCTGTGAGGAACAGAGGGAGCTGTGTTTCATGCCGTGAGTGTACATGCTGGCAGGGGCTGGGAGCCCGCTGTGTCTGCTCAGCAAGGGCTTTGCGGGTCACGGTGAGGAGTGTGTCCTTCTGCCAAGAGGCTTAACTCCCTGATCACTGTGCGGAACAGGTTAGAAGAGGGCGAGAGTAGAAGCAGAGAGACCAGCTAAGAGGTCGCTGCAATACCCCAGACAAACGATGATGGTCACCTGGACTAGCCTCATGGCAGGAGAGGTGGCCCAAGAAGGGTGGATTTGAGATTCATTTGTAGGTAGACGTGAGGGGCTTGCTGATGGGTTGAATGTCACAGGGAAGGGGACTGGAGAAAGCTATCATCAGTCCACTTTACAAAGTCAAACCACCGGCACTCAGACATCCCAGGGCTGGGACAGACCTTTGAGATCCCTCGTCACCCAGACTTTAAATGGACCCCTGGCCCACCAGGAGGTCATCAGCACCTGCTTGTTTGGGATGGTGAGCGGATGAGCTACAGGGTCCATCTACCCATGGCCTGATAGACAGCAGTGATCCCAGAAGAGCTGTCCTTTGAGTGTGCTGAACCCCTGTCAGTGCCACAATGTCCCTCCACAGGGACAACACCTGGGTGTGGGTCTTGGACTTCAACACAACCAGGTTTAGAGAATCCCTAAAGGACCAAAAGCCAATATGTCATCTTTCTTGAGCCCTATATTTGTATCCCTTAGCTCACAACCCAGCCACTTGGCTCAGAAAACGGGGCTGGCTAAAGCCTCTCTCTGTTCTCTTAGGCCTAGGGGACGGGGTAACACCATCTAAAACTCTGTTTCCCAAAGTAGGCCCTGAAATGATGGTCCCTTAAGGTGCTGCATAACAAGAGATCCTCAGGTGAGTAAGTCTGGGCAATGCTGTGTATTATAAAGTACAGTATTATATATATGTTATTTGTATTTATATATATACACACACACTACAGATACTTAGATAATACGTGTGTGTGTGTGTGTATTATAATACTATACCACAATCTTCTCTTGGAGTTTCACAATGCACGTGCACAGGCTCTGACAAGTCCTGCAGTAAAGATACCCACTCAACTTTGTTGACTAGTACATTACCTAAACTTATTGACCAAAGCAACCTTTCTTCCCAGAACACCTACTATTAATAGCTCCGCTTCAGGAAATACCATTCCAGATGACCGAGTTATGAGATGGAATTTGTTAAATGGGTAACTTCAGCTCCAAGTCCCACTTTGCTCTGAACCATTTAGATTTTTTAAAGCCCAAATGGTGTTTTTTAATTCAATAACCTGCTTAGTGGGTTCTGTCTTTTTTATCGGCACTTCTAAACCTGGCTTCATTTACATATACACACTGATTTTGATGAACAAGCAGGAGGCCTTTAGTTACCTTTCCTCCTTCCTCTCAGCCTTGCTGAATTCAGGTAAGGTCTTAGATGGAATTGAATGTCTACACTCTGTTGCCCATTCCTAGGAGGGGATCCCATGGTTGGGCCCTTCCTCCACATTTCCCCACTTCCTACTCCACCTTCCTGAGCACACACAAGGCTGGTTGGTCAGGGTTGGGTCCCCTGGTTCCACTGGACAGGTAGAGAAGGACAGCAGTGGGGGGAATATGGTGCCCAGCTCTGCAGCTGGGCCTCACTCTGCCATGGCCACCTGTGAGGGACCCAGAAAATCTCTTTCCTCTGGGCCTCCATGTCTTCCTCTGAGAAGGAAGTAGGAGACCATGAAGGCCTCTATCAGCAATGGGTTTCTTTCTGCTACGTTGACATCAGTGGGCCTGTGGCACTCAGTTTCCCAGAGAAGCAACCTAAAAATACAGCAATGGAAAGTGTCCTCCCCATGCACAACCTTATTAAAAACCGGAAAACCTCTTGAAATAAATACTTCCTTTGTGGATAAAATATCTAGAAATATTTTGCCATTCTACATAGGATGCCAGTCCTAAAGTACAATTATCAGAGGAGTAAAAATAGTCATGGTGATGGCAGTGGAAGGGCCCCAGGGGCCTCTGCTGTGCGGGCTGTGCTCTCCCTGTGGGGCCGCTCACAGAGGGTCTGTTCCGTACGCGCTGCTGGAGGCCAAACCCTCTCCAAAGCAGTGAATCTACTTCATCCTCTCCTTCATGCAACAGAACCGAAGTAGAGATGTGTCAGGGGTCCTCAAGCAAAAGCCATGTTGTTTGCACAAACGTTTTAGGCGTGGTGAGCCACCCTTCCCTTATCAAGGAATAGCGGGAGCCCTCCAGAAATCCACCAGACAAGGGCCAACTTTGTACGGATGGCAGTCTCCGCCTGCTAATGTTAGGTCTTTTCTGCGCAAGGGCCAGGACTCTCTATTTCCAGATGGGTAGGTTAGGGCTCAAGAGATGCAATCAATCACCTCTGTACATTCAGGCACATTGATAACTATGCTGGGCCTTTGTGTCCTCGTGGGTAAAGTGTCCTTGCGGGATGATAATAGAAACCACCTTACGTTGTTGTGAGGACACATGTACAGTGTATGTAAGTCTGCATACAAGGCATTTGGAACAATGCCTGGTACGTAGCAAGGACTCAATAAGTGTTAGATAATAGTAGGATTAGTGTCGTTGGTCCAAACCACATGGTTAGTAACTGGCAAAGACAGGCTTCAAAGCCTGGTCTGTCTCACTCCACCACATCTATCTCACTCCACCACATTATTGCTTCCAGAAAGTTCTGCTTTCTCAAGCCCAAGGCTTGTTTTTTTGGTTCATGTGGTAGAAAGCATGGCTATTGAAGTTCCCTGTGTTTTACTCGTTACTGTTCAGACAATGAGAGAGAAACTGATCTCCTTCTTTCAGTCCTAGTACCAAACTTCTCAGGGAAGGAAACAATTGGCTCACCCTGAGATCACTCATGTGGGCCCAAGGGGTGGGGATCCCACAGAAACCAGGTAGCTCCTGCTGAAACCGTACAGATTTATAGAAGGGGCTCCTGGAAAAGGGGGCTTAAAGCACACAATCCTATAAGTGTCCCTTACAAGTGGGTAACAATATGTATCCTCAGGATTACTGTGAGGACTTCATAAAATAACATGTATAGAATATTCAATAAATAATAGCTATGCTTATTTCATCAGAAATCTGTAACTGAAATAAAAGCCAATTCGCTAGTCTAGCCTACGAAGTCTCCTGGAAATGAAGAGAACAAAACCCCCACTAGTTACAAAGGACCCTCGATCACCTTACATGTGTCAGCTCTGGCAGGCTGGGTTGGGAAAGGGAACAGTGTCAGGGGTCATGAGCGCAGAGGTAAGCTGGGACTAATGCAGAGACTGAAGGCAGACGCAAGGCCGGTAGCCAGGGAACACAGAGGCTAGAAGTCATGGCCCTTCATGTAGCCAGGAGACCAAACCCCAACTCCTAGATGGACAGAAACAGGGAGGCTTGGAAGTCCTTTCACCTGCTACCTCAAAGAAGACTTATCTGGGAACGGATGAGCTGTGCTGGGACTATATTTGGCCCATTTGGATATTTTCAACTTCCAGTGCCGAAGCTCCCTTTTTTCAAGAGCAAATTCATTGTCGCATTTCACAGGGTATGGGTCTATACCACATGGATCTGGACCGACCAGATCTTGTATCTTAATCCGGAAGGTGTGGGACAACCTGAAATTCCAGCATCCTTCATAGTAAGTGAAAGGCTCAAAGACTTCAAGAAAAGAACTGCTTACAGGGACTTGGATCTCTTCTTTTTCCCAGCATGAAGCAAACAGGCGGCCTCCTGGGCTCAAGAATTGTGGGCAACAGGGCCCCTTCTCGGTGATGTGCCCCTGAGTTACAGGGGGACTTCTGGAGAACAGAGAGCCATGGATCCAGAGCCCCTTTCCAAGGGCAAGCAAATCTCCCTCTTCCCACTGATCCTCAGGGGCAAGTCCTTGCTTCTCTCGAGGGAGACATAGGTATTGAGAAACTGGCCTGGAGAACAGAGCCTGACCCAGATAGAAAGACACAGATGTTCAGAAAAACAACACAAACATGTTTGATTCCTTCAAAAGCTAGCATATGTGTTGTCCACATCTATTGACCACATCCCTAATAGATGCGATCCAGGCTGGTGGAAACAGCACTCAAACAAGCTGTCCTGTATTGACTATAATTTCATGAGCATGAGGTTCAATGAGCCATTGAACTAGATATGGACCCAAAAGCTATTTGAAGCTTTGCAGTGATGCAGATGCCAATCGATGACCCAGACTGCCTCTTAGGGTGCCTTCTGATCCCCAGGCTTCCTGCCAACACCCACCTGCCTGCTATCCCTAAGGTAAGATGGCCTGGATCACCAAACTACCTTTCTCACCAGTTCCACTGCCCCCCGTCTCTCTCCTCCACACTGCAGCTGGAGTAATTAGTCTAAAAAGCAAATCTGATCGTGTCACTCCCCTGCTTAAACATTTCTGATGACTCTGCACTAGGCTCAGGATTAAATCCGGACACCTTAGCTTGGCTTATCTCACCTGCATGCTCTGGTCTTGCCTCCCGGTACAACCGTATCTCTTGCCACTTCGTTGCATAACTTGTTCCAACTTTCCCCAACTCTTGGAAATTTTTCACACAGGTTGATGGAGATACTACTCTGTACTCACTAAAAGGCAACTTCATCTTCCTCCTGGGGCCATGGCTAGCAGTGATGGGTTCTGAGGCTCTAAAGGATGGCAGAGTCATAAATAGAAGGTGCCTGGGTCCCTGAATCATTGTATGGAAGAGAATATCTAGAACCACCCAGCTGGGAACACCAGTGCTGGACCTTTTGCAACAGCAAGAAACAAAGTTCTACTGTGTGACGTCACTGACACTTGGGGACATTTGTATGGTACTTGGCAAATTCTAACTAATACATGCGCATGTTCTCTTAGCCCATAGGCCTTTGTGTATGTGTGCTCTCTCCCTACAACATCTTTCTCTTTATTTTCTGCCTAGAAAATACCTAGTTGTCCCTTAATGCCCCGGCCTCACCTCTTCTGGGAAGCCTACCTTGGTTCTCCAGGGTGAGTTAGGAGCCTCATCTCTGAAGTAGCCCATAATTCTGTACTTTTCTTCTACCAATGTCCCTCACCCATGGACTCTTATCTCTTCACTTGTGCATCTACTCCAGTAACCAGATTCTGGGCAGGGACTGTGTCTTGTTCATGTCTGCGTTCCTGGGGTCCCTTCACAGGGTAGAAGTGAGTAAATGTTTGATGAATGAATGGATAGATGGATGGAGTAGGTTAATACATAGATTTGTGAGTGGGCTGTTTCTTGGTAAGAACTTATGCATTCACATAATGCCACCTCCCTCGTGTGTGTTGAGGACAATGTGGGCACAATGAGGTGCAGTAGCCCAGACGGCGGGGAAGCCTACATAGCAAACTTGTTGGACCATGGTTGGTGTAGAAGCCCAAGCTCTGTGTTCTCTGCATGTTGTGGACACAGGTGAGAGGCAAGAGAAAGTCAGGAAGCCTTGGCATGGTGGGCAAAGAGAAAGGAGTGTACCTTTATTAAGCATCTACTATGTGCCAGGCAATTTAAACGTATCATTTCAGTGTGTCTGTCCTCACAACAACCCTGTAAGTCTGCTGTTATTATCCCCATCTGGCAAGTAAAGAAGCAGGCTCAGAGAAGTTATGTGACTTGCCCAAGGCCACACAGCTGGTAAGTGTCAGCTGGAATCCAAGCCAGGCCTGCTGTCTTCTGAGCAGGAGGACCTCCCAGTGCATCTCTGCGGACAAAGGCAGAAGCCAGACATGCCTAGTTTCTCTGGGACACCCAGGGCCTGGGCCCTGCACAGATATGAGGCCGGCACATCAGTCCTGGTCCGAGCAAAACACTCAGAAGGCTTCCCTGGTCCCAGGCTGTTGAACATGGGCCGAAGGAGAGAGTAAAGAAACAGGGCGCTTTTCCCCAGGCGCGGGCTCTGTCAGGCCGGCCTGGTGTGTATGGCTGTTCCAGACATTGCAGAAACAAACACTGGGCTGTTGGGTCAGGTTCCCCTGTTTCTCAGATGAAGGAGCCAGACTGGAGCCAGCACATTTCTCAACCCCCAGGCAACCGCTGACCAGGCCCTCCTGGGCTCGCTCTGTCTCCGCTGGCTGCTGTGAGCGGCGCAGCCTCTTGGCGGGCTGAGCAGCCCCCGGCCCTGCTGGCAGGTAAGGGCCCAGCGCCCTGCGTGCCAGGGACCTCCCCCTCTGTCTGGGAGGATAGATCCAGGAGCTCGGCCAGGAGCCCCGGGCCCCAGTCAAGTCTTCGCTTGCCTCAACAGCCTGGCAGCTGAGCAGAGGCCCCTGAATTGCTTGCTGGCAGGCAGATCGGGAAGGCAGAAGTCCTTCTGGGATGTGACTAGGAGGGGAGGGGAGTGGGGAGAGACTGGGAGGAGTCTGGGCCCCAGAATGAGCTATCTCAGTGGTCAGCATCTGCCAGGCACTCTGATGAGAAGAGAGGGCTCCTGCCCAGAGGAGCTCAGAGTCTGCAGGGGGAGATGGACACAGGGCAGACAATCTCAGTGCAGTGCCAAAGGGAGGCAGCAAACTCAGGCTGCACCACTTACCAGCTACGTGGCCTCAGTTTTCTTGTATGTGAAGTGGGACTAATAACTTCCACTTAAAAGATTCAGATGAGAAGCATAGGAGGATAAGTGCTTTGCCCATAGAGTACTTTGCTCATAAAAATGGTGCTTGCTCCAGGATCTCTGCCCTCCCAATTAGATGGATTCTGTGGAAGTCAGGGACCTGCGCTTATGTTTCTTTTAGAGCACCCATAGTTTCTTACTTAGTCGCCCAAGTAAGAGAGAGGTTGAATGTGTATCCCACTGGGAGAGAAACAATTGCCATTAATAATAACCTCAGGATGTGCGTCTCTCCCTCCTGAGCTTGCTCCAAGGAATCCGCCTCTTTGAACTGACCAAGATGAAAACCACAAGACAGGCAGCAGCAGGTGGGAAGGGCTTGGCCAGTCTAATAATCTCATAATAACGAGTCTGGATAATCTAAACTTGATAAAACCTCCTTGAATAATCGAGGACAGACAGCAATTGTGAGAATAACTCCTATCAAGACAGCACTCTCCGTTCGCAAAGATCTACCGTGAACATCATTCCATCCCGGGGAACCCAGTGAGTATGTGGTGAAGGACAGAGGCTTGCAACAGTCTCTTGATGCAAGGTACTAGGATCCTGGTTTAACCGAGAAGGAAGCCGAGGCTCTGAGAGGTGAAGGAAATTGCTAGGCAAAGATGGGTCCTGTTTGATGCCGAGCCGTGTCCTTCACGCCACACCACACCTTCCCTACAAACAAACTGGTAAATGGGGGTATGCAGTCGCTGGCCCTCCCCCGAGCCAGACAGGAAATCCAACCAACACAGCTGCTGTCAGTGTGCTGATCTTGGAGATGGGTCTTTGAAGCCCCATGTCAGAGTTATTCCCTGCACCCCTACCCTGCCTGCCAGCAGGCAAGTTCCCTGGTGGGTGGGAACCGTGGAAAGACGAGAAGGGGGCCATTGGCACAGCTGGAATGCAAACAAACAATGAGGCTGGTGAAACATTGGCCCGGGTCTCTTTTGCTGATGGAGGGTGTATAAAATATGGAAATAAAAATTACACAACTGAGCTGTCTCCTGGGAAGACGATGGCTAATTAGATGTCTCACGGCACACTGGCTCTTAATCACACAGCAATCTTTACCTTCGGGTTGCAACCCCTAGCCACGAGCCAGGCGTGACGCCCAGAGAGGCTCCTGGGACTCCAGGGGTCACCGAAGCCACCACTCAGAGCACACTTTCCATGCTCTGTCCTGGGGAGGATTTGCCTTCGTCACGCACTGAATACCAGTCTCCTTAGAAACCCTAAGAGTGAAGTGCTCGAGAGTCCTCATTTGCTACATGAGCAAGTCGAGGCAAGGGGAGGTTGTAGGAGCACCCTAGTCTTGGTGGGGAGGTGAAAGGGGGTCACTGCCTCCAGAAACAAAAGGAAAGATAGCCCTAAATCCATAAAGAAAGAATTGCTTTTGCTTTCTCATTACATGGGCATTTTATGGGGTGACAGAGATGACAAATCCTGGCTTATCTGAGCCGGAAAGGCCCTTGTCACAGCGTTGAGGCCAGCATGTTAGAAAGTTTTCTTTTTCCTTTTTTAGCAACGGGACCCTGGGTCAGACTGTAATCTTGTGTGGAACTGCAGTAGATAAAACAGAGCAAGGAGGAGCCGCCCTGGCAGCCCACGGGCCTGATCCAACGGCCATCACCTCCTCCCTTCTGGCCTTGCTCTCTCCATCGCCTCCTCCCTTCTGGCCTTGCTCTCTCCATTGTATCTTTCTGGAACCTTAGGGTTCCTTAGAATCCAGTCTGAAAACCGCTGTCCTTGTTCAACTCCTGTCTCCCCTTGTTCCACATGAGAAAACAGAGATCGGGAGAAGTTAAATGGTCTGTCCAGTGTCAAAAAGCCAGTAAGCGGTAGAGGCAGAACCAGAAATCAGGCTTCCTGTTGTTCAGGTCGAGGACCTTTGGCTGGACCAGGCAGCTTTACTGCTCTAAAGTACTATGCAGAGGGGCATGGATATAGATGATATAGATACGACCTAGGTATTTATCATATACAGATCCAGAGAAATGAAGATAAAGATATGTCATTTTTTGAGTGTTCTTTGTGCCAGGCTATGTGGCTCTACTAGGGGCTTGAAGTTGGGGGAACATGGGCCCTATTCCTCAGGTGCTCACAACAGAGCTGGGGAGACAGAGGCTCCCACGCCAGCCCCACAAACCAGAAGGTGGAGGAAATCTTATCCAAAGTGCGCATGACAGCCCATGAGGAGTACAGGGTGGGAGAGAGTCCTTGTGGACTGACAGGGGTGAGAGTTTTTGAAAAGGCGGTACTTGGACCAGCAGAGCTGGGAGCGTTGATAGGACCATAACAGGCGAGGCACTGAGAGCAAAGGCCGAGAGGCAGGGAAGTGCGAGGTGTGATGGCAAATACCCTGGAACCATCCAAAACAGATCAGCTCAGCCTCTGCCCTGTCCCCTTTGCTACCAAGATTTGTCCTTCCCACCCGAGCCCACCTTGCCTTGCTGGGATCTATCTGGGGGTTCAGCCTCTTCCTTTCTGAGAGGGAGAAGAGGGAGAGAACAGGAAAAAGAAAATTAATTCTCCAAGCCTGCTGTGTGTGAGTGTATGAGTGTGTGTGAGTGTGTGTGAGTGTGCGTGTGTGTGTGTGTGTACATAAGAAAAAAATACCACTGATACCAAACACTACCTGCAGCTACTTCTCCCTACTTTTAGAGAAAGGCACAATTAACCTCGGGGGAGCTGCTCTAACAGAGCTTTATCATTAACATTACTGTTCTTCTTCTTATCATTCTAGGAAAATGCCTTGATGGCCTCTCTAGTCCCTGGCCTGGAAGGGGAAGGAGAAACACTAGAGAAGGGTAAATTGCTCTGCCTAAAATGCATTTGAGCTTTGCTCCCTGGAAGGTCCAGAGGCCGGATGGGTGAAGGCTGGGCAGTGGCGCTGGGAGCGAGGGCTCAGAAACGGCAGGAGAGAGGAGGCTGACAAGGGAAGGGAAGACAGAGCCCCGACACCAGGCAGGAGGCACACATGGACAGGGAGACAGGGAATGGCCACCTGGTTTGGGAGAAGATAGAGCTGATTTTGCTTACTTCTGTACTTCCAGCAGAAGTCTGGGGCCACGAGAACTTCATGTGGGTGGCCCTGTGGAATGAGGATGGGTGATGGGGTGGCAGAGGGGCTGCTGAGAGCGAGGTCAGGAGACCGATGCACTGGGATGGAGCAGGTGAACGCCTGGGAGTGCTGGGGAAAGGCTGCTTCTCGGGGTAGTGGGGACAGGGCATGAGCTGTTTTATTTAGAGAGTATAGTGACAGAAGCTGCCAGAAGGCTAGAAGGCCAGGGAGCTTGGTGTACCTGGTTACGTGTGTGCATGTTTATGTTACACACATTCATGTAAGTGTGCTCCGGAGTGCCAATCCCCGTGTGACTGGGCGGGTGAAGGTGTGTGCGTTTGTGGGTATGGGTAAGCATGGAGGAGTGAAGAAATGCATGTGTGCGCATGTGTGTACGGGGCCCGGACTTCAGGACCCGTGAGCTCCGTGTGCACTCATGTATGCAGATGCGCACGTGGCCGTGTGGCTGTGCATGTGTGTCACCGGCTGTGCGCAGGACCGTGGGGCTATCCGTAAATGCATGTGTGTGTGCACAGATGTGCCGGGGGCCTGCCAGGCCAGGCCGCCTCTGCGATGCGCCTCCCTCCCCACGGGGCGCAGCACGGCCAGCAGGGCTCAGGGCAGCCGGGGAGAGGGGGGTGGATGTTCCCGGGCGAGCTTGCCCCAGAGCCCTGCTGCTCGCCCAGGAACATTCCCACTTTCCCATTCCTGGGAAGGAACATAATGTCCACTGGCTCCTCTCCTGCCTCGTGAGTCCAACTCCCTTGTCTTGGGCTGCAAGGCGCTTCCTGACCAGGACAGGGAGCATGCAGGGAGCCAAACCCCGGGGGCAGAGTGGGAGCGAGACACACCGGCTCCAAGAGTGTCAGCAACGGGAGGTCTTCCCGGGGTGATTAAAGGAGCCATCATTTATTGGGTGTTTGCCATGTGCCAGCCCCGTGCAGAACATTTCACAGGAATAAACTCCTTTAGGCCTCCCTACGGCCATGGTTGCTAGGGATTACCATGGTCTCGTTTGGGCAGATGAGGAAACTGAGGCTCAAGTTAAGGAACTTGTACAAAAAGGCACAAGCAGAGCTGGGATTGGACCTGGGGTTCCCCGACTCTGGAGCCCCAGCGCTTGACCCTGCAGGCAGGACAAAGACCTCCCATCCAGCCCTGCCCCTCAGGGCACAGACAGGGAGACTGAAGCCCAGGAGGGGACCTGCTCCTTACCCGACTTTCTTCTATGCTGGGCTGTCCACTAGGAAGTCCAGGAGATAGGTGGGCTGGAACTGCGGCAAGGGACCTTAGAGACAATGGTGATCAACCTCTCCGCTTGGGAAAAGGCCACATGTAAAAGGCCAGGGCACACTGATCTCTGCACAAACTGCTCCCCTTTGCTGGGACTGCCCAGGTCGGAAGTGCAGCTCCTGTGGCTTGTGGCCAGGGGACCGCACCACGGAAAGCCTTCCACTCCCATGGCCAGCGTGGCCCCCGGGCCCACGAAGCCCTAGCCCAGCACAGTAGGCAGGTGAGTCTCTTGGCCCCCAACTGATCCTATACATCTCAGCCAGCCTCGCCTTTTTCAAATATGCTTTTAGCACCTGAGTGCCTACTATGCACCAGGCCCTACTATGTGCTGAGCCCTTTCATATCATAAATGACAGCAGTTACACTTTCCATTTATTATCTCATCTCATCTCCATAACTATATTATAAGGTTGATGTGATTCCCATTTATAATGAAAAAAAAAAAAACAAAACAAAAAAAAAAAAAACCCTGAGAAACAGAGAGGTTAAGTCACTTTCCCAAGGACACACAGCTTGTAAAAGTTGGAAACAGAATTTGAACTTGAGCCTGACTCCAAAGCCTGTTTTTATAATTAGATTATCACATTTTAGCCTTATGATACTCTCATGAAGTAGGGAATATTTAGCCCAGGATCAAAAACAGGGCACAGAACTGTTAGGTAACTTGCTCAAGGATACATATTGAGTAAGGAGCAGAGACAGGATAGGAACTCAGGTCTGTGGGAACATCAATGTGCTTCTACAGCCAGACATCTGAGACTGCATTTTAAGAATGTGTGGTCAGGGCGCCTGGGTGGCTCAGATGGTTGAGCGTCTGCCTTCGGCTCAGGTCATGATCCCAGGGTCCTGGGATCGAGTCCCGCATCGGGCTCTCTGCTCCTTGGGAGCCTGCTTCTCCCTCTGCCTCTCTCTCTCTCTGTCTCTCATGAATAAATAAATAAAATCTTTAAAAAAAAAAAAAAAAAAAGAATGTGTGGTCAGGCATGTGTGTGTGTTTGTGTGTGTGTGCCCGTATGTGTGGGTGGTGGATCTTTCCATCTTCTTCCTGACACTCCAGCTCCTCAGCTCTAATCAAGATGGATCTCTCTCCTCTGGGTCCCAGGGAGGCCATCCTCCTCCTCACCCTACTTGTTTCTGTCCCTCTCCCACCCTAACTCTCCCCTTCTCAGATTTCTCATGGTCCTTGGACCATGTAACTCCCCTCAGAGCCCTGTTCTCTTCAGCCTGACTCGAGGTTTTCAGCTGATTTTTCTTTGTCCAGTCCATCTCCATGTCAAATCTGGGGCTCCCCATTGCCACAGCTTAGCACAGGGCTAGGCCCATGGTAGAGACTCAGACCATACTCACTGCTTCTCCTGATGATAAGGGTGAGCCTTGAGTCACCAGGGACCCATCCATCTATCCATCCATCCATCCAACCATCCATCCAACAAATACTTATTAAGTAACTACTATATCCCAGGCACAGTTCTAGGTACTTGTTTGCATCAAAGAATAAAACCTAACAAAATACCTGCCCTTATGAGTCTCATTATCTAGGAGGGAGAGAAAGACAATAAATGATAAATAAGTAAATAAATGTTGGAAGATGATGCCTAAGAGAAAAAAATAGCACAGTGTAAGGGAGAATCCAGAGCCCATGGAGAAGGTGATCTTTAAGCAAGACTTGAAAGAGGGAGTGAATTAGCCAGGTGGCTATCCATGAGAATATGCTCTGGGTAGAATAGACAGCAAGTACAAAGGCCCTGAGGTAGATGTGTGCCAGTATGGCTGGAGTGGAATGACCTGGGGGAGAGGAATAGAGAAGCAAGTCAGACTGTGCAGGGACTTGACAGACACTGTAAGGACTTGGACTTGGACTTTGAAGAAGAGGAGGGCTTTAGAAGCTCCTCCTCCTCCCCACCTCCACCCCAGATCTTTGTTTTGCTGCCTTTAATCATTCAGGTCTGAACCAAAGCTATCTCCTCAGGACTTTTCCGAGGACTACTTCATCTAAGTGGCACTCCGCATCTCACCATTAACTCTTTATCACAACTACCATATTTAATCTTTTTCATTGCATTTGCTGCTCTGCAAACTAGCTGATATGGGTTTTCTTGGTTCCTGGGTTTCTTTTGTGTCTTTGTCCACCAGAGTGGAAGTGGCTGGAGGGCAGGGCTTGTTTAGTGTAGAATGCCCACTGCCTAGAACAGTGCCTCACCGCATCAGAGCACTGTACAACGATGCAGCAAGTAGCCTGCCGCCCCGACCACCAGCCCAGGAACAGCCACTGATCCCCCGTGGGCTGGTTACCAGCTCATAAACCTTGCTCCTGTTGGAAGGCAGGTGCGCGTCTTCGGCAGAAATTCCATCCTGCCCCTCCTCCAGCTGCCACCATCCTCCTAAAATGCCCTCCTAACACCCACTAAAATTGAATATCAGGGCTTAAACTCAAGTTACAACAAGTCAAAAGAAGCCATTGGCCAAGCTGAGCCTTCTTTTCTGTCCCTTAACTAGGTCACCAGAAATAAATAGCTCTTTTACTAGAAATTCATGGCATTGCCCTACCGGTCCAGTCATAAAGCTGTTACCCGGAGAATTCCACAAAGCAAAGGGGGACAAGAAGTAATAGAGAACCTACTAAGTGCTTGACATAGATCTCATCACTTACGCTCCCGAACAAGCCTGCAACGTAATGTTTTTACACCTATTTTACCGACAAGGAAACTGAGGCTCAGAAGTTTAGTAACCGTCCCCATCTCAATATGATGTGATTGGCTTATGACAAAGCCAGCGCTGTCTTAGTTCTTAGTTCTCGGTCTTAGTTCTGCCAGACCCCAGACTTCATGCTCTTTGTCCATGCCGATGCTAACCCAGCTTCAATCCAGCACAAAAATCTATTCTTCGGAGGACTGAAAAGAATCAAGAAAAGGAAAATCAGAAGAGTAAGGAACCTGTCTCAATGGGACTGGGGTTGTCTAAGAGCCGGCTTGGTACTCATGCTGGAGGAGCTGCCGTGAGCCCGGCACTGCCCAAGCAGGAGCGTCCTGTACCTCAGAGAGCCCTGTCTTCCTCACCATCTGGGGCACTTGGAGCAGCCCTGGGGCCCGGCTCGCCTGCCTGGGTACTCCACAGGGAGTCTCCGGCGGCCTGCCTGCCTGCCAGACTAAACATTCCCTCTCCCAGCTCTCCCTGCTCCACCGGCCAGAGTGTCCTAGGAGAGTCTCAACAACAGAGGAGAGGGATAGTTTACACGTGTCTGTGGACACCCTTGGGAGAGAGGTGGGCATGGACCCAGGCTTCCAAACACACACACACACACACACACAAACACACAGAGGCAGAAATGGTCATCTTTGTATACTGATAAAGAGAGGTGGGCCCACACTAAACACACACACACACATATAAATACCCAGACGCCACATGCCCTGGGCTTCTGGACCCCGACAGGGACACATAGGACTAAATGTGGACACATCCACAGTGTGCAGGGCTATATTTTGGAAAATAGGGAAGAAGATCCTGCCAATGTTTCCACTCTGTGCTGCTTATAAAAATTTTGCAGCCAGGAGAGATGCCCCTGAGCTGTGTAGCTATGTGTGGGCTGTCAGATAAAGTGGGGATCATAAAAACAAACAGCTCAGAGCACATGTGGGGTGGGGGGAGGCCCGCACTTTGCTGACAGGGTCGGGGCAAGGGCTGTATTGACAGCAGGATCCCCCAGTGGCTGATAGAGAGGCAGCTGGAGCCTCCAGCTGATAGGCTTATGGCTTCAATTTCCTGAAAGGAAAAAAACAAAAACATAAAAAACCCCACAAGCCTACCCTAATGGTTGCTTTCGGAAGATTCACTGAAATCACATTTGAAGCACCGTGCCCGGTACATTACAGGCTCTCAATACATGAAGGCTGTTAGTGTGATTAAGCTCACAACACCACAGGTAATAATGACACGAAGCATTCCATTGTCACCTTTGATGCTGTCCCTTTTCGAGCTGATACCTTTTTCTTTTTTTTATTATGTTCAGTTAGTCAACGTACAGTACATCATTAGTTTTTGATGTAGTGTTCAGCGATTCGTTAGCTGCGTATAACACCCAGTGCCCATCACAACACGTCGGGCTGATTCCTTCTAGCGTTGTATGTCTCAGAAATATTTGATATAATATATGTGTGTGTGTGAAATGCATTTGTAATAGCAATAAGAACAAAAACAACAACCAATATTTATCGAATATTCACTCGGTGCCAGGCATTGTCCTGAACACTTTACATGTGTTATCTTGTTTGACTTTCACAACAACCGTATGAGGAGGTACTATGTTATACCCATTTTACACAGGAGGAAAATTTGCCAAGTGGAGTTTGAATATGACTGTAAATCCATTTAAGTGCTGAAAAACTCTGTGTGTGTGTGTGTGTGTGTGTGTGTGTGTGTGTAGTATATATTTATTGTCAAGGAAGTCAGCCAGAAGTCAAGTGGGTACTACCAATCCCAGCCTCTCAGGCAATGAACTCTGAGTCTTCCTCAGCTTGGGGCATGCAGCCAACTGGTGGCTCTATTATGGTTTTCTTTTGGACGTTATTTTGAGCATGAAGAGATGGTCCAGGAGGTAGTCCAGAAGTCACGAAGGAGAGGACCATGTTGGGTGTTAAAATGTTAAAAATGAGAACTTTATGGTGGCCCGAGGGGTCTTTAAGGAAAAGTTCCAAAAAACAGAGGGCACATAGGGATTGGGGCAAGTTCTGATCATAATCCGTGGCCTGGAGGGCTTGGCCATCCATTGTATAAAAGGAGCCTAGGGAAATTCCAGACAGAGGCTCTAAGGAGAACAGGAAAGCCACAGGCCCCTCCACTCAGCATGAGCTCTGCCACCTGGCCCATGGAGCTGGGTGCCTGGGGCCCCCAGGTTTCAGACATATGCCCATCAGGCCAATGGAATGTATGTTTGAAAGACAATGGGGTACCGAGAGTGAACCCTAATGGAAACTCTGCATTTTGGGTGACAATGTACCACTCTGGTGCAGAAAGTTGATAGCAGGGAAGGCTGCCTATATGTGGGGACGCGGGAGGATACGGGGGCATATGGACTCTCTGTACTTCCTCTCATTTTTGCTATGAAAATAAAACTGCTCTAAAAATAAGCTTTACTAATTAAGGTGGGGGAGAGAGAGAGAGAGAGAGAGGTGTGGAGCCCAAAGACAGACATAAGCCACTCCAGGTCCAAGGGTTTCAACCGTGTTCTAGGTCACCAAGGGGTTTCTGGGCCACCAGGGCTGGGGATTGAGTGGAGAGCCACAGAGCCAACAGCAGGGCAGTTCCACTCCCCCCTCCCCATCCCCCCTCCCCCCAGCCAGAGCTACCCCGGTTTTGTTTGTTTTATCAACTGGGGTTCTGCATAAACTCCAATTGAAGAAGGATTGCGTTGCTGGGTCATGTTTTGAAGACCTCTGCTTCAGAGGCTCAAATGGGGGTGAGACCACAGCCCTCCCACTGATGTGTACAACCTGACATCTGCAGGCCCTTTTACAAAAGGGCCCCAAAGGCGGGCAGCTCACCTTTAGGCCCTAGGGCCAGGTGGGGCAGGTAGAAAGTGCTTGGTAATTATTTATTGCATGAATAAATGGCTCATTTGAGTTTTACAGCAAATTTAAGAGGTGGGCAAGGCAATTGGGGGCAATTTTTACTCATCTTATGTCACATCTATTGAGTTGCTTACAATGGACCAGGCACTGCGTTATTCGCTCCACATGAATTAATTCATTTAATCCTCATTCCTCACCTTTGAGGTAAGTAATATAATTATTGATAAAAAAAGGGCACAGCAAAGTTCACTAACTTGCAAAGGTCACACAGCCCGTAAACAGCAGAGATTCCAATGCTGGCAGCTTGGCTCTTAACTACCACAAAAAGTTGTTTCAACCCAGCAAAACCCAGGCTGGGAGAGTTGTAGCGAGCCCCCAAATCCAAGGGAAGGTTACTGGTGGGGCCCAGGCTTGGATCTCAATAACAATTCAGATGCCCTCCCACCGCATCATGACATCGTGACTATAGCCTGGGCAGGGCATGGGATGGCCAGCTCCCCACCACCTAGTAAACAACAGGACACACCAACCCTGGGAGACCAAGGGCAGCACTTTCCAGGAGATCCACCCATACCCAAGGCCTGTCTGATGCAGAAACAGGCTGGGAAAAGAAACAGGAAGACATATTCAGAACAATAATAAAAAAGAAAAATGAAAAACACATCTCTTTTCCTAAAGTCTCCCATTCCATTCACATCCTCGGCTCAGACACTGGGTGGACCTCAGTCCCTTGTGGAACTTGGCCGGCGAGGTCCCTCCAATCTGGGAAGGGGCTGGATCTGAGCCCAGAGGGAGAGGGGGCGGTACTTAATGTCCAGGCACGCAGGCAGGGAGACTCAGGCTCTTACCACTGCATCCATCCATCCATCCATCCATCCAGCCATCCAACTGATGGAACTACAAAGAATAAACGCCAACATCTGCTCTTAAGCTGGTTGATCTCTGGGCTTCCTCTCTAAGACTGAAGGCCGCCATTTAAGAACTGCATGAGGCAAGCTATGACAAAGCTCTCCAAGTGACGAGGCATTTTACCTGTGAGAGGCTGTGTTATGTACATATTATAAAGCAATAAGAGATTCGTGGGACTTTGAAGAGAGTCTATTTTCTAGAAAGCTCAGAGCCACAATTATAGCCCACATCCAGGCAGCATGTTTGAGCCTATGGCACGCATTGCCTCAGAAACAATTTCTTCATTTCCCCCCTCTTTATTTTCCTCCTTTCCTCTGACTCTCTTGATTGTATATAGGTTATTACCTTGCATTAGCTTATATATTTTAAGCTTCCTCACATCCCTTTTGGAATAAAGTTGAATCATGAAGGGAAAAAATGATGGAATTAAACTCATGCAGATGGACTAAAGAAGGGATTTATTTCAGGAACTGAGATGAGCTCCCTGGCTAAAGCCCCACATGGAGAGCTCAACATTCCCTGTTACCCTCAGCCATGTCCCTGAGGACGTCACTGCTGTCACATGAAGGATTGCCTCTTGCTGGCCAAGAGACGGCAGCCCGTCAAGAAGCAACTGTCAGACCTGATTTGGGGCATCTGAAGAGGAGGCCCCTGCCTCAGTGGTCTCATTGTGAAATGGGGATTATATTAGTTCCCAGCCTGCAGGACTGCTGGGAAGGTGAGTGGTAAGAGCTCTCTAAGGGCTAGCTGTTATTGCTGGTGGGTTTGAGTTGGCCGTGACGGAAGCCAAGTTTAAAGCTTTGCACCAGAGCCCATGTGGACGGCCTGAGCGGTGCCTTCTCCCTTCCACTCAGGCTCTGAAAGTAGAGCAGGAGTAGAATCTTCGAGAGCACAGAGGCTCACATGGCCAAGAATCAATTGTTCAATTAATCCTAGATATTGAACGGTAACAGCCTCCCTAGTTAAGGCTGGAGGAGGCTTGCAGGGGTCAGGTTGTTTGCTAAGTTCTCAGGGGTGTGCAGAAGTGAAGACACGGTCCCTGCCCTCAAAGAGCTTAGTATCTACCAAGGGAGACCAACCTGCAAACCACCAGCGTCAGCACCAGGAGGATCGAGCTGTTCGGGGCTCCATCTTGCCTTTAGGCCTTTGCCCATGCTGTCCCCTCCACTTGGAACACCATTCCGTCCCTCCGCCCTCTCTTCAAATCTCTCTCTCTCCCCTCCACAAGTCTCTTAACTTGTGTTTCTACACACTTGTTCTTAATGTATTTTGCAATGCCCTTTTCTCCCTCCTCTCCTTTCCCTTTTGTCAACTTCAATCTTTGTCCCAATTTTATATTCAGAATTGGTTACTGTCCTTTTCGTAGTAACGCAAATGACTAAAATACGCCTGAATTTTATTAATTCATTAATCAATTTCATGTGGTATCTGCTTTTACAAAGGCCTATGCTGGTGCGTGAGGCAGAATAATGGCCCTCTAGAAATCTCCATGACCTACTTCTCTGAACCCGGGAAGATGTTACTCTGCATGACAAAAGAAATTTTGCAGGTGTGATTAAGTTAAGGATCTTAAAATAGGGAGATAACCCTGGATTATCCAGGTGGACCCAATGTAATCACAAGGGCCCTTAAAGATGGAAGAGAGAGGTGGGAGAGCTAGAGAGGGGAAGGAGCCCTGAAAACACAGGTCCCCATGATGGGATGGATTGCGGGCCAGCCCCCCCCCCCGCCCCCCAGAAAGGATGTGGGAAGCCTCAGGACACTGGAAAAGGCAAAGAAAGAGTCTCCCCTACCGCCTCCAAGAGCCCTGTTGACATCTTGATTTTAGATTCTGACATCCAGAAGATAATATATTTGTGTTGCTTGAAGCCACAAAGTTAGTGGTAATTTGTTAAAGTAGTAGTAGGAAACCAACACGGCTGGCTTCAGAAGAGAGATGAAACTATTTCTCACGGAGTTTTTATTTCCTAGTGTCAGTACAACCAGACTCTGTGTGTGTGTGATGGGACTTGCCCATATGGCATATGGACATCTTTTCTCCCCCAGATCATGGCTGACACAGGACAGGTTTCCTCAAAATAAATGGACGCTCTCCTCCTCTCAATCGAACTTTTGTGTGGAGAGGGGCTCACATGCCGAAGTGGATTTGGCCTGCACACCCCTTCCTCTGAAAAACATCAAGGGCATCATTGTGTTCACGCACTAATAAGCACCGCCAGGCGGTTGGCTTTGCTCTGCTTGTCCTTTCTTTCCGCAGTGACATCTGTGGGTCTTCAGCTGGCATCCGGGTACTGTGAGGGACAGGGCATGAGGGGGCATGGGGTGGGGGCCCAGGGAGACGTAGTGGGCCCAAGGGCATTTTACCATTTGTAAACGTACCTCCGTTTTTACAGTTAAAACATGCATCCTACAAGAAGGACCCCAGATCTTTTATTTGCTAAACGGAGCTCTGAAAAGTCCTAAAAGAGCCCATTTGCTCTGTTGGGAGGTAGAACATAGTAGAACACGGTGATGTGGAAAGGTGCCAAAAGCTGGATTTGAATACTGTCTCCTACTGGCTGTGGTCCCTGGGTTTGTTACTGTTCTTTTCCTCATCTGTGAAATGGGACAATAGGGTAGTTCTGGGTACACAGGAGATACTGCATTTCTGTGGATAGCACAGCCCCCCGAGAGAAACAGCTCTCACTACATGGTAGCTCTTGCACTTAGCCCCCGATCTAGTGTCAAAATGAAGGATGGTAAAGAGATAAGACGAAGGTTCTATGGGCAGTTCTCTTGGTGGAGGAATCTCTGCTGAAAGGCTTCCAAGAGGCATGAAATATTTTTTTTCTTTGGTTCCCTCTAGGCGTGAAGCCTCTCTTCCATGCTGTGATGAGAAGTCTGTAATCTGAGCTTCCCATCTTGCATCCTGCTCAATGGACCTGTTTACGTTCTCATCCCCCACCAGGGTTCTCAGGCCGGCCTACCCATTCACCAGAGGCTCCGAGGCTTGTAAGGGAAAGAGCTGAAGCCGTGAGTGGAGAAGTCAGCCTTTGAGGCCAAGTGGCCACTTACTCTTGCCTTTGGAGCAAGAAGTACAATCCGCTGATGGGGCAGGAAGCCTTCAGGATGGGGTCAAGTAGCAGCGGATACACTTAAATGTAGAACCCGTCATCCTTGGGCTGCAACCTCAAACGACAGTTGGCCCAGCTCTGCCTAAAAAGGCAATGCTTCTCTGCTCACCAGGTGCAGCTGCCGTGCAGAACTGGTCCCCGGGCCTTGCAGAGGCAGCAGGAAAGCTAAGAAGGAATCATCCTGTTTCTGCTCTGGACCAGGAGGGCGCCCAGTTCCAGGGGCAGACAAGGGGGCGATGTGGGAAAGAAGTCGGGATTGGGCGTCATGCTCACTGCCCAGGGGCCCATCTGAGCAAAAGCTGAAGGGCTGTGAAGCTGGGGTCACTTCCCCGCTGTGCCCTCAGCAGGCCCCAAAGGACACAAAACAAGAGGGGGCCTCTCACCAGCGAGGAGGGGAATAGAGCCCAGCTGTGGGCAGACTTCTGCTCCCTTCCCTGGTCTGGGACGTGGGACCTGGGCTGTGGGGATGAAGGGAGTACACCGGCTAGAGCAGCGCCCCTCCAGCTGCAGGGTGTATACTCTGAATCACTTGGGGTCTTGCTAAGATGCAGATTCTTTTTAGTGGATCTGGAGTGGGGCCTGAGGCTCTGCACTTCTAGCAAGACCTCAGGTGGTGGTGGGAGGGCAGATAAGAGAGAGAAAGGTGGAAAGGACAGAGGTGCTACGGCAGTGGGGGGACTCACAGAGGAGCACTGGACACAGAACCTGGCACCCTGACCTCAGCAGCTGTGACCCCCGGGGCAGGCTGACTCTCTGAGCCTCAGTTCCCTCATCTATAAGTGAGTATTAAAGTTTGAGACTTCAGGATTAGGATGAGGATTAAATAAAGCAACAAATGAGAAAGTAGCCAGCGAATTGCCTGGCCCGTGATAGTATCCAATATCCAATACATTTTGAAATAAAAAGCAAAAAAGCAAATAAGCCGGTGCAGGATCTTGACAGCCAAACAAAGGAGCCTGGCTTGTGCTGCCAAGAAGGCAGTCACAAATTATTCCCAACTCTTTAATAAAGCTAGCCAGCCCCCCTCCTTCATCTCTGCTGAACTGCCTCTGAGCAATTACGAGTACTTAAATGGAACTCAAACAGATAAAATTATAGAATTCTGAACCAGTCCTGAATGCAGACCTCTCGCTAATTCTCATTAATCTTTTGCTTTGGTCTCAATTGCTGTGATTACACAGATCCCGATTTCCTGGAATAATCGGCTGGCTCTCCCCCCGACAGATTCCAAGATGAGCAGCAGGTTGCTGGGGACGGCACATGAACAGGGCATCCTGGGGACACAGCACCGCCTGGGCCCCAGGGCCGTGAATCAAACTCTGGTGAAGCTAACGAGAGAAATGACCCATTTTGCAGGGTCCTCAGTAGAAGCCCTCAGAAAAAGGCGGCCTCCAGAATGAACCCTTTCCAGTCACACAAAACAGCAAAGGAGGTGGCATTGCCAGGAAGGTTCTGTCTGCGAGGCTGGGCCCTGCGCCCCCCCCCCCCCCCGCCCCGCCCCTCCACTCTCTCAGCCTCACCCGCTCTCTCGGTTGCTCGGGCCTTCTGGGCTAGGCAGAGCCTCAGCCACTTTTCATTATTCTTTTCTTTTTTAAAAATAATATTTAGAAATGACTTTGGACCCGGAAACTTAAACATTTCCACCAAGCCATTTTGTTCCCCCTGAGGTGTATTTTTTTAAGTAGAGAGAAACAAAGCCGGCATTTCACAAACAGAACAAGAGGGAATGATGGTAAATACACTTAAAATCAGCAATGGAGGCGTGTTCCTTTACCCTCCTTGTGAGAGAATCTTAGATGGGGCTGGGCTGGAGGGCCAGGAGTTTCTCCTGCAGGCCCAAAGATCTAGATGAGAATGGGGGAGCCGCGGGGAGCCTGGGTGGAGGCCTATCAGCATCTCCTCTGGGTGTGTTTCTCCCAAATATCCCTTGCCCTGCCTCCTCCCCTTGACCTCTCAAGAAGGCAGTGGAAGTCCTGTGTAGTGGTCAGGAACCTATCTGGGCTCACTCACTGGGAGACCCTGGGGGAAGGTAATTAACTTCTCTGAGCCTTAGTGTGGTCACCAGTAAGTGGGGCTAATATTACCATATGAACCTCATGCGGCTGCTGTGAGTTTCAAAGGAGTTAATACCTGTGAGGTATTTGGAACACTGCTGGGCACAAAGCAAAGTTCAATAACTTAATATGTCCCAAACCACCAGTAACTAGCATGCCCTCAACCTCTTGATCCCACCCGGCACACCCCAGTCCTTCCTTGGCTCCCCATCTCGGTAAACAACAACTCCATCCTTCCAGTTGCTCAAGGCCCCAAGCCTTGGAGTCATGTTTTTACTCCCCTTTTTCTCTCATACTCTACCAGCAATGCATCTGCAAATTTTATCAATTCCACGTTTAATGTACATTCAGGATCTGGCTGGTTCAGCCCACCACCAACACCCTGCTCCAAGCTAGAGTCATCTTTCCTCCTCACAATTCCAGTAACCTACACGACTCTCCCCGCCTGACCCCCTATCTCTCCTCCACACAGCCTCCAGAGTAGTCTTTTTAAAACATTTAAGTCAGATTATGTTTCTCTGCTTAAAACCCTTTTACTCAGAATAAAAGCCAAGTTTTCACTAGGGCCCAGGAGGTCCTATGGGACCTGGCCCTACCTCCTCTCTGAAGCTATCACCTCCCTCTATTCCCCTTGCTCACTGCTCCCAGCCACACTCTCTTCCTTGCTATTCCTTGAACCTGCCAAGAATGCTCCTGCCTCGGGGCATTTGCACTTTCTGTTCCCTTTGCCTAGAACACTGTTCCCTGAGAAACCTTATGGCTCCCTCCTTCACTTCTTTCAGGCTCTGCTCACATGTCACCTCATCAGAGAGGTCTTCCTTGAACCTCCTGTATAAAAACCTTTCATTAAGCACTATAACCATTTCTCTGCTTCATTTTCTTTTTTTGCTCTTATTGTGGGTTAATATTATAAATCTGGGGGATAGGTTCCTTTTTTCCCTTCTCCTTCCTCTATTTTAAGCCCTAATATAGCAGCAGCTTAATTCCTGTTCTCCATTGCTTTATTCTAAGTCTCCAAAAACATGTGTGGCACATAGTAAGTGCTTTGCAACTATTTCTTGAATAACTATCTCCCTCATTCCTGTCCCCCTCTAAGACAGTCCCATCTTGTGCCCAGGATGACCTGCCTACAACACAGATCATATGATGCTCCTTCACTGCTCAGGAACTACCAGTGACCCCTTGCTGTCCACAGGGCAAAGCTACTATTACATATAGAAGGCCTCTCGTGGTCCAGTCCCACCCGGCCTCAGGTCCCACTGTTGCCATCAGCAAGCCCCCAGCTCCTGGAGCAGCAGAGTACCGTTGTCCCCTGCGTGGTGATCCTTCACTCATGCTGTTCCTTCAGCTTGATCCATGTGTCAGACTATCACTGGAGTGGGTTGAATGGTGGCCCCCCGAAATGATATGTCCATCCAGAACCTGTGATGGTGACCTTTGTTTGGTAAAAGGGTCTTGGCAGATGTAATTAAGTTAAGGATCTCAAGACCAAGATCAGCATAGATTAGGGTGAGGTCTGAGTCCAACCACGAGTGGTCCTCATGAGGGAAAATATAGAGAGAAGGCACAGAGGACAAGACTACGTGAAGACAGGCAGAGATTGAAGTGATGTGACCCCAGGCCAGGAAACATGGGAGCCACCAAGACCTGGAAGAGGCATGAGACCAACATCTCCCCAGAACCTTCGGAGGGGCAGGACTCTGCCAACACCTTGACTTTGGACTTCTGGCCTCCACCCCTGTGAGAGAATGAATTTCTGTTGTTTTAAGGCACCAAGTTTGTGGTCATCTGTTATGACAGTCCCAGGAAATTAATACACTCCCTTTCAAAACTACTGTAGAGATGCAGGCCTTGCCTCCCAGTCCTGCTGGGTCTGAGGTGACCCTTCTATACTTAGATGCCCCTGCTTCCCCGGCCAGAGCTCACTGGACCAAGGATGGACAGGTGGCCCAGGCTGGGCTAGTCAGTGTCACAAGCATTGGGAAATGTCGGTGAGGCCACAGGGCACTGGTGGGGAAAAGTCATACAGGCTCAGAGCTGGGCTGCGTGGGGTTGTGCGGGAGAAGGAAGCTGAGGGAGAGGAGCAGGACCGACACTGACCACAAAGGAGACCAGAGGTCCTGACGACTCTCTGGCTCCCACAGAGAAAGTCCTGCTCTTTGCTTCCAAAGGTTCCCTAGTATTTCTCCCATATCCATCCTCTCTCTGCCCTACTTCTCTTCGACCTGGCTTTTCCTTGAGAAGGCTGCTTTTCCTTGCAGCCAAATCAACCCTGATCTAACAGTTGAGCTCCAGTGTCACCTCTGTGAAGTCTTCCCTGACTCCACCATGTGGAGAAAGAGGCCTAGACTCATGGCTCCTTCAGCTCTGTGTCCCCGTCAAGATCCATTGTCATCATTCGTGATGCTTGCATGCCATCCTCCCTGGAGACTGGGCTCCTCTAGCCATGGAATGATCTTATTGTATGCGTCCCAATTTCCCAATTACCCAATGGGGCACAGTGGCTGGTACCACAATGGATAAACAGATGAACAAAGGAATGAATGCTACTCAGCTCTGCCCTCGAACTTGGAGTCAGGTGGGGAGTGAGTCACTCATTGGGGGCATGTGATGGGGCATGCATGGGAGTGGGGGTGGGAGCAAGAAGAGCAATGGTCAGGGAGGGGGGAGGTCAGTGCTGGGGGATGCAAGGGGACAGAGAAAGTGTGGAAGCAGTGGCATGGGTGATGATGACTGCTGGAACAGGCAGAAGGCAGTGTGGAGCAGGGAGGACTTCCGACTGGGGGGGGGGGGTGCAGGGATTTGGGAGGAGGGAGAGGAAACACCTGCCCCTGGAGCAGGGCAGAGAGGGCCTGACTTGAACAGAAGTTCCAAGATGGGAGCTGTGATGGGGGGCATCAGTGGGGCCTGTCCTGGGGCCTCCGGCAACTCATCCACTTAGCTGACATCCAGCCAGGCTCTGTGCCCAGTGCCCGTTCCACAGCAATGACAGATAGCAGAATTCAAACACCAGACTGGAGCGCTTAAGAGAACAAGACTGTATCTGCTGTTACAAGGACCAAGACATAATCAGCACATACCCAAAGCATGTGTGGAGCACTTTATAGTTTATAAAGTGCTTTCTCCATATGCATGATTACCAAGTCACGTGGCAGAGCGGAAAAGTGGTGACTGTTCCTGCAGGAGCCCGAGTTCAGGTCTTGCGTCCACCATTTGGTGGCTGTACAACCTTGAGCTCATGATGACCAACTTGAGCTTCAATTTCCTCATCTGTAGAATGGTACCAATGGCTAGTGTTTATTGAACACCTAATGTATTGAACACCTGTTGTAAGTGCTTTTATATGTATCCGCTTTCTGGACCATCAAAACGACCCAATAAAATAGGTACTACCCTCACCCCATTTTGCAGGTGTGGACACCAAGGCTCTAAGAGGCTAAGTAGCTTGCCTGAGTCACACAACTGCTCAGCTGAAAAGAGGAGATTTGAACCCCTGTATTCTGCTCCCAGAATCCATGTTCTCAGCTCACTGTAAAGACCACAGCCCTACCTCCAAGGCTTTGGGGGAATCAGATTAATAAACACACAAGTGGTTAGAGGTTAGAGGTAAATCCTGGCCATGGCTATTCTTTCATCCCGTGCTTGTGGTGGCGTCAGATGCTTTGGGTGCTTTAGCAGATACTGCAGAACCCTGGCACCACTGATGGCCCAGGCCAGCGGTCACTCACAGCAGGGACAGTGCCCCTCTGCGGGGAGAGGCCAGCACTTTTGGCCTGCTCACACGCCAGGAGCACCCCTCAAGCGACAGACATGTGAACTGGTGGATAAGCACCCCCTGGTGTCACTTCCCAAGTCAACAACTGGCATGGTGGTCCCTCCCTCGGGGTCTGTTTGGAAGCTAAGAAGTGGATCAGTTTGGAGAGAGAGGAAAAGACGAGATATTACCTGTTGAGGCTTCAGATTTTTCTGGATGCTGTCAGGAGAAGAGCTAGAGAGAAGAGAGGCACAGAGGAGCCCTCAGACAGAAGGGGAAACTCCCAGGAACGGGACAGAGGCATGGACACCCCCCCATGTGGTTCCTCAAGCAGATCAGCCCCTCAGCCCACATTTCACTTGACCCTCCAGAAAGACTGGCCATCAGGGGATTCTGGCAAGAGCCCCCTTGCCTCTGGAGGGGACTGCAGGGGCATTCCTTGTAACTCTGGGACATGAGCATAGAATGGAATAGAATGTGCACAAATAAGCTCCCATTGTCGAAGTAAACTGAGGCCAGGTTTCATGAGGCTGTTTTCTTTTCTCCCCACTGCCCACATGCCTCCGCTCAAAGACCATGCTTGTTTGCTTACTTATTTAATCCCAAACCCTCTGCACCTTCAAAGGGCCCCTTTGTGTCCAGGATGAAGTGGAGCATTTCTGCCTTGTGGACACAGTTTTCCAAACAAGCTTCCAAACACAGAAGAGCCCCGATTACTAACAGTAAGATAGCACTGGGATTTGGGCTGGTGGATTAAGTGAACAGGAGGCAAGAAGAAAAACAAGAGACAGGATGCATTTTCAGCAGGTTCCTCCAGACGAACAGTTTGCAATTTCATTGGAAAGGATGCTCAGGAGGAAAGAGACCAAAGAACATGGTGGGAAAAAAGCAAATTCCTGGCTCAGCTGTGTGACTCCTTCCCTTGACAAGATGGGCACGAGGGAACAGGGACAGGACACATTGAAAAGGGCTGAGACCAGGCCAGCACAATGGGGAAGGGGACTCAGTCACCTCCCAGTGAGGGCGGCTTGAGTCACAGCCCCTGGGCTGGGTCCAAAAGGTTCCCTGCCCATTTTATTCATCACTGAAGCCACAGAAACACTGGGAACAGAGGGTGTCTGGCTGGAACTGCCCGGCCAGGTCCACATGGGGAGAAGTTTTCAGAGAACACGGGTGGAGTGAAAAATCAGCATAAGAATTTAAAAAAACAAAACAAAACAAAACAAAACAAAAAAAACCCCTGGCCATTAAAGAATATATTATTCAGAACTGACCCAAGAAAATTCAGGGGGGATATTTGCACTGAGATGCACCCTGTTCCCCAGTGGTTCAGGTTCTTCTAATAAGAGGCAGGATTACCTAGTGGGCAAGAGCTTGGCCGAGGAGCCAAACCGCCTGGGAAGGAATCCCCCAGCTATGCCACCGACGTGCTGGGTAACTTTGGGCAAATGCTTGACCTTTCTGTGTCCTTCGGTTTCCTGATCTGCAAATCGGGGCTGATGCTAATAAATGTACTTACTTCAGCGAGTTGTCTGTGAGGATTAAATGAGTAAATATGTCTAAAGCACCTCGAGAAGGATCTGGCATATAATAAGTAACCAACACGTGTCAGCTGTAATGACCACACAGTTTCAATAGACAATAGCTCCTTGGCGCTACAATATTCTCACAGGTGCAACAGAATAAAAGTTAAAAAGGCAAAGCAGCATGAAAGCAGGTCAGACCAAAGAAGGATTCCAGAAGCTAGGAGACCGTCCTGCCCGGAACAAAGCTGCGGATAGCCTTACCTGCGCGCAACTCCCAAGGAGCACAGACGGCTGATCACTGTGCCAGCCACAGGTGCAGTGAGAGCTCTGAGGTCCCCCTGGCATTTCCAAGTTCTCGCGGTGGCAGGACGGCCCAGTTAGACTGCAGATCGGAAGTGTGGCTGAGACTGGGGCTCTGTCCCCGCAGAGGAAATGGCACAGCCCCTCCTCGCACTGAAAAGCAGCTCTGCCCTCTGGCTGTGCCTGCCGCTCCTGTGGTTGGTGACCGGGGCCCGGCCCCCCGGGGCAGCGGAGGGCCAGAACGCAGGCACGGTCCACAACTGGAGGCCAGCAGCACTGTGGTCCCTCCGTGCGGCAGTGACATGTCTCGGACCCGCTTGCCCTTCATAGCAGAACCCCATCTCACGTCCTTTGCTCAAGATAAAGGCCCCAGATTTTTCCATGCAGAGGTATCTTCAGGGGCGATGAATGGCCATTTCAGACAGACCCATGCACCCCAGCTAAACCCACAGTTCTGTGCAAACATTCCTCACGCACCCCCGGAACCTCAATTTTTTTCAGTTAGACTGCTGCAGCTTGAGAATGAAGCTAGAATTAAGACAAAGACAAAGGGCCACTATCAGTCATTATTTCTGAAGTAACAAGCAACTAATTGGGACTTACTGTTATTAAAACCTATAGTGCAGGCAGTAATTGAACTGCGGCTAACGAGGATTTCGGCACCAGGCTCTGCGGCCACCACTCCATTCCCCTGTTTCCGGGCGGAGGGGTCTGTTGTTAGAGGAAATGAATGGCCTCTTCATAGTCCTCCAAGAGATCTTAGTCATTTCAGAGATTTCTGCCGGGGAAGACGGTATGGCCGGGCAGTGGGGCGAGACAAGGCACAAGTGTCAGAAGCCTAGGAGCACATGGAGCTTTCTGGATGGGCTGCCATCCCTCTCAGGATGATGACATCATGCCTTTGGGAAATGGCTGCAGGGTACTGTCGAGTCAGTGGGAAAAGAGCTGAATTGGCTCCTTTATAAATAGATGTCGTGAGCCCCTCTAACCTACCAGGAGCTCCAAGAGATGCATTTATACACATCAATTCATTTACTCCTCCTAACTGCCTTAGGAAGGAGGTGCCATCAGGAACTGCTTTACAGAGGAGCGCTCTTGGCTCAGAGAGGTGATGTCACCCGTGGGAACTCACCTGGCCACCACACAGAGGGAAGCCAAGGTCGGAACCCAGAAGGAAGGGGAACATTCTTGCAAGCAGCATGGTGATGTGAGCAGGTGTAGAGTCAGCGGGGACAGCTGGGTGTGACCATCTTCTAGCTGCCTGGTGAGCTTGTCAACTTACCCAAACATTCCATGCCTTAGTTTCTTCGTCTGGGAAGTGGGGATAATCATGCCTGTCTAGCGGGTTTGCAGTACAGACTACACAACAAACTGCATAGAAGGCACTCAGCACAGTGCTTAGTGCGTGACGGATGTTCAGTAAATGCCGGCTGTTATTATAGGTGCTGTTCCAGTGCTCTCGGGAGCAGCGCTGAGTGTTGGATGAAACTCATCATCTGAGCAGAGCGGGGCTTTTGCGATAGTGGAAGCCATGGAGGTCTTCGTAGAGTGTCTGTCTGCCTCTGTCTCTTGGGAAGGGGGCAGACAAACCCAGAGGGCTGGCTCTGCTGAGGCCACTGCCCTGGCGTTCGGGGCAGCGGGAAGCTGGCCAAGCTCCCAGACAGCCTGTCTCGGGCCGGGAGCATAGAGCCGTTGCCTCACCAGCTTGTAATGAGCTGCGTCTCCATCCCGATTAGGGGAACAATCTTCACCCAGAAAGATTCAGGGGAAGGAAGTGACAGCGTCGTGGGGACAGGGCATAACCTCGCCTCCCAAGGAGGGGCTGGCTTCTGGGGAGCTGGTGACTTGAAGGTCACAGCCCAAGATGGTGCCCATCTCCAGGGAGGAGGCTGTGCAGACCCCACCGGGGCAAGTCTGGGTCAGAGTACGAGACACACCAGGGCCAGCCCGAGCCTCTGTCTGCAAGCTGGGGAGGCAGCTGCTCGCGGGCTCTGGTTTGCCAGGAAGGCAAGCAAGGAGACCAACATTCTCTGGGCACCTTCTGGGCACCAGGCCCGATGCCAGCCTTATGACATCATCACTGCCATCCACACCGTCCTATGAAATAGAACATTAGGGCACCGTCGTTTCCAAAACTGTGGATCGCAGCCTATTACTGGGTTACAGAAACAGTTTAGTGGGTGACAAATAGCATTTTAAAAATAACATGATAAAAAAAAAACAGAAAAAAAAAAAACAGAAAACTTCAGAGTGCACTGCACAGAGTACGGATTAGTATTGTCTTGTGGGAGTTGTGGAAGCTGCATTTCTTTAGTGGGAGTGTGTTTGGGAACTGTGTTGTCCAGGGGATAGAAATCATGCCCATTTCATAGAACTGTTGTAGGGATGGAGTGAGTCAATCCTGTAAGTGGTTAAGGCAGTGGAGCCTGGTGTGCCAGCACCGCCCATGTCCCCTGGGAGACAGGCCAGTTTCCCCGCACGCCCCAACGACATCCCGAGGCTCTCTCCTGAGGGTGTTCTCTGGCTGCGGGAATACACTTAGCCCAAGCACAGGGCAGGTAAACCGTGGCCAAGTGAATACCCCAGGAGCAACTCTCAGCCTCTGAGGACTGGGGAGCTGGTGGATTAACACTTCTTCCATGCAATGATTCTGAGAATCTCCCTCCCAGTCTCTCAGAGGGTGCCCAGTGGGGCTGAGCCTCAGTGGCCCACAGAAGCACTCCCTTCCTCGTCTCCCTGCCCCTCTCACACTCTGCTTCCTGGGGCCCCCTCCCAAATCAACTTCTTACATCTATATCCTTGTCTGGTGTCTAATCTTATTTTGGATGAACCCAACTTAAGACAAGCAGATCTGGCACAAAGTAAGTGCTCAATAAATGTTAGTTTGTAGGAATCATGTTCATCTTGAGATAGGATCTGTGTAAATACTTGATATGCATCATCTCATTTAATCTTCCCCCGAACTCTCTAAGGTAGGAACTATGATTGTCCCCATTGTCCAGATAAGGAAACCAAGGCTTAGAAAACTTCAGCTCCTTGATCAAGGTTACATAGAAACCTTACATAGAAACCTACAGAAAGGGGAGAGCTCCATTCTGGACCCATGTGTGTTACCAAAGCCCTTGTTCTCAACCTCTGCACTCCACTTAATCCGCACAACCAGGCTGCCCGTTAATGCCTATTGCTTCCCCCATCTGACAGATGTGCAGATGGAAAGTTCAGGGAAGTTAAGCACCCGGTTCCCACACTAGCACTGCCAGGCTGGGACCAGCGCCGGGCATTCTGTCTCCTGGCCTATGCTTCCCAGCACCCTGGGAAGGGCAGGCATGGGAGAAATCCCCTTCCTTGTAAACAAGACCCCGAGGTGGAAACTGGCCAGCTGTCCATTAAACTTGCAGTACAGGAGAGCGGTAGGATGCACACGAAAAGAAGGAACAGTCTTAGCAGGTTTACTGGGACTTCCAGACAGAGAGAAGTCTGTTCTCGTGCTTGTACCTCAACTTTTCAGCCTTTTGTTAAATGGGGCTGATGGTCAGGTATGAAGTGCCCTACTCACTGCTGGCTTCAACTTGCATCTTCTCATCCTTACCTCCAGCAGCTCCACCACTTCCACCAAAGTACCGGGAGTTGTATGTGCCTTCAGTCTGAGCTCCATCTGCATACAGTTCCCTGTGATTATTCACTAAACATCTGCTATGTGCTGGGCATCGTGCTAACCTCTTGGTTCTTCAACCGCCTCTTCTAATAAAGTGAAATAATCTTAGTATCCTCTTCATGGGAATGTTATGAGGATTACATGAGCCAATTGTGTAAACCACATCCCTAACAAAGGACCCATATCTAGCATATATAAGGACTCCCAATACTCCGCATTAAAAAAACAAACAATTCAATTAGAAAGTGAGCAAATGACACGAAAAGCCATTTTACCAAAGAGGATATATAGATGGAAAATAAGCACGTGAAAAGGTAGGCAACATCACTAGCTATTAGGGAAATGCAAAATAAGACCATGATGAGATGCCACCATACACCTATTAGAAGAGCTAAAATAAAAAAAATAGTGGTAACAACAAATGCTGGTGAAGATGTGAAGAAACTGAATCACTCACACATTGCTGGTGGAAATGTAAAATGGTACAGCCGCTCTGGGAAACCACTGACTCTTTCTCAAAAAACCCAAGAAATGTACTCCTGGGCATTTATCCCTGAGAAATGAAGACTTATGTTCAAATAACACCTATACATGAATGTTTATAGCAGCTTTATTTGTAATAGCCCCAAATTGGAAACAACCCAGATGTCTTTCAATGGTTGAACTATGGTACATGCATACCATGGCATATTACTCAGTGATAACAAAGGGATGAACTATTGATACACACAACAACTTGGCTAGATTATGCTGAGTGAAAAAAATCCAATCTTACAAAGTCACATATTGTGTCATTCCATTCAGATAACACCGTTGAAATGAGAAAATTCTGCAGATGGAGAATCTACTAATGGTTGCCAGAAGTTAAGGATGGTAGAAGGAAGAAGGCTGGTATTTCTATAAAGGGGGAGCATAAGGGAGGTTTTTGTTGAGATAGAATAGATCTGTATCTTTTTTTAAAAGATTTTATTTATTTACAGAGAGAGAGAGAACAAGTAGGGGGAGCAACAGAGGGAGAGGGAGAAGCAGGCTCCCTGCTGAGCAGGAAACCTGATGCGGGGCTCCATACCTGGAACCTGGGGTCATGACCTGAGCCGAAGGCAGACACTTAACTGACTGAGCCACCCAGGTGCCCCAATAAATATGTATCTTGATTGTGGTGGTGGTGACACAAATCCACACAAGTGATGAAACCACACATACCTACAAACACATCATCATAACAACGTCAATTTCCTAATTTTGATACGGTGCTACAATTATAAGATGTAAGGAGAAAACTGGGTGAAGGGTATGAGGGATGCCTCTATGTTTTTTTTAAAGATTTTATTTATTTATTGAGAGAGAGAGAGAGAGAAGGAGAGCACGAGCGGGGGTGGGGGGAAGCAGCAGAGGGAGAAACAGACTCATCGAAGAGCAGGGAGCCAGATGTGGGACTCCATCCCAGGACCCCAAGATCATGACCCGAGCCAAAGGCAGGTGCCCAACCGACTGAGCCACCCATGCGCCCTGCAGATCTATGTTTTAAATGAGTGGTAAAGAGTTTCGATCAGTGCCTAAGTAAGTACTTAATCAATATTAGCTCTCATTGTTATTACATAATTCTCCTTATTACTGTACACAAGGCATTTCATTTAATGCTCACAATAAGTTTATGGGGAAGATTGTTTTTACCCCCATTTTGCGGACTGGAATACTAAGACTTAGGCACATTAGATAACTTGTCTAAGTTTACATACCCAGAAAGACCTAGAAATTGAAGCCAAAATCCATAGACCTCCCATATACATGTGGGTACAAAGGCCAGTAAGATCAAAATCTCTGCTCTAGTCAAGCTCATAACACAATGACTGAAGTAAGAGATATAACTCAAACCCAAGCAGAATGTCATACCTGCTGTATAAGTTCTGTGGGGGGACAGGAGCAAGAGGAATAAAAGAATTCCAACTGAAGAGATCTAGGAAGGCTTCCTGGAGGAGGTGGCATTTGGGATTGTTTTGAAAATAAGTAGGAGCTCAGTGGGCATGGAAGGGAGTAGTGGTGCAGGAAAAGGCATGTCACAAAGAAAGAACCTGATTGTTAAGGGGTGGGAGTGTTTGGAGGAGAGCAACAAGCCCAAGGCATGTGACCAGAGGCAGATGCAGATTAAGGAAATGCAGAGAGCAGTCAGCGAAGATGGACTTGGAATGACAGGCTAGGGATTGGGCTTGTTCTCCCAGCTTTGGTTCACTGCAACCTCCAAAGTCTGCTGTGGACATTAAGAGGCAATGTCTACAGTACATGCACAATGAAAACAATGTACACAACCAGGGGCCAGCTTTCTGTTCATGTTGAAACAGTCAGGCAGGGCTGCGCAGGGATTCTGGGCTCCCAGGAAGTGAAGAGGTCCTGGAGGTCTATAGAAGGACCTCCAGATAAAGTTTTCCAGGGTCCTTCCAAGGCCAAGCCCCAGCAGATCCTGAAGGCAACCTCTGCCTCTCGGGTGTCCTAGGGCCCCACAACAGTTATCCTGGGCTTTGGAGTTTTATTTCCTAACAGTAAGTTAGGAACCCTATCACACTTGTACTTATCTTCCTTCTCTGACATTAACTTCTGTGTGCTCAGGATCCAAGACTGTCTGGGTCATCGTTGAACCCGGCTTGGAGTCGACCGCATAGAGGTGTCCAGATTCAGTTCCATTCCATCAATCCAGTGTTGATTTACCAGGTACCTGCCAAGCACAGACCCTGTGCTCGGGATTGGAAGTGAAAGAACAGGATGCAGTCCCTTAGCGGAGAAGAGACAACCACGGTGCAACACACACGGAGCAGTGGCTGAGCCAACGGTCCAGAGGCAAAGGGACAGGAAACTACCCAAACTGACCGGTGGAGACAGTAGCATCTGCGTAACTTATCTTTAAAAATGTGGAGGTGAAGCCTCATTCTCCAGGAGAACGGGCACGGCTGGTTGTGGTGTCCAGAAATTCTTAACGCAGCTAAACTGAAACATAGACCGTGCCTCCATCTCAGTAAATGTATTGCAACGGTGACGATGAGACCTGTAATTTTTTTTTTTGCTAAAGTCATGAGTGAATATTGGAAGTAAATGACCTCCATATTAAAAATGTATTAAGGAATAATACATTTTAGATCACTAGCCAAAATAGCAATGTACTTTCTGCAATCCGACTTCCAGAGCTCTAAGGTGAATCATTAGAAGAAACTAGAGTCCAAAGACGCTAGGTGGTAAACTGATGAAGTATGTCATCACTATGTCCATATTCCAGTGAAAAGAAAAGAAGCTCAGGAAGAGAACTGTGACAAGGCTGACTGACAGACAGTGGGGGATGAGGAGCTGTCGACATGAGATCTTTCAAAAAGGCCTATCTTGAAGATAAGTCGACTCAGATTTTGTAGGAACTAGGTGACTTTGATGGGTAGTAGAATGACTCATAACATGTAAAACTACTTAAATAAAAATTTATTGACTAAAAAAATTTTTTATTGACTTAAAAAATTGTGGAGCTGGTATCTGGTTGCCTGTGGGTGTTTGCAGTTAGGATTGTTGCTCGAATGTTCACTTTGCTTTGCCTTTACTGGACTATTCCCGGGGCCCGGCTTAGCCGATGCTTTGGGAAGATGATTTTGAGCCGTACAGATAGCTTTCTTCAGAGGTACACTCAAGCTACAGAAGGAAAAATTAGATAAAAGGAGCAGCTGAGAGGGACCTCAAAGATCCCCTGGGACACCTGCTTTCAACCTTGGTTTTCTGGAGCCTCAGGGTTCCAGCTGGGCAGGGAGACAGCTCTGGGAAAGGGGATGCTGATGGCATGGGCTCAGGGTCTCCTGCCTCCACCAAAAGAGCTCAGTGGAACCTTTCTTGCACATTGACATTCCAAATAAGTTGGAAGAAAGCTTCCATGGTTTAAAGGTTCAAAACCCGCTAACTAGTCCTACACAGCCATCACCATCTTCATCACCATCATCATCATCTCCACCACCACCACTATCACCACCATCATCACCATCATCACCACCACCACCTTCATCATCATCTCCAACGTCACCATCATCACCACCACCATCATCACCAGCACCACCTTCATCATCATCACCTTCATCACCACCACCACCATCATCACCACCACCGCCATCATCACCACCATCATCATCATCAACACCACCACCACCATTTCTCACAATAGCTGATTTGGAGTGTTTCGCATGTGCCAGATGCTATTAAAAGTGCTTTGCATGCATTATCTTGTAATCCTCACAGCAACTCTAAGAGGTAGGTACCATTATTATCCCATTTTACATAGGAGAAGACTTAGACCCATGGGTTAAATAATTTGGCCAAAGGACACAGATTATAAGCAATGGAGCCCAGCTTTGAGCCTATGCGACTGGCTTCTGCACCCACATGGTTTTCCACTACCGGGTACCGAGGAAGGTGGGGCCCAGAGAGAGACAGGGAGTTGTCCCAAATCCCACAGTGTGCTCAGCAGGGACAGAGCCATTCCCCCTCAGAGCTTCTTCCTTCTGACCTGCTCCTTCCTTCTCTCCCTCTTCATCCTCAGTGTGCCTTCTAGAACTAACTCACAAGTGGTTTTAAATAGACCATCTCTTGGTTGCCAGGCATCTGTGCTTCCATTCTGGGAGCCGCTGATGGAGAGGAGCTGCAATGGCTGGTCTGCTTCAGGCATCCCTGTTCTGAATGGGGCTGGGGCTCTCTCCCTCTTGGTCTACTGGCTTCATTTCTCACTCTCTACTCTAGATCAAGTGGGCTTTGGGCAAGGCATTCCAGACACTTCACAGGCTGCTCTGTCTGTCCACCCACCTCTGTTTGCTCCTCTACACATACCGTAGCCATTGCAGATAAGTATATATCCTGCCCCTTTGCCGGGGCTGTTCCCTCTGTTGACAACACCCTTCCTGACTTGTTGGCCTGGCGTACTGCTCCTCAGATGTCCCCTCTCTAGGGTCCTGACCTCCTGCCAAGGCAGAAACAATCACAACCTCTCCAACACCCTCCCTGTAACAGCACCTGTCAGCTGGTACTCTAACCATTGACTGACCCCACTTCCTTGATTCAAACACATGCAGGTGGTCCCATTTTTACTTTACTAAAATCAGGATGGTTCTGACAATCTATGCTCCTCACTAATTTGGGAGTATTTCTTGCCTCCTGAAACACTGTTGCTGAATCGATGAAGTATTTTGTAATCAGTGTCATCTTAGGATCCAGGAAACACAGGACTTCTCTTTCTCCCTCCAGACTGAGTTCACCTGGGTTGGGGTGAGCCTTGTGTCTCTGTGCCCCCAGCAGGTAGCACAGGGAGGGACAGAGGAGGGACCACTTGGTGGTGAGTTGTGGTGCTCATGGGCTGGATGGTGCCCTTTGTGTCCAGGTCGCCACGGGTTACCTTCAGGGCTCTAAACGCCAGCCATTTGCCCACTGCCCATCGCGTTCATGCAACTGCCTTAGCAAGAGCAGCAGACTTCATTTCCCCCCTGTGTTAGTTTGCTACGGCTGCCATAACAAAGTACCACAGACTTGGTGGCTTGAGCAACAGAAGCTTCTTTTCTCCCAATTCTGGAGGCTAGAAATCTAAGACCAAGGTGTAAGAGTTAGTTTCTTCTGAGGTGTCCTTCCATGGCTTATAGATGGCCATCTACTCCCTGTGTCTTCACATGGTCTCACCACTGTCCGTGTATCTGTGTCCTAGTCTCCTCTTTTTATAAGGACACCAGTCATATTAGACTAGACTCCACTCCAATGACCTCACTTTAACTTAATCACCTCTTCAAAGACCCTATCTTGGAATACAGTCACGTTCTAAGGTACTGGATGGTAGGACTTCAACATATGAATTTTGGGGGGATACAATTTGGACCATAACACCCCCCTAAGGTTGAACAAGCTCAGTAGGAAGCATGCCAGTTGCAAAGTCTAAATTGTACTTCACCCTGTGCTCTGCCTCCACTTCCCTCTCTTAGAAGTAGCGACAACAGACCAGCCCCTTGCCCTTGGCTTCCCCGAATTTCCAAGAGAATTTTTCAGCATACCTTCTTCTGATCTCTGTTATCATCTATTTAATTCCTGGCTCCTCATCCAGGCCTTCCAACAGAAATCTCCAAAGGCAGCTGCCCGCCACTTCTCTCTGAACTTCACCCCTATATATAAATTATGGGTATCTTAGACTTGATAGGATTTTTCAAAAACAGCTTACCATTGTCCTACGCCTTGCCTATGGTACACATCACTAGTCAAACACAGTACATTTTCCTGCAGAATCTAATGCCAGGCAGCCAGGGCCAAATGCATTAGCCTGTGAGTTGGGTCACACTTGCAGTTATGGACCTCGATGTCCTTGAAGGGACCTTCTAATCAGAAATCCTGTGGATCCTTGGGTACAACATCCATACACTAGATTGCTTGGGAGAGTCCCAAATTTATACGATTTTTACTCTCTTCAATAAAAGCACCTTATAAAGTATTGAATAAGTAACGATGAGTGTCTGGATTCTTTTTGGGGAAACATTTGGCCAACCCTTGGACTCTGGGCCCAACAGGTACAATTTCAATGTGGCTAGGTGACCAGAAATCTGATCTTTCTGTTAGATGGCCCAAGCCAGGGAACAAAGGAATAGAACTGGTAGGATATTCATCCACTCACTTATTCCTTTTTTTTTTTTAAGATTTTATTTATTTATTTGACAGAGAGAGACACAATGAGAGAGGGAACACAAGCAGGGGGAGTGGGAGAGGGAGAAGCAGGCCTCTCGCTGAGCAGGGAGCCCAATGCAGGGCTCAATCCCAGGACCCTGGGACCATGACCTGAGCCAAAGGCAGACACCTAACGACTGAGCCACCCAGGCGCCCCTACTCACTTATTCCTTTCACAGACATTTACTGAGTACCTATTATATGCTTGGCACTGCTCTAAGGGATGAGGATTCACAAAGGTAGCTATAGTCCTCATTGTTGACCAGGTGCTAGACCCAATAGCATTCTATCTGCATTTAATCTTTTATGGCCTCAATTTTGGTACATTTCCCTTTCTATAGCAATATTGCTCTTGTCCACTAAAATTCATGTACTCCCTTCCATTGCACATAGTTATAGATGAGAAGGGGTCTCCCTCTCCCAGCAAGCAACTACAGTCCCCGGCCCCCTTGGCATCTAGGTTTAGCCATGTCCTTCACTGACGGAATATAAGATGTGACAAGAGTCACTTCTGGGCTGAGGCTTACATGAAGGAGGTGAGCCTTCCCTGCATCCATTTTCACTTCCATTGGCTAGATGCAGGTTACTTTAAGGCTCTAGAGAGGATGGTGAGGCCACAAGGTAGAAGGAGCCAGGGTCCCTAAATCACTGGGTGGATGAAAGCCACCCACTGTCACCAGATAGATCAGCCTTGGACTATGGTGTAAATATTGCATTTGAGCCTTTATACATTTTGGAATCTTTTTGTTATAGAAACTTACATTACCCTAACCAACACAACTTTTAAGTGGAGTCAGTCTCATCGCTACACCAATTGAGACATATCTTTGTAGCTCCATTGCCTACCTTCAAGAGAGCTCTTGGATGCGGGAACCCAAAGGAAATGTCCCTCAGCCAGGAATCGGCCCTTCCTCTAACACCAGTGCCTTTAACACAAACTATGAGGGTTTTCCATGCAAGGGGCTTAAACAGCCTGGTAAAAACAAGCTTTCAACATTTAAGAGAGAACTAACTGTAAAGCTTCCCTGAGAAATTCCCAAGCACCGTATTCCTTTGCCTGGGAAATCAATCTGGGTCCAGGACAATTTTCTAAGCAGCCAGAAACCCTTTTCTGGGTCTCCAGCCCCACTGGCTGAGGCCCCATTGCTCACTGAGGGAGCAGGCAGAATAAGGACCACCTGGCAAAGAGAAATGAGCGAGTCATGGAAGCCCCAGCCCCACAACTGAATCAACAGCATGAGTCAGAGTGCTACAGAAATAAAGAAATCCCATTCATAAATTTCCTCTCACGCCAGCTTAAGAGCTTTTGAAGTCATAAAGTCTACATACAGCCAGAAGACCTACAATTGTCCAATTAGAGGTTTTATCCAGGAAAACATACATTTTCAAAGTCACTGTTTGGTCCCCATGCCAGGAGGGTAGCAGGCTGGTTTGGTGTGCGGTGCCTCTGGGCTTTACATAACTTTCCACTTCGGTGAGACAAAACAGAGGACTTCTCAGAGCCTCTCACCCCCGAGGTGCAGTCCACGAGGGACCTAGAGACATCCATAGCCACCATTCCTGGGAGAACTCGGGAAAAGCTGGAATTGACCTGAACCAGATCATCTGGGAGGGGAAGAACAGCTTAGTGTTTACTACTTACTATTCTTGAGTGCCAGGTCCTGTTCTGAATACACAGCACACATTATTGCGTTTAATCTGTATTACTACCCTGCAAGGGAGGGTCTATTTTTTTCTCCACCTTTCAGATAAAGAAAGTGAGGCTCAGAGAGGTCAACTGACATGCTCAAGGTCACGTGGCTCAGTGAGTGACAAGGACCAGATCTGAACTAGGGATTCTAAAGTACTTGAACCTCTACTTCCTGTTGCCACTCATGATCCCAGGACCCTGATTCTCTCTGTCTAGCCACGTCAGCTGTGCAGGATGGACATTCAGATTCAGGCCAGGGTGCAGCATGTCATTACCAGTGGGAGCTCAGTTGAAAAGTGTGACCAATGGGGGGAGCCAGGACTGGATAGAGCCCCTAATATTTGCCAGGCACTGTCCTAACATTTTACTTAGATTATCCTGCTAAAACCTCATCATGGTTCTACAAAAGAAGTATTATTAGACCCATTTTACAAGGAAGGCTCAGAGGAGTGAAGAACTTTCTTGAAGCCACATGGATAGGATGTGGTAGAGGGCCTACCTGCATAGAGACCTTGCTTGCTCAGGAACATTATGCTAGACACTGAGTTTACCCACCTATGCATCAAATGGCTTTTATTCTTGGGAGAGATTTCTTTTTTTTAGCAAATGCCACCTCTACTTGGGCACATTCAATTGAGACCCTCCCCGACGGTCTGGGATATTGAGGCTTGCACATTCGTATTTACTTTTAGGCCACTTCCCGGCTGAGTAATCTTGAGAGTGTCCCTAAACCTTTCATGGGATTCACCATGACCCTAGACCAGAGCTAGACCAGAGGTTGGCCAATTTTTCCTTGAAAGAGCCAAAGAGTCAATATTTTAGGTTTTAGGGGTCCAGCCATCCTCTGTGTGGCCACTGCTCAGCTCTGCCACTGTATTGTGAAAGCAGCCATAGACCCTGCAGACGTAAGTGCGCGTATGGCCAGAGTTGGCCCACAGGCCTAGAAGGTATGCAGACCCACGATCTAAGTGGTCAAAGGATCCCACAAGTAAGTGCTGAATTCCCACCGTGTAAGTGCTCCAAAGGAGAGGGAGCGCCATGCTCTGAGAGTGTACTCCCCAGCAACTGGGCTCAGGGTGGGTGGTGGCTTGGACAAGGTCACCCTGTGAGTCAGCCCAGCGCTGAGACTGGGGTCCAGGTCTCCTGCTCTCCCCTTGGGATCCTCCTGGCACGCGTGGCCTCCCTGGCCATCGGGGAGTCTCCTGCAGAAGCGGGGCCAATCCTGCAAGCCCAGTTAGGGGCAGGGGGACCACAGGCTGCCCCGGGGACCAGCGTGGGATTTCTGCAAAGGATGGCGGAAGCGGGGACTGGGGCCGCAGGGCTTCCACCGGCCAACCGCTGGCTCCTGTCTCCCCGGCAGGGCCTGGCGCTCACGGCGCCTCCTGGAGAGTGTCCCGGCTGCCGCCGCAGCATGCACACACACCGGTGCTAATTTATGAAAATCCCCGCCCGCGGAGGCCAGGGCTCGCTGCACCGGAGCCCTCCTGAGCTGCTCTTCTCCTCTCTTGTAGCCACAAAAGGAAATGTTGGCGAGGTCTTCAGAGGAGGGGCGGTTGGTGGGGAGGGGACGCTGCTGGATTTAATAGCAGGAATACGAGTCATTTGTCTTATTGTAGAAAAGATGTGTGTTTGGACGCAGAAAATGCTCTGGATCCTTTCTTTCCTCCCCTTGCAGGCATGAAAAGCCTGGAGCAAAACAAAACGCTGCTGATTCCGAGGCTATTTTGGGCGCCTCTCACTGATTGCTTCCGAGGCCCTCGGCACACGCCGCCTTCTCAAAGAACGGTTTGAACAAATTGGAATGGGGAATGAATGAGCATCTTGCCGTCCCCGCCGCCACCGCCTCGGCCACTGCCACTGCCATCAGAGCAGAACACAGCCCCCCAAGGCCTGGCCTGGCCCGGGTCGCTCAGTTCTTCCCTGTCAGATGCCCCGGGCCCCACGCCTCCTGCCCGCGCCGTGCTTGCTGGCGCCTGAGCTGGGCTGCCCGCCCCGTGCCAGGGAGCTCGTTACCGAAGGAAATAACTCCGATAAAGGGCTAAAAATAGCCTGCAACGATGGAAAACATTTTGTTGAGAGATCTGCTGACAAGAGGGGAAACAGAGCTGTGAAAAAGATAGGGGGCGAAGGACGCAGAGGAAGAAGCGGGGCTGACCGTGAGAGTCTGGGGAAGGCAGGCGGAGCAGGGTCAGAACCCAGGGACCAGCAGAGCCCCACGGATGGCCAGGCCCCAGCGGCCGGTCTTCGCTCTCCCTCACTGGTCCCCAGCCTCAAGGCAGGGAAACGGGGCGAGCGGGCAGTTTCCTTCCTGTAAGACGGATCCCGGAGGATGGGGGTCCGAAATGCCGCCCTGCTGGGGAAGCAGGTGCAGTACAGGGGAGAGGCTAACCAAGAACTTGGAGTTCCGTCACTTACTAATACAGTGACCATGGACGAACCACTGACCTCTGAGCCTCGGTCTCCTTGTGTGATGAATAAACACAGCGTTAGACCCGGTCATAGGGCTGTGCTGGTCATATCTGCGTTCTCATTAGCAGAATGGCAGCACTGTGATCACTTGGCCTTTTACAAACATGGACTGAGGACATTTGATGAGGAAGATACAGTCCTGCTGTAAGATATTTCCATTCCTTAGGGGACACAGCACAGAAGGGAGAGCCCTCCCTTTGGAATATAGAACCAGCACTGCTTGCCCCCAAACAGCAGAAATGAGGAGCCCCAGAACACCTTTTTGGGGCCACAGAGACATTCCTTCCAACTATATGTACCTAGTATGCATTCTGTTCTGGAGAAAGAATAATAGAAAGGCTCAGTCGGCCCTTTTGAAACAGCAGGTAAATTGATATATATCATATTGGGCACAGAAAGGACCATAAGAAAGTTAGGTTTAAGAGAGAACCATGAATACTGCCCTGGGAGCAGCAGGGAAGGCCTCCTAGAGGAGGGGACATGGGCCAAGTCTTGAAGGACGTGCAGGATCTGGCCAGGCAAAAAGGAGAAAAAGGTATTCCCACGAGAAGGAACAAACAGCATAGTGCTTCTGAAAACAATGTCTGTAGCTGGAAATGGCTGGTGTTTAAGACACAAGGACTGGTGATACTCAAGGCATTTACTAATTGCCATGGCAAGGGACCAACCGGTCAACAGATGCTGGCCACAGGGCTGGAGAAGAGGGTCCTAGAGCCCCTCTGTGTGCCTGGATCTGCCCCACTGGCTGCTGGACTATTGAGAGGTCTAGGGAGCTGTGGCAAGGGCTGGATGGTTGGAGGCTGTTGAGCAGGGAGGCACGTAGAGAGCTCAGGGCAGAAGATATCACCAACTAGTTGAGATGTGGTTACACCAATGTGTGCCAGCTAAATGTCTGCCCCTAAATGGAGGACAAAGTGGAGGAGAGGAACTCTAAGGATGGGTACAAGGTCTCCAGAACCCATTGGGAGATAATGAGGCACCCCAATGGGCAGAGATTTGGGATCTCTACTATGACTTTTGCCAAAACAAAATATAAATCTCAATATGTAACCTGTTTATATGTGGATCTCCCACTCAAGATTTCACCTAGAGGAAACATTTTGATATTAAAAAGATGACTCCTGCAACATAGTTTCTGTTCTTTGATGAGCAGACTGGACATCTGAATGGCCTCCCTCAGCCTTTGCCACCATACTGTGGAAGGATGTGTCTTAAAAGGTTCTGAGAGTCATTCTTCTTCATTCCCATGGCAACCTCCCCAGTTTAGGCCTTATCATCTCTTCTCTGGACTAGCACAATTTTCTCTTCACTGTGAGCCTTCCTCCTCCTTGTCCTGACTCCTTCAACCCATGCTCCAAGCAATGGGCAAAGTGATCTTCTAAAAATATGCATCTGGGGGCGACTGGGTGGCTCAGTCGTTAAGCGTCTGCCTTCGGCTCAGGTCATGATCCCAGGGTCCTGGGATCGAGCCCCACATCGGGCTCTCTGTTCAGTGGGAAGCCTGCTTCTCCCACTCCCACTCCCCCTGCTTGTGTTCCCTCTCTCGCTGTGTCTCTGTCTGTCAAATAAATAAATAAAATCTTTTAAAAAAATAAATAAATAAAAATATGCATCTGATCGTGCCCCTGCCCCCCAAGAGATCCCCCTGGTTTTCAGAAGAAAATACAACTTCCTTAGTCTGCCATCCAAGGCCCTTCATGGCCAGGTATCTCTTTAAAGTTTATCCCACGTCAACCATCCCTACCCTGTAGAGGCAGGATAGACTTCATCAAGGCAAGGCTTGTGTCTGGGTCAGTTACATTAGGCAGACTCTGTCCATCCAAAGAGGGGCTAGGGGTTGTCACAGGCTGAATTATGTCTCCTAGAAACTCACCATTCTGAATCATGTCCTTATAAGACGAGGAAATTAGGACACAGGGAGACATCGGGGCACCATGTGAGGAACGAGTGAGAGGTCAGCTCTCCGGGAGCCAAGGAGAGCGGACTCTGGGGAAACCAAGTGTACCGGCACCTTCATCTTAGACTTCCAGCCTCCAGAACAGAGACAAAACAAATTTTTGTTGTTTAAACCATTCAATCTCTGGTATTTTGTTATGGCAGCCCTTGAAAATTAATACTTAATACTTAAGCCTGAAGTAAAAGTAGTCAGCTTGTCACCTTGTCAGACTACCTCAGCCTGATGCCACTAAGAATTTCAATTTTAGGCACTTGGGTAGCTCAGTTGATTAAGCGTCTGCCTTTGGCTCAGGTCATGATCCCCACGTCAGGCTCCCTGCTCAGCGGGGAGCCTGCTTCTCCTGCTCCCTCTGCTCTTTCCCCCACTTGTGCTCTCTGGCTCTCTCTCGCTCTCTGTCAAATATAAATAAAATCATTTAAAAAAAGGGATTTCGATTTTATAATTCCTATGGTCTGATTCCATGCCCAGCCAGCAGCCTTCTGAATATATTTAGCTTCCCACATTGCTGTTCTATGCGGTGTGAATTCACTGATGAAACCAACAGGAGCTTTCCAGACTCTGCAATGGTTAGATTTCTCCCTGTGTGACAGACACAGAGAGACATGGCTCAAATCTTCCTGCAAAAAAAGGACCTGAGAGCCAGCGGCAGGGAGTGTGGTGTGCCTTCAGCCATGCCTTGCTCTGGGCAGCCCCGACCGGTGACCCAGCAAGGCAGTGAAACAAGGGCCCAGCCACTGTTGTCCAGTGCGGGACCCCTCCGGCGGCCATCTCTGCTCGGGCACTTGCTCGGTCCTGGGCCGGCAGAGGCTCTGTCCCGTCTGTCAATCCAGACTCCCCCTGCACAAGCACACTTTCTGCCCTGTCCTTCTCCAGGTGCTGCACCCTGGTTCACCATTTACACTTCTTATCCCATCTATATCTGCAGAATCCAGCCTGCAACGCCCTGCAGATCAGTGCCTTCACGTCTGGACTATCGACTGGCCTGTGGGAGGTGGTTGGGAGGAGTCGCTTCAGAGCCCTACAAGCTGAGGGTCAGGCCAAGGCTGCTGTAATCATGACAAGAGATCTATTTTGGGAGGCCTTCTGGCCGGCAGCCAGCAAGCATATCTCCTGGGGGCTCCACAACCTCAGACCCTATTTCTTTCTTTCAAATGCAGTGATTGTCACAGCTCTTGGCTAGCTGATCCTCTGTGGCCCTTTCCCTCCTCGGAAAGCTGAGATCTTACAGCAACCAGAGGAGCATCCGGAATACAGGGATAAGCCTACTCCTTGTGAGTCCCCCAGAGGCTGGCCCAGGGTTTGGTCCATCCGAGGGCTTGATAAAGAAATGATGGTAGCACCCAGTGGACGGCTATTAGTCATCTCTGCTTGGCCATCTCTCAGGGCAACATGTGTGTTCTCTCTGAGGCTTCTGATAAGGCCACGGAGACTGCATGAGAGTGAGAAAGAACATGCACATTGAAAGCAGGACAGACCAGGAGTTTAATCCCAGGCCCACTCCATCCCAGCTCTGTGCTCTCGGTTACAGGGCTTACTGGTCTTGCCTTGTTGATTTTATTTATTTTTCTTTTTTTAATCTGTAAAATGGAAATAAGAACAATAATCATCTGATGGGGCACCATCAGGATAAGTGGGAGAATGTCTGTTCTGTCACAGAGGTTTGGATCGGGCCTTACCCACGTGAAGAGTCTTAGTTACAGCTGGGTACGCGGTAGCTATGCAATAAGAGCTACTTCTCTCCCTCTTTCTTTCTTTGAGCTTTCCAGGCACTAGAGTGTGCAAATCTTTACAACAAGCTAAATATATACAAGCTAATTATATTCATGTATTTGCATAAATTAATAAGCAGTAATTATACATTGTAGCAACTTCTAAATAAAATCCCAAAATAACTATTTCAATACACCAAAACGTTAACAATGGTTATTTCTGGGTAGTGAAATTATGGGTGATTTGTATTTTCTCCCCAAATTTTCTACAATTAGTATGCATTATTTTGAAACGGGGAAAAAAAGGAAAGAAAGAACCATGAGTAAGAAGAAAGCTGTCCCACAATCCCCCATGGTGGGAAATCTATTCACTGGCCTCGGATTCTGCTGACAGTCTCTATGACTCCAAGGACCTGGTGAGTCATCAAAAGTTTGAAGTAGCTTGGAAATAGAAGATTTTACAGCGGAATGTGGCAAGGCTGCCCAAGCTTTGGGCAAGTGGGTCTGATACTTTTCCTTTTTACTCTGTGGCGCGGGATCAGAAAGGAGCGTGCTAACTTGGGGGTGTAGAGAAGGAGGGGAACCCACTCTGGCATGGATGTAGACCCCAGTTTGGGGGTTCACTCTGCCATGTGCTAGATGGGAGACCTGGGGCCAGCTACCCTGCCACCTTACCCTCACTGCCCTCAGTCTCTGTGTCTTAATTGTCACTTCCTCTGAGAAGCCTTCCTGGGCACCCCTGGTGAGAGCATGCACCCTGATCTGCTCAACCCTCCACGTTACGATGGTCTCTTCATGGCCCGTCTCCTGTATAAAGCTAGGAGCAACTGAAGAGCAAGGAGCAGGCTTTACCCACAGCTGTGTCCCCTTTGCCTCTCTTGGCGCCTGGTATGGAGTAGACCCTCGATAAGCATTTGCCAAATGAATGACTGAATGACTGACCCGTGAGCCTGGGCAGGGCCCCGGAACGGCAGAGATGCCCACCTACAGTCCCTGTCCTCAAGGCACTCATGCTGTGGGTGGAACTCAGTCTCCCCAACTCAAATGACACTATGGCCAATGCCTTAAAGGGCATCAGGGAAATTAGGAGAAGAGGATTCTCCGGGGGTCGGGGGTGGGGTGGGGTGGTGTCTGTCAAGTCCCTTATACAGGAGGCAGAATTTGAGCAGAGCCTGGAAAAATGAGTAGAATTTCCCCTGTGGGGACAGAAGGCAAGGTGGGCAAAGGCACAGAGCCAGGCAGGAGGGTGTGTGCAGAGAGGAAGAGGCAGGAGCAAGGTGGAGGCCAAGCACGGAGCACCTCGGGTGGGTGACCAGCAGGCCTGGTTGGCATTCTGGTGGCAGCAGGGAGCCAGACAGCTTTAGGAGCAGGGGGTTGATGGGGTCTGATTGCTTCTCACTGGACTGGCAGGATCAGGCATCTCCCACCTGTGCTCGATGATGCCGGCTTCGGCCAGCATTCTTTTGCCCACCCATTAGGAAGGCTCAGAAAGAAGACCCGTTTGGAATCTGGTCTTGAGCAAACAATCCCTCTAATTTAAACCAGCATCTGTGAGAAGGGCCGGCCTTGGCACGGGCCCTGAGGAACATGAACACGATTAACCTCTGCCAGTTGCAACAAATTAACTGCAGAAAGGACATCCTGGGAGCAGGATCTTAAGGGCGGCCAACACTTAGAGATGAAGCCTGCCTGCCTGCCTGCCTTGCCTGAGCTGGAGGAGCAGAGCAGTGGCTTCGTTTGGGGGCCCACTGTTCCCACTAAAGAGCGTATCCTTCCCCAGGGCCTTTGCGCCTGCTGCTCCTGCAGCCTGAAACCCCTCCTCCCAATGTTGAGCATGGTTGGCCTACCTGATCTTTCAAGTCTTGGTTCAAATATTGCTTCCTTAGTCATGCCTCTCCTGGCTCCCCACTTAAAGTAGCTTTACTACCCCCCATCATCAGCTCCTAGTAGGATCCTATTTTCTGCTTTCATAATGCTTATTTTACTTTCTTGTACATTTGTTTATTTTCTCCTCCCTTGCTGGATTCCAAGTAGACTGAAACTCCATGATAGCAGGGATCTTGTCTTGCTCCCAGCTGTATTCACAGTGCCTAGCACAGTGCCCGACACTTAGTAGGTACTGAGTAAAAATGAATTGAGAAGAAGGAAGAAAGGAGAGAGAGAGAGGATGAAAGGGGGGAGAGAGAAAAGAAGGAAGAAGGGAGGGGGCTTCTAACACAATAGTTCCCAAATGACCATCCCAGCCCGCAGCCCCACTGCCCTGAGGAGATGATGAGCCCACAGAAAACCTCCAGGGCAGGGCCAGGGGTGTCGCATCCCCAGGGACGATACAGGTCTGGAAGTTGGTGCTGGATGGGAAGGGGAAGATGAAGGGGACTGACATTTATTCAGCGCCTACTGTGCACCAGGCCTGTTCTGCTGAACGAAACCTTTCATTTTGCATTTTACAGGTGAGGAGGCTGTAGCTTGCAACGAGTAAACACAAAATAGCTACCATTTATTTTGCATGGGGGGTAAGTAAGCATGCTACATAGATTGTCTAGTGGATCATACCCACAAGTTTGGGAGGTATGCATGGATTACTGCTGAGATTGTATGAGCAGGGGGGACACAGGGATATTTAGCAAACGTAGTCAATTTGCACAACTAGTCAGTGGCAAAGCCAAGATCAGAGCCCAGGTCTTTCTAACTCTTGCCTAGTGTCTTCCTTTGGCAGGAAACACCCTTCACACTCTCACGCTGCCTGTCCTGGCCCGGCCCTGTACCCCACTCTCCCAGGGAAGGAGGTGGAGGGGAGTGCTTTTCCAGGCCGTAGTTCTCAGCAGACTTTTCAGACAATCCCCAGCGCATCCGCCGGCTGCTCCTAGAGCTGATAATTAGCCTGCCACCTCCAACTGCTGAAAGCTGCTTGGGCCACCTGACTCCATGCACATGCCAAAAGCGCCTACACACACAGACAGGTGAGGAGGGATGGGCCTTCTGGCCCTGCAGAGCAGCCAGCTCAGAAACCACCCAGGGAGGCCTCCCCGGCAGGCTGGGGTGCAGGGGAGGGCCAAGGAATTGCTTTCTGTCCAGGATGGAAGGGCACAGTCCCTAGGCTCTGTTGCCCAGTGACAGACAAGTTTCTTAATCTCTCCAAGCCCCACCTTTCTCCTCTGTAAGGCTACTGTGAAGAGGGAATGAAATGACATATGCCAAGCACTGCCCAAGGTTGGCCCAGAGAAACAGCTCAGCAGAGATTGGTTTTCTCTACTAAGCAAAAGACCTGTATCAGGTGAGTTCTAAATTCAGAACTTGCCAGCAAATCCTCCTTCCTAGCTGTATGCTCAAACCTGCAACAAACATGCATGGAACCCAGGCTCCATGCCTGGCGTGTTCTGGCTGCCAGAGACAAGGCAATGAGCAAAATGGTCAAAATCCCTGACTTCAAAGCCCTTACCATCTAGTTAGGGGACTGGGGAAGGAGAGGGGACAATCAGCGAGATGAAGAAATAGATAATATGGTATGTCAGATAATGTGCTGAGAAAGAAAAGGTACAGCTGAGGGGGTGGAGAGGAAGTAGAGCAAAGGTAGCTGGAATTCCAGAGAAGGCAGCCGGGATGGCTCGCTGAGAAGGTGACTTCTGAGAAGTACAGGTGGTGATGAAGGTGGCCCTTGGACTTCGGGGGAGGGAGAGGTACTTTCCGGACAGTGGAGGCAGCAGGTGCACACCTGAAAGAAAGGGGACTGACTGCCCTCTGAGCTCAAGCGCCAAGGCAGAGTCCTCACTAGGTTTCAGAGACCAAGCATTTCCCAAACAAAAAGTCAAGGGGACAATCAGATTTTCTACAATGCCATTAGTGGCCAGCTTTTCAAAAGGAATGATGTTGTCCCCTGTTGGTTTGGTGGTTTGCTGTTTCTGGGAGGGAAACTGTCCTTGGCAAGCTTCAGCACGCTAACATAGGTTTCCCTAGGTGATGATACTAATTAATATCATGATAAGACTTATAACAAAATCACCGTCATTTATTAAGCCCTTACCACGTGCCAGGCGCAGTGCTGGAAGCTTTGATGTACACCATTACTATTTCCACTTCAGCGATGAGGAAACCGAGGCATGGAGAGATGAGCCCTTTAACCAGACTCACACAGACTGTAGGTGGGAAGCATGGAAGAGGGTGTGCCAGGCCAAGGGAACTACGGGGGCAAATGACTACAGGGACTTCTTCTCGAGCTTGCCCACTCCCACGTTCATCCACTCAACGTTGACTGAGCACCTACTATGAGGCAGGCCCTACATCAGCCGCTAGGGTTGCAGCTGTGAAGAAGGCCCTGCCCTCAGAGAGCTCACCAGTCCGGGGGGATCAGAAAACGAAGTAAGAACTTACACTAAGTGTGATCAGCATTAGGATGGGGGGGGGTGTATGTGCAGGGAGCCCTTAACCAGGGATGAGGCAGAGGACAGGGTATGTGTACGTGGGTGAGCAGGTGGATCAGTGATAGAAGACCCCTCAGAAGAGGGGACCTTTAAGCTGAGCAGGACTGTAAGAAGGTTCCATGAGGACATTTTTTTTTTTTTTAAGAGAGGATAACACAAAAAAGAGAGTCCCAGGCAGCAGAAGGAGCCTGTGTGCAGGGTCAAGGAAGAAAGTATACATCAGAGGGACTGATACCCAGCACGGCCAGAGCAGAGAGGGCCGTAGTGAGATGCCCGAGGATGAGCCTGGGGACGCAGGCAGGCCCAGCTCATGAAGGGCCTTCTGATTACAGAGCAGTGGGCAAGGCCATCCCTGGGGAGGCAGAAAGCCAGAACTTACTAGTTGTGTGGCCTTGGGCAAGTTATTGAACTCTCTGGGAGGGGCTGATGAGACAGGAGAGAAGGAAACGGATGTGAGAACATTAGAGGTTAAGTAAGTCTGCAAGATGACTGCAGAGAACCATATACCTTGACCCAAAACTGCACAGAAAGCCCCAGATTGGCTCTCTGGTAGCTGAGTCGTCCCCCGGGATTACCACATGGGACCCCCCCGGATGCCTCCCCTCCACAGCCCCGGCCCCCCAGTCCGTGTCCCGGTTGGGTCACTCGCCTGCCTTTCTTCCTTTGGCTGCGGGAAGTCCACAGTCAAAAGTGAAAAGAACCAGTTGTGCCTGGCCAAGCTGTTGCCAGAAATGGCTAAATGCTCAAGAGAAGAGAAAAAGAAGTATCTAGGAAGCTGTCAACTGGGAAATCCTGGACTGATGGAGACAGAAATATTTACTTTGCAGGGATAAATATTTCAGAAACAACCTTCCGTCGTCCAGTCTCTGGTCTGACGTCGATTTTCCCTCGCCAGGACGGCATTCCCTCTGCCTGCAGAAACGACAGCAACAGAGAGCACGGGCCCCTTTCCATAAAACACATGAAGATACCTCCGTGGTACTTGGGAAATTCTATCTCACAGGCAATAGTGAAAACGCCCAGATTTGAGTTAGACTACCTCGATTTGCTCCCAGAACCTTCCTGTGCTACTCGGGTGACCATAGACTAGTAACCATGCCTTTGCCGGCCTCAGTTTCCCTGGATCCGATACCTAGATGGAGCTTACAAATATCCTCATGACGTGACTATAAGCATGGGGCACCCACAGTAATGTCTGAGTGCTTAATAAAGTAAATCCTCTTCTGCTGCTCTTCTTCCTCTCTACCACATGAACTTCCTAGGTGACCAACAACTCAGAAATGCCTATGTCCCCAGGCAGTACCAGGACTAAGCCATTGGCCACCAGCTGCCCGGGCTCCCCATCCCTCTGGGACAGAGGAGGTTGTCACAATGAGAATGAATCTCACAACTGAGCCAAATGGTGCTCATAGAACTCAAGTTCACAGATAAACTTGAGGCTTACGGTGGTATTCAGCCCCAGTCCCCTTCGGATTCAGAGAGGCCATTCATTACGGACCAGAGTCCTCCGTTTTCCTGCCTATTAACAGTTGCAAATTAAAATGACCGCCTTGGTTCACCCTTCGACGGGGATGCAGGGCGCTGTCCTGCAGTCTCTCTTGAAGTAGCATCCGAGGACCGACATCAGAGCTCTCCAGCATGAACTGGAGCAAGCCCAGCATCTAAGGACCGACATCAAAGCCTCCTCCAGGAGGAGGAACACGAAACTACGGGTTCTTTTCCTCCAGCTGCCATGGCTGGCATTACCCTCGGATGGAGAGAAGCAGGGAGGAAAAAGGAGATGGCCTGGGGCCGCTTCACCACAGCACCTTTGAAAAGCACCTCTCACCGCGCGCTCACAAAGGCAAACGTGTTTGCACACAGACGCGGGGCATTTTAGCGGTGTACTCAAGGCGGCAAGCAGACTGAGGCCGTCACTTCCCTGGCATTCACTCCTGTGAAAAAAAGGAGGGCTGTCAACGTATCATAGTCAGATCCACCCGGAGCCCGTGCCAGATAGCCACGAAAGGGGTGCACAAGGCTGTGGGCTTCTCCGGCGATGAAGTAGCCCCTACTCAAGATGCTCTGACTTGTGGGCTTCTAGGAGCAGAGCTGAGCAAGGAATTGGTGCTTTCAAGACTAGGAATTTTGGGCAAATCAAAAATTGGGACTATGATGGAGCCACTCTTGCCACTCTCACCAAAGTACCCTTGGATAAGAGGGAAGAGGGGACTTTTAATTATGAGACAGATGGGAATTTTAGTAATTCGAAAGACTGGGGAAATAGGAGAGTAGCCCGTCGCAGGGTTTTGGGGCCTTGTGGAGTCGAGGCAGAAGAGAGGCTTTAGGGTTTATAGACACCGGGGTTTACAAATTTGGCTGTTGGAGGATTGAGTGTATGTGATATGACTGCCGTCCAGCCCACCAATCTGTGAGGCTCTCAGTTGGTGGTACATAGCATTATTATCTTTGCTTACTAGCTGTGTGGTGCTGGGCAAGTCACCAGACCTCTCTGAGCCTCAGGTTCCACCTTGGTAGAATGCTCATGAGGTACAGAAAAGGACACAGTTGGTGCTCAAACCAGGGTGATTGGCTTCCTCGTGCCTTGTTCCATAGGGAATGGCAGCAAGGGAGTTGACTTAGCTCGGGATCAGAGGGCAGGACTTAGCTCACGCCCCCACCCCACTCTTCACCCCCACTCTGAGGTGAAGGGAGTTGGCTAAGTATGGTGAGCCACCCCACACAGTCGTGCTCCTTCAGATGGAAAAAAGAACACGAGGCCCCGATCACAGCTCTGCCAAGAGGCTTCTTAGAAAGGCGCCGCAGCCAGCACCCTGCGGAGGGCCTGCCAGGACCAGCCTGGGTGGTGAAAATGAAATCAACAGCTAAAAACGAGGTGCTTTCTGAGGCCTCGGGGGAGAGACCCAGCATCAAGCCAGCTCAAGGTCTCGCTTTTTGAGCAGCAAGAGGAAAAGCCGCACCTTGTCTTGTGAAGATCCCCAGATATCCCTCTCCACAGTGGAAGGAAGATTCGAGAAAGCATGATGATCCCTGCCTCAACCCATTCCCCATTGAGAGTCCTCTTCCTGGGGGATTGCCACAGGGTGTCCGCGGAAATGTGTGTGTATGGCTCCCCCTGCAGGTAGCCATTGTCACTGCACCCACCAAGACCCCTGCCGCAGAGTTGGCAGACTTCCGCTAGCACATCCCCCTGAGAGGGGTGGAGTGGGATAGAGTGAAGGACTGGCTCCTGGGACCACCAGGACCTCCATGTGGCTTCCATGTGCACAGCTGAAAACAGGGACCATCTCTAAAGAATAATGCCATTAGTAGCAGCTAGTATTTATTAAGCACTTTCTAGATGCCAAGCACTTTACCTGGTTTACCTCCCTAAACTCTCATAATCATGCTATGAGGTCATCATGATTACTATCTGCACATGTTACAGAGCTCAGGGGGTGCTGAAGGCCATACATTTGGTAACTGGCAGAGTTGGGGTTAGAACCCAGGGCAGCCTGACTCCAGGGCTTGTGTTCCATTGTAGTGGTGGGTCTCCCACTTCAGGGTGCATGCAAATCCCCTAGCGTGCATGTCAAAATGCCAGTTCCAGGGCCTCCTTTCCCTAGATCTGGATTCAGAGTCTTGGGGAAAGCCCAGGAGTCTGCATTTTAATAAGCACATTGGTGAATTCTGAGTCACTGATTCACGGATCCTACTTCAAGATCTACTGCGAGGGCAGGGGGCTGCCTCACCATCCAAGGGCTCAAATAGCAACCAAGGTGGTCATTTTAATTTATGGTTGTTACAGGCAGAGAAATGGACTGTAATCTATAAAGGTTCCTCCGTGTCAAAAGGGGACAATGAGTAAATTCTACCCTCAGCCTCCAAATTTATCTATAAAATCTACCCAGACTGTGAGAATGCTAGAGTCCTGGCCCCCCCACTCGATGATCCACCAGGAGGGCAGCCCATAAGAGGAGAGGCTGAGAAAGTAGTAGAGAGCTGGGTGGGGCCCTGCCCCAACAACTGGGCAGTTTTGGAAAAGTCACTTCTCCTCCTGGTCTTGGTTTATCCATCTAAGCAATGAGAGGACTTGAGATCTCTAAGTTTTGAAAATTCTATGTGCCCATATTCCCAGCCTTTGTATTTCTTTTGGCTTCCTACCAGTGCTTGGAGCAATCAAACTTAGCTGCCCAGTGTCTCAGTTTCTGCTTTCTGATGGGTCCAGATGTTAAGTTAATTAGGGCATTGCTGTTAATAACTTCCCCAGGTAGGTAAGGCATCTTAGCAGGACCTACTCCAAGTTTTAAGGGTGATATTATTTCAGGACCCAGGGCGAACTCATTGGATTAGATCGGTGGCCAGGGAATGGAGGGATGGCCAGTGATTCCTTGACATCCCACCAATCACACCACCAAGGCATATGGTTGGCTTTGAGTGGAAACTTGATCATGAAGCAGCCTTGTCCTGCTGGCTCTGAGTGTAGCAGATCAGTATACCAGGACACAGCCTGGTCTCCAGCCCCAGAACTCTTGCTACAATGCTGAGTGAATCCCTACCAAATCTGGGCTTCCTTTCCCTCGTTTGTAAATGAGGCATTGGACTTTGTTTTCCATGGTCCCTTCCTTCCTTCCTGAGTTCTGAGATTTATTATATTGGCCAGCTCTACGAAGACCTAATCCCTACTCAGACATCTTAGAATTCTATCCTGTTGCTGATTTAGTGCCCAAGCCCCATTCAAGCTCCAGGGCCACCAAAATCTGAAATTGAAAAAAGGGGAGGGGGAAAGCCCCCAAACCAACAGTGGTCAAAGAGGTTAAGTGAAGACTTAGCCCATGTCTCAGAAAGAAGGTGTTTATTGTAAAAGTTTTGTGTTTCCCTAAAGGACACCTGGTGCCACCGAGATGTCCCGAAAGCTTGTGCGGAACCCCCTGGGGTTACTCTGATTGCCCACAAGGCTGGCCACCATCCAGGAAGAGATCTGGCCCCAAAGTGTTGGGAGTTGGGTGTGAGTTGGTCACTGTCATTCTAAACCTGCTCACTAGGAGGTGCTGTATTTCCTATAAAGGGACGTGAGGATAAATGAGACAATATAGGTAACACTTGGAACACAGAGCTCCATAAATGTCAGCTGTTGTGGTATTTTGTTATTTTTACTAGTTAGCCTGTAAAAGCATATCTGTACAATGCGTACAATACAGGTACCCCCCGGTTTTCAAAAGTTTGCTTTACACCGCTTTGCTGTTACGAAAGACTTCCATCAGTACCTCTTTCTGGCTAACCGAAAGGCATCTGAGGTGGACTGTTGCTTTTATGAAAAAAGACAAAAGGCGAAAACAGCGTTCGGTGTATCCTTTGCAGGCAGACCTTACGGAAGCATGGCTGGCCGTCGACAGCAGGAGTGGCGCCACCACGCGCCTTCCCGGGGAACTACACTCAGCATCTCAGCATCAAGCCCCATAGCTCTGAACTGTGTCTTGGAGCATCTGTGCTCTATCTCGATTTATTTTGTGCAGCCGTTACCAAGATGTGTCCTAAGGTATCAGAAAAGCTGAAGAGAGGTTATTTGGGGGCGGGGGGTCTGGGAATGCTGAGAAATTTTTCCATATAAATTAATGGTAATTGCTTCTTTGTTTTACCCCATTTTGGCTTCAGAAAGATCTCCCAGAAACGCTTTACTTTGGGATAGCAGGGGAAACCTATATTACCACTGTGAGGGAAATGGTTGGAAGGTTACATGAAACAAAGTATAAAGGCACGAGGCTATCCCCTTTGGAGGCTAGATGCCTGCATCTCTGGATGGGGTGGCACCCAGGCCCAGGGTGAGGGCAGGAAGGAAGGGAAGATTGGGTGAAGACATGTCAGAGACCTCAGCTCACATCTCCAAGAGCCCCCCTGCCCCACTCCTCCTCCCCCAGGGATGGCGACCTGGGGCAGTGGAGAAGGCTCTCTGGTTAGGCACGGCTAGGTGCCAGACCTGACTCAGCCAGACTTACAGGCTGTGGGGTCTTGGCCAAGTCTGAGACCCAAGGAGGTTAAAAGAGGGTACAGGCAGAGGTCCCACTCAACGCATTGTGTCCAAGAGGTATAAGAAGCAGCAATCTTAGGAAGGGCTTTAGCTACATGTAGGCTATGGAATTTGGCGTTCACAGCAATTGAACTCAGATCCCAGGGACTCCCCACCATATATCTGAATTAGACAAGCTGATGAAAATGATTAAGTAACTTCTGGATGCCTGGGCGCCTGGGTGGCTAGGCGTTAAGCGTCTGCCTTCGGCTCAGGTCATGATCCCAGGGTCCTGGGATCGAGTCCCGCATCGGGCTCCCTGCTCTGCGGGAAGCCTGCTTCTCCCTCTCCCGCTCCCCCTGCTTGTGTTCCCTCTCTCACTATGTCTCTCTCTGTCAAATAAATAAATAAAATCTTAAAAAAAAAAAAAAAAGTAACTTCTGGATGCCTGGTAAGAGTGGGTTCTCATAAGTTGTTCATTGATTTACTTTTCCTCTTTCACTAAAGGGGAAATATTCAGTCAAAGTATTAGTGCAATAAAAGCAAAAGCCAGCCTCAAATGGCCTTCAGTACAGGCCTTGGATTTCTGAACCTCACCCTTGTTATGCCAAGGTTGAGCCCAGCACATACTAAGTCCAGACGATTCCTGGTTTTCCCTAAATAAGAGATGGGCCCCAGCACAGCGCCCTTTCCCTGGCCTCCCACCCGACTCCCCCATGACTGTCTCTGATGGAAGCTCGGTTAGGATCATCTCCACCCAGACCTGCGTTTCACCAATAGCTGACCACACCAACCTATACTGTATTGTAATTTTGGGGAAAACCAACAATAAAAGGAAAAAACCCACACTTCCTGTCTTTTATCATCTATGAGAAATTCCTCTTCCTGACCATACAGACCCAAACAAAACTGAGGGCTGGCCAAATGTCAGAATTGGAAGGGATGGTTGAGATCAGGCAGGGAACCTGCCAGGTGCACTCAGTAGAGCACTAGTCTCAGCGGGAAAAGGGGTCTGTGGTCAGAGAAGTTTGGAAAACGCCACACACATGTGCTCTCCTTCCCCTATGCACTGCAGGTGGCCACTTGCAAGGTTCAGAGGAGTCCTGTGTAAAGACACCTGTTCAATTTTGTTTAACTCAGAGTTTCCCAAACTTATTTAACTTTGGAACTTCTTCTCCCACGCACTTTTTTTTATAGTAATACCTATTGACACAACATTTCTCCTATTGGCTCCACTTAACTCATTTCCAGTATACCCCTGCTGTCGGAGGCAACTGAGTCCAGATATCCGGAAAGCTAAAGTGAGCTACCCAAAGCCACCCAGCTAATTATTCTTAATAGTAATAAAAGCCAGGATTTGCATAATGCTTTTGAGTTTCCTATACCCTCATATTCTTTCATGGTATTTCATTTTATCCTCAGAACATAATAAGAGTTGTCAGTGTTGTTGAGGGGTGTTGAGGGTGTTCTTCAGGGCAGGAACTTTCTAGATAGGACCACAGTCAAGCTACACAGGGGCCCAGAGACACTGAGACACTGAGGCCCAGAGACCCTGATTCACGTGCCCAAGATCACACAGCTGGGAGATAGCAGAGCCAAGGTTTGAACCCAGAAAGTTTGTAAAGCCCAATTCCCAGCGCCCCCAGCCCAAGGAGGGGTTGTTTTCCTGCATGCAGGAAGCGGATGTCTGCCCTGCTGATAGCCTGGGAATATCAGGGGTTTTCTGAAGCTGTGATTAGTGATCAGATGTCTCAGGAAGCACATCCTCACTCTTTTATTCTTTTTAAGTGGGGGACATAATCAAAGGAGGCCAAACCATCAGGAAAATGGGGGCTATTTTACCACTGATTCTGAGTGAAGCAATGAAAAATAGCTTCAGCAAAGAGCTAATTAGGAAGTCATAACTTGGAAAACCACCAAATGCAATTTTGATGAGGATGAAATTTAATAAAAGCACAGCTTCTGGTCCCCGCAGCTCCAGCAGAGCAGGCACGTGAAGGGAATGGCTAACAGAGAGGCCATTCAAGAAGCAGAGACTCCAGGTAGGACAGACAGGGGTGAAGGGTCGTCTGCCTGTCCACCCTCCAAAGAGCAGAAGGGTCCAAGGCACAGAGCAGTCTACTGAGAAGGGGGCTGTGGAGACTCACCAGAGGAGACAATACAAGAACCAGAGGCCAGAGGCTTCACAAGAAAGCAACTTCCTGTCTCCAGACTCATCTCTCATATAAAGAGTTTCTTGGGAACAGATAAGAGTGGCTTATAATTAACAGTCATGTCAACAGCTGCTTCCCAAAGGCTGGGAAATGCCTATTGCTCGTGCCTTAAACAGCATATACCCACTACTGTTGTCCACGCTTAGTCACCCTAGTTTCAATGCTAGTGTCAAAGAAGGTAAACATGAATCCAGATCCTACCAGCAAGAGACAAGTTCCAATGAATGAGGTTCAAAGTAATACTCAAAATAATGCATGCTCCCACAATGCTTCACAGCTTATAAGATGCGTTCTTGGGCGTTTCCTCCTTTAGTCTACATGATAATTGTATGAGGTAGTTGTCTATCTGACATCACATGAGAAAAAAAGGCTCAGAGAGGTTAAATGACTTGGGCAAAGGCACACACCTTATATGGATGATGTAGTAAGTGAATGTGCTTTGGATTCAGAAAGATCTGGGTTTAAATTCCAGTTCTACCCTTCCCAGCTGTGTGATCTTGGGAAAATCTCTGTAGTGTCTCTCAGCCTTGGTCTGCTCAGCGACCACGCTGGCCACCATTTATGGAGAGTTTCCCCTGTGTCAGGCACTGTTCTAAGTGTCTGTGCTGATTGTTTGCAGAGATGGCCACCACGATTTCCTCCCATCCCTGAAGTACAAGTCACTACTCCCAGCAAGAAATGGAGCTTATTTCTCTTCTCCTTGAATCTGGGCTGGCCTTGTAACTTGTAACTTGCTTTGACTTAGAGAATGTGATGCAAGTTACTCTGTTCTAGCTCCCTGTCTGGGCCTGAAGAGGGTGGCCACTTTTGTATGCATTCTGTAGGAGTCCTGAGGCACCATATACAAACATTCTGACTGACCTGCTAGAAAGAGAGGCCCAGCGAGCCCCTAGCTGAGGTGCCAGACATTTGAGGAAGACCTCTTGGATCATCCAGCCCAAATGGAGCTGCCCCAGCCAACATTGCACGGAGGAGAGGGTTGTGCCCCCACGGAGCTCTGCCCTAATGGCAAGAATTGTGAGCAAATAAATAGTTACTGTTTCGGGTGATTTGTTTTGCAAAAGTAGACAAATAAAACAGTTCCTAATTTGTATTAATTCATTTTGTCTTCATATCTACCCCATGGAGAAACTGAGGCACAGAGAGTTTAAGTAACCTGCCCAAAGTTACACACCCAATAAATGGCAGAACTGTATTTAAACCCAGGCAGGCTAACTCCATCGTCCACGTTTGTGAGCACCACGTTATACCGCCTCTTTGTAAAAGGACATACCTCTCAGAGTCATTAAAGAGACTGTCCCTCCAGAGTGTGGTCCCACAGGCGCATCCCCTCTTCCAAGAAGAAGCTCCACATGGGCTCACATATGAACCGGACCAAGAGCCCCTCTGTAATCCTGACTAAATGCTGCCCTCCAGTGGCATCATATACAAACTGTTATAACCTCCTTTTGGCCTATGACATACCCCCAAGCTAAGGAAGGCAGTTTGAGAATCTGTCATTCGTTCAGGAACCCTCCTGACCCCACCCCATCCTTCCCATATGGAGTTGCAGTTTGGGATCTTGCTTTAGCCAGGGCTTGTCATGTTCACTGCGTCCCACCTGAAGCTCAAACTGAGGTGCCTCAAGACTCCTACAAGAGAACTGGTAGAGCATTTGAGGAAAGAGAAAGCCCCTACTCAAACCATCAGCAGAAAACCCTTAGTTTTCTTTTTCCAATCCCATTATACCAACAATTGTCCAAGAACTGCAGAGACAGCATTCAATCAAAGGGAGATGTTCACACTGAAATTGCTTTACAGCAGCTATGATAAATCAAACACACAAACACAACATTCAACTTGCTCATCATTACCCATGGACTGTAAGGATGAGTAGAGTCTAACAGGTAAAAGTCTGGGCTCTTGGAAAGACAGACCGGGGTTCCAGTTCCGGTTCCATCATTTACTGGTTTTATCACCTTAGACAAGTCCCTTAACCTTCCTTGGCTTCAAAGTCTTCATCCACCAAATGTCTATATGGATAGCATCTCTCACAGAGTTAACCTGGGAGTAGATGAGATGACACCCGAGAACACAAGTGATTGTGAAGTCTGAATCATGTTTCCTTTGGTCATTTGCTTACTTAGTTTTAATTTTCCCCGATTAGTTTATATTATAGAAGTAATGCATGTTTATTACATAAAATTTGGAAATTGGAAGAGAGGGAAGGAAGGAAGGAAGGAAGGAAGGAAGGAAGGAAGGGAGGAAGGAAGGAAGGAAGGAAAAAGAAAAAGAAAGAAAGAAAGAAAGAAAGAAAGAAAGAAAGAAAGAAAGAAAGGGGAAAGAAAAGAAAAGAAAGATTCTGAGCATGGGTTTTAAAATCAGGGTCCATTCAGAGGAACGTGAACTTGGACGGGAAAGGTGACATACTTATTCCATCAGGCTCTAAGTCAAATGCAGCATTTCCATCCATTATGAATACAAGCATCAAATCACAGTGAGTCTTAGCTATACGAGCTGTGCCATCGCTGACAGAAATCTCAGGCATTTTTTTGCCACATTTTCATCTTTGCAGGTTTTCTGAAATCCTATTTGCCTTCCTCGCTCCTTCATATACATAGTAGCTATTTGACCTCCTGCTAGATAATCCTTATTACTCGAGGTAGCAAAAAGAAGCACACACATTACTAAATTGCAAATTTGTTTTAATATTTTGATACTCGTCTTTCAATATCATTGGTATTCTTTGAAATTCTATGTTTTATATTGCATGCATTTAAAAACATGCTGAGAGGGACCCACAGGCTCACCAAGCAGCCAAAAGGAGTTTTTGTTGCACATAAAGAGTTAAGACCCACCTGCTGTGGTGTCTCCACCCAAGCCCCCCCCCACACACCCCCACCGAACAGTTCAGATTCTCCTCCCAGTCTCTAACTGGTTAATTGTTTCATATTGTTGTGCTCCAGTTGTATAATATAATTCTGTTGCCTGCATTGTTAACCATGAACATGTTTTCATGATATTTCTTGCCATGTAATTTTTAGCAGTGACATAATAGTCCATTTTTTTTGATGCACCATAATACACCATTTCCCCTATAGTTTGCTGCCATCAGGATGGTTTGACTCTGTCACTTTTATAAATGACATGAGGATGAGCATCTTCCTGCATAAAGGATCTTCCACATTTTAGATTGTTTCCTTGGGCAAGATTCCCAGTAGTGGCAAAGTGTACATTTTCAAAGCTCAGACATCCTCCCTGGCTCTCAGGAAGCAGAATGCACTGATAATCAGGAGGGAGGGAAAAGAGAGAAGGCTTTGAAAGGGGGTTGGAAAGGGAGGCTATGGAGCGAGAAAGACAAATGGGAGGACAGGGCCGCCATGGACAGGTGTATAGGCTGTGCCCTGATCAAGGGTGTCCGACCCCGGTGATAAGCATGTGCTGAGCTCTACTCAGTTTCCGCTACAAGCCATGCGCTGTGGCTGGGGCTGGCAGCCCAGAGGGAGGCATGTTTTCCCAATGGTACCATGGCAACAGAAGCAGGCCTCCTGGAGGAATCCACCATTGCTCCCTGGTGGTGGCATCTCCTTGGGATTTCTGGGATATAAAAACCATACCCTCACAGACTCCTAGAAAGGAGGAACCACATTTTCAACCTGGGGTCCTTGGGCCTATCGTATCTGGGAAAGCAAAAATGTGGGCTCCTAGCATGTTTTACTTCCAAAGCATCTAATAAAAATTAACACTGACCCTCAATTAGGCCTTACGTGTACATCTTCTCTAGATTGAAGGTCTCACTGTCCCTTGCTGCTTAGGAACACACGGTTATAATGGATCTTGTGCTGGGCTGCCCAGATCCCAATTCAGGACAGAGGCCTTCATGTCCCCAGCTCTGGGAGTGTCAGCTGCTGCTGACGGCTCAGTCCCTCCCCAGGAACTGCACTGGCCTGAAGGAAGCCGCCTTACCCAAGCTTGCAGTCCTTGCCTGATGGATGCCAGGTCCCCAGGCCTGGTCCCCTCACCCAGTGGAGACAGCTCTGCAGCCCCGGCACTCAGAGCTGCCTGGGGATGGGCTGAGGCCTTTGTTTCACATCCAATCAACCTCTCTTCTCCCCACTCCTACTACTTCTGACTCCCTCACAGATGGATGGCTTGCCAAAGCAAGCCCCAACTTCCTGCATTCTCTGGGAACCCTATCTAAGACAGTTACATATCTCTATTTAATCAAAATGAGAGAAGGAATAAATTATTACAACACACATTGGTAGATAAGATTTTTTCAAAACATGGTGTTCATGAGGTAGAAAATCATTTTTTTTTTTTTTGAGAGAGAGAGAGAAAGTGGGGGGAGGGGCAGAGGGAGAGGGAGAGCAAGAATCTCAAGCAGACGGCATGCTGAGCATGGAGCCCAACGTAGGGCTCAATCCCACAGCCCTGAGATCATGACCTGGGCCGAAATCAAGAGTCAGACGCTTGACCAACTGAACCACCCAGACGCCCTGAGGTAGAAAATCATTTTTAGAAAGATCCCTGCTGCTGGGGTGCCTGGGTGGCTCAGCTGGTTAAGTGACTGCCTTCGGCTCAGGTCATGATCCTGAGGTCTTGGGATCGAGCCCCGCATCGGGATCCCTGCTTGGTGGGAAGCCTGCTTCTGCCTCTCCCACTCCCCCTGCTTGTGTTCCCTCTCACGCTGTCTCTCTCTCTCTGTCAGTTAAATAAATAAATTTAAAAAAGAAAAAAAAGAAAGATCCTTGCTGGTTAAAACAACAGCGTCTAATTCCAGTCCTCATCTACCCCCTCGTTTTATAGCTGAGAAAACAGAATCCCAGAAGACAAGTGACTTGAGAGTCACATGGGCTATGAAAATCAGAGCTAGACCCCAAAGCCAGACTAGCAGTGCTTCTGTCCCACAAGGCTACCTCTCCCTAGCTTTGTTCAAAGTGATCCATTATCTAGACAGAAGCTTATTCCATGAAACCTGGTGTCTCCCGTGAAGGATCTGGCATCTCCCCTGCCCTCACTCCGACATCCAGAGAGAAATCCTAACCTGTAAGGTGGTCCTTGTGTGGGCATTGGCCTCAGACACCCTGACTTCGAACCTGGCTCAGCTGCTTGCTAGCTATGTGTCTTCAGGACAGTTTGGTTACCTCACTGAGCCACACATTAAAATAAAAACCTAGATGTGGATTTTTCAGCACTTCTGGGCCCTAAGAGGGCACTACCTTAGCCTTGTTTCCTTGCTTTCCTTTAGAAAGATCCTTGCTGGTTAAAACAATAGCCCCCATCTTGTATTACCTTCTAGGCACAGAGCAAAAAGAAAGAACACTCACAGCTTTTCAGGAGGCAGTTAGATCAAATGCTCTGTCCCCTGTCTCAGTGCTGGAGGACAGAAGCCAGCCTCCCTTTCTATGGGGTGCAAGGCCCTTTGAGCCGACCAGAGGGAGTGTCTTGAGAATCTGTGCTGCCTGGCTCAGACTGGCCAGCAGAGGGCAGCACCACTCTGCCTAAAGCCCAGAGGATTTGCCACCCATTCCGGGCCTCCACCATCTGATTACTTCCCAGACTCCCACAGACAGCTGGGTCCAGTCTCTGAACCTCTCTTTCCATGGAGCCCAGCAGCTGTGGCGTGTCTCCCCAAAAACAGAATGGCTAGACCTTCAGCTCTGCAGCAGCCAAGCTGGATTCAATTTGCCATGCCAAAGCATGCTTGAAAGTGCTCTTCTGTTAAATACATCCATTTGTTACAAACAATGCAGCCTGGTGGTGGATATTCAAACCAGACTGAGGCCACCAGCAACCCCAGCTCACCGTTTCCTGGGCATTTGACAACCTGGTGGCCAAAGACTTTGCTCAGCCACCCTAGGGGTGGGGGGATGGAGAGAGGGAGAGACAAAGTGTACATGTATGTGTGTGTGTGTGTGTGCGCGTGTGCACGCTTTGTCTTCATTTGAGTCTATTGATGCTCTGGAGGGAACCAGGAGGGTACCTGGAGTGAAGCAGGGGTGCCCCCCCAACCTTTCTTCCTCCTTCCAGAGGGAATTTGGACAAACTCTGGAGCAGGGCCCTCACATTCCCCCTGACAGATAAGGGCCCTGCTCAAGACAGTGCAATGAACAAGTGAGAAGCACAGAGTTGGGGTGGGAGGGCATGTTGATTTCCCGTAGCTCAGATTCTAGAGATACGGGAAAGGTTTGGGGAACCTTCTAGAAAGAGGCTCTGACTGAGGGGCCTCTTGGGCTGGGCCAGGACCATGCATCCAGAGTGCTGCCTCTCCCAAGAATCCATCTGGGCAGGACTCTTTCAAGGGACATGGACAGCCTCCCCTCACCCTAACTACATTGTCCTGTACAGTAAGTCCATGGAGAGCATCTTACATAGCCTTGCTGAGGGCAGAGAAGGCTGCCGAAATTTGCCTTCTTTATCACTCCATTGATACAGTGGACAAGAAGAAGAATTTCTGCTTACACATTCATTTCACCAGCTTGAGTGGAACATTCTCTCTCTCTCTCTCTCTCTCACACACACACACACACACACACGCACGCACACACTCACAATGCAACATTAATGCTAAAGGAGTAAGCAAATTCTTCCTTGGGTAGAACTGCTGCCCAGGAGACAGCTCGGGGGAGAAAGCTACTTTAAGGCAGAAAATCCTCACAGCATGCTGGCCAATGAATGTGGTTCAGCTCTTTCAGACTACAGTGCTGAAATAATCTTTTTTTTCCACTTTCTCTCCAAAATGCCTCTAATATCCGCAAGACTGAATGATTTACGGTTCTGCCTGTCCTTCATGCCACAAAGTGGTTCCACTTAATGTCGTTCCACGGCCTTGTGACAAATGGAGCCTCTTCGTGGTTCTTTGACCCAAATGGGATTCTGGCTGGGGAGATTCTGCCCTGCTCTGGGTGGGATGGGAGGAGGCTGGGGGTGGGGTTGGCTCCTGAGCGCCGTAGCCCAGAGCCCAGTAAGGCAGACACTGGCTTCCAGGCCCCCTAGCTGTGACGGGGCTGCCCTTGGGTTTCTAAGAATTGATTCAGAGAAGCGGAAGAGGGGCAGGGTGAGGAGGTTGAACACCCAGTGGCTGTAAATGGTGAATTCCCCATAGACTCGTCACATACACCCCTCCCCTCTCCTGGCTCCATCTGTCCCTGGTTCCCAGTTACCCCAGTTGTCCCAGGCAGGGCAAAGAGAAAACCATGGGTGATAAGCACTTTTCCCCTGCCGAACCCCTGCCATCTGCACCCCACAGGCTCCCAAACGGACCAGTCTTGCGCCCTCTCCAGGGGCCCGCACCACCCCAGGCTCAGGCCTGGGCCTCCATAGAGAGCAGCGCCTCATCAATTATTCACCAGCCTCCCCTCTGCTCCTCAGACAAAGAGAAGGGGAATGTGCTGGCCTCCGAAGCCCCTGGAACCCAGGGCTGTGGAGTCAGGCGGCTAAAGTCCTCTCCAGAGGAGAGAAGAGGTGGGGAGGGCCAGGAGAGGACGGGAGGGGTGGAGGGGGGCAGGGAAGGAGGAAGGCAAGGGTGGGGAAAGGCAGGAGAATCAATCTGACCTAGAATAACAATTCTATAAGTTGTGCACACGTGAAATGCACCATTCCGACAGAACTAAAAAGCCTTCTTTTTTCCCACTGCTATTTTACCCCAGAAATGAGAGGAAGCAGGACATGGCTGAGTTTCACAGACTATTTCTTCACAGTTTCTTATTCTGTTTTGACAAGACATCTGCTTAAGCTACTAGTCTGAACCACGCAGTGTGGAGCCCGTCAGCCCCACCAATTCTAATGTTCCGCAACACAGCACTGAGGAAGCTGACTGCTCGCACACCTGTCTGCCAGGCCCAGGGCAGGCGGGGGCCTGGGGGGCCAGAGGAACACCTGGGGGGCCAGGCCCCAGCAACCCCCTGGGGCCTCAGCTCAGCAAGGAGGACACGCCCACTGATGGGGGAGGGCTAGGTCCTGTGACCTCTCGGAGGCTCCGCCTGGCCTCCCACCCCCTCCTCAGGGGGTAACGTTAAGGGGGTCCCCCGTGGAAGAGAGCATGTGGTCTGTCCCCCTGCAGCACGTATAGTCTGGAACCTGATCCCTAGTACAAATCAGTCTGCTCCAGGCACAGTCTTGTGTAAGTTGCAGAAAGAAAGAGAGGGGTGAGCTGCTCTAAGTCCCCGCTAGGCAGGCTTTGATTAAGCAAATGTTTCCCGAGCACCCATTAAGTGCCAGGCCCTAAAGACAGAGCAGTGAGCACACAAACATTGTTCCTGCCCATGAGTCCTATAGATTTTAATCCTCTCTCCAGAGGCCGTGCGCACCTGCCCTCAGGCAAGTCGCCTTACCTCTGGGTCTCAGTTTCCTTATCTATGAAATAGAAATTGTGAATTGTTCATCCCAAACCCATGGATTATTGGGAGGATTTAATGATGTTTTAGGTAGGAGGGTTCTAGCAGAGTGCCTGCTTTCAGTGAGTGGTTAATGAATGTGCATCCTCTTCCCATCCCCTTTCCTATTACAAGGAAGGGGCATGGAGGGGCTCTGGAAGGAAATTTGGAGTTTCTCAGCCATTGATTTCCTTCATGTGGCCAGTTTATTAAATGAACATCAGGAAGAGCTTTCTTCTTCTCTCTCCTCTACTGCCCTGTCAAATTTCTTCCTCGTCCTTAGACAATATCTCAAGCAGGTCCCAGAGTTTTTCTGCTTACCTTTGGGTATTTGAACAATCTCATCTTCGGGTAATAAAAAGTCTAGTGCAATCTAAATCAAAATGGCTCTTTCCCAACTCTGTGTGTGTCCTCTGTCCCTGGCTGGGGCGTGAGCTGTGGACCCAGACAGCAGAAGAGGGCAGGAAGAGGGGTTTAGTTTGCTTTCCTTGTGCTATCTCCCCTCCACTTGCCTGTTTCTGGCCCCTCCAGAACTCGGGGGGTGGGAGGAGAGGCGGAATGGGAGACTATGGGGAGAGGGCAGATTCCGATTCAGGAATGTGAGTAATGTCATTGTCATCTGGCTTAGGGAGCCCTGGATGGCAGGTGACCTGGTACTCATGGAGGCAGTTTGGGTTCCACATCCTGTGGGGTGGCCTCTCACTCCTCCTGGGAGCACGCCCTCCAGCACTCCCATGAAATTCTGCTGCTGGAGTCTTGTCTCCCTGGTAGGCAGCCCTCCCTCCACAGCAGGTCCTAAAATATGGCTCAGCCTGGCTACCACTCGCTGTCCACTTACCACACTATTGAGGAAAGGTCACACACTCTCATGGTTCCTGCCTTCCTTGCTCTGGGGGCAGGGGCATCTCTTCTCATCAGGTGAATCCCCAAGCTCCTGGGGACACTTGTCCTTCAATCCCACGAGACAGTACAAGGTGGAGAGAGAACATCATGAGTTTCCATGAGGACTAGCAGGCATCTGGCTGGGAATAAGATGCCAGTCTCCCTTCTTGAAGCAACCTCAATCTCTCTGAGTGGTTCCAGAGGATCTTCCTTATGACTCAGGCTGCCTTTATTCACCCTGGAAGTAGGAGCCCCAGGGATGGTGTTCGTCACCTCTTAGCCAGTCCAGTGAGGACAGCTCAGCCTCTGCTTTACAAAGTGTGGACACCTGGCCTCAGCTCAGGAGCCGCAGACAAACCTCCAAGACTATAAGAAATGTCCCTCTGGGGCGCCTGGGTGGCTCAGATGGTTGAGCGTCTGCCTTCGGCTCAGGTCATGATCCCAGGGTCCTGGGATCGAGCCCCGCGTCGGGCTCCCTGCTTGGCGGGGAGCCTGCTTCTCCCTCTCCCTCTGCTGTTCCCCCTGCTTGTGCTCTCTCACTCTCTCTGTCAAATAAATAAATAAAAGCTTTAAAAAAAAAAAAAAAGCTAAAAAAAAATGTCCCTCTTAGTATCCTGTCATGTTCATAAAGAGAAGAATGCCTCTGGGTCCCCAAAGCTGAGACATTCACCTGCTTGGGGGCCCAGATGACCTCTGAACCCTTCTTGCTTGGGGAATCAGTAATTTGAAAGAGGTGTGGTCTTGTCTCTCATCTGTATCCCTGTCTCAGATAACAAGGAGGGTATGGAGAGAATCAGTCACCTCTACTTAACACAAATGATCACATCTTTGAGGAGCTTACACATGTTTCAACACTCTCCTTTAGAATGTTTTTAAATGTTCTATTACTCATGGTTGGCAGGTAACTGGCGAAGGGCACCCTCTTTGGTTACAGACACAAACTATAGCCCTAGACAATATGGGTCCATGAATCCCCACTCTTCCACTATCAGTGTGGCCTTGGGACAAGGACTCGACATCTCTCTGCCTCCGTTAGTGCATCTGCAAGATGGAGACAAGAAAGGGTCTCACTTCCTGGGACACAGGAGGCCACATCACTCAGAATTAAACCTGACACCCCGTATGCGCTGCAGGGATGTTTGCTGGTGGGAGCGAAAGGCAGTAACTGAATTTCCCCTTCATCTGCCTTCCCTTTGATTGCTCATGTTTGCTGTTTCAGGATTTCACCGTACTGTTATGCCCTTTCCTTAAGTTTCTTTCCTTTTTGTTCCTGGTGAACCGCTCCTTGGAGCTACTCATTACAGCCAGCCATGAAATGGTCAAGTACCAGATGTCAGGGCTAACCTCACCCTGTGAATGGAGATGCTCAGGGAAGATCAACGCAGCCAGAGTGAGGCTCCCCAGATCTCAAACATTTCTTACAGACCCACCAAGTTGCAGACATTGAAATTTTACTCTCCAGGCTGCACTTTGCTTTGTTTTAATTAGCAAGGAATCGGAGCCCAGAAACATCTCAGAAAGCCAGCCCAATCCTGTAGTGAAAGTGAGTTCTCACGCCCTTTCCTATTTCTATTACCACCATCATTATCACTATCGTGACTAGTCCAGGAGCAAGGAGGGGCAAGCCTCAGACCCTGCAGGGTGGGGTCCTCCTTCTCCCCCAGCCTCTCAGCCCCCACATTTTCCTTAGCAAAGGGCCCCCGGGAAGGAAGGAGAAAGAAAAACCTGGGAAACCACAGAAGAGGGAGAGAAGACGGGAACAGTGGCAGGAGGCCAGCAGCCTCCTGTCCATGCCTGACTGCCTGGGGGCCCGCAGAGCTAGAACACAGGACAGGCACCCCCACCAAGGGGGGACTGGGAGAGCAGTGGTGGGAGAAGGAAAAAGGCGGGGAAACCAGCTTCCACAAGGTATCCAGAGTTTGCAGTCAGAAAAAGCAGAAGGAAGCTCTTTTCCTGTCCGAGTTGTGTGTTTCATGGTGAAGTACTTTTTTTTATTTGGCATTACATTTGGGGGGTGGGTGAGAGGGCTCAAGTGTTTCCAGCCTCTTTTGAGCCTTCCATCTGCCAGCCCTGCTTCTGGCCCTCCGCTGGGCTCCACAGATGGCTTCGCGGGCCTCGGCTACCTTCATTAACAACCACTCTCCAACCCGAGAGTTGGCCTCCAAACCTACAGGAGGATCACTAACCCCCAGGGCAGCAGCGCACCCCAGTGCAGGGCTGGGAGGCCCCATTCGGAAGTGGGTGCACAGGGACCCCCCATGTCAATATCTGGGACCCCTATGGCAGCATGCAGGACACAGTCTCTGCGCACCCACCCCTGATTCTTTACCCACCATTCAGAAGGAAGGTAGAGGATAAGCTAAGCTTCTAGAATCCAGGTATTAGCTATGGCTTCAATTTCAACTGATTTCCCAGACCCTGATCTAAAAATGAGTCAGAAGTTTATGGCTAGAGGGAGCCCAGAGACTCCTCATTGTATAGATGGGGAGATGTTTGCACCTGGGGGTTAGAAAGTGAGATGTGTTAGGACTGGAGCTTCCCATCTCAAGGACAAAAATGGGGGAAAAAAGAGTCTAAAATGGTTACATTTATTTTGGGGGAACTTTAAAGAGAGAGAGAGAGCCCTAGCTCAAAACCTGGGAAATAAAACCTTTTCTACATTCCTCCAAGGCAATTTAAACAATAGAAAACACCTCCAAATAGCCAAGGGTGATTAACACTGGAGTTTGGACAACAGAGGGTGGTTACCACGGGAACCAGCCCCTCCTTCAGGGCATCCCCCCTCCCCCCATTCTCCTCCGAGTCAGCCCACCCTGCAGGTGGCTTTGGAGAGCCTGGGATTCTGAGCAGAGGCAGTCCAGCCGGCTCCACTGCCCAGCTGCCAGGCTGTTCTCCTACCTGCCCCCAGTGGCTCAGCCTTTGCCACCCAGGCCCCATACCCAGGGCCCCCAGCATGGGCCGCCACAGGGCTTGCATTAGTCATGGCAGCCGGACCCCCACCCGTCAGTCAGTCAGTCAGTCAGGCAGGCACGCCCTCAGTATGGCCTCAGTTATGGAACAGCCAGACTTGAAAGAGGAGGAAGTCTCCGAGCTGGGGGCTCAGCCTCCTCTGTCATCTGCTCTTCAGAAACCCGTCGGGCCTTGTTAGAGACTCCAAATTAAGACCAAATGGGGATGAGATTTCTTTTCAAGAAAACATCTATTTGTTTCCATGCCTGCTTGAACACAGTTTGGTGTGGTTTCCCGGAGAAGGACTTTCCTTGGTTTTAAAACAGAGCTCCCTGGGATTCTAGGTTTCCCTGGAAGCACCTGTTGGAAAACTCCTCAGTGGGGGGAGGAGCCCAACCCACTCGGAGCTGCTCTGCTTTCAGTTAAGCACAGATTTGTATACAATAACTGCAGACAATTTTATTTGGAGGCAAACAACAGAAGAGTTCTTCTGCTTAAGAAAGGTGGAAACTATCAGATCATTTCCCCAAATGTTTAGTACCTTCAAGGAAAAATAAAGGCACTTTGGCTTATTCATTCTAAGCTAAACTGACAAGAATCTGACTCCTAGCTATTCAGTGCCGGCCCCTCGAATGAGTGAGGCCTCCAAGCAGGAAGCCCATTGCAAAGGTGACAATACCCGCCAGGACCTTCTTCCTTTGACCATCCACGTGGTGGTGCAGATGTCCTGTAGGAAGAAGGAACTCCGTCCCTGGAGGCCACACCCCACAGAAATGCCAGTCTTGAAACCAAACAAGGGTCTCTGAGGGAAAGGGATTAAGATAGAGCACAGACGTAGCAAACAGTTCTGTAGGCTGCCATGCCCAGACCAATGTCCCCGGAGGCAGTGTTGAGACACACATCCACCCACCTTATGAAACCTTAGAGCAGTTGCCAGTTAGGGCTGGTTAGCAATGTGGCCCTCCTGGGAGCTCCCAATTATAAATGCCCACCTGGGCTTGGAGGGTTCCGGCATGCAGTAGGCACTCGAGAAAATAAATGATGGATGAGAACCACAAGGCCCAGAGCAGCTTCACTTGGGGGAAAGGGTCTGAACATGGCGACCTCTCCACCCCAAATGGGCTTCATGGCCTCCTGTGCTGAAAGCAGTGTAGAGAGGTGGAGAATCTAGCATTGACTACCATCTAGGCATGTGCTAGGTGCTCTACACAGGTGCACCCAAGTCGTCCTTGCAACCTTTCCATGAAGCAGTTGTGAGGATTCCCATCCCCGTTCCTTTCCTTTAAGTCATTTGCAAGGATTTAGGCTGAGGGAGAGGCTGGAAGATTTGCCTGTGGTCCTGCAGCTCTCAGGAGGCAGAGCCAGTCTCACTCCAGCTCTGCCTGCTCCAAAGCCAGGGTGCACCTGCTACGTTCGGTTCCCCACTCTGGCTTCCCATGTTTTCTTCCCAGTGTCTCTGGGAGGATAAGGTGGCCAGGTAAGCAGCCGGGGGGTGAGGAACTGGGAAGAGGCTGCATAGTAAACCCCCTTTCTTCCAAAGAGTGGATTCTCTCCCCAACTCCAGCCATCAGCATAGACAAATGTCTCCAGTAAAACATGGCCCACACAACTCCTGACTGGCTTCGATTTCCCACGTGTAGAATGGAGGCTCCCAGGAGATATAACCCAGCCCCAGCCTTGATGGTCACTCAAAATGTTGGGTTTCCAACTCTGCCTAACTAGGGCCCCAGAACCAGTGAGTGTTAGGGATGACAGATTTGAACCTGACCTTTATAGTGACGTCCATCGACACTGTCACCCCTGAAACCTGTGGCTGTCTTACATCATGGATCCCATTCTGCTCATATTGGAAACTCACAGTAGAAAGAACTTAAGAGTTAGAGGGTCTGAAGCCAAAGTCTATCTCCTTCTCACACCCCTTAAGTCACTTGGTTTAGATGGCAGCCAGCTCTGCCCACGTCACTGCTACCTTGAAGAAGTGGTAATACATTCATTCATTCATTTCTTCAATCATTTATTCAGCCACCAAACATTTATCAAGCACTTACTATATACCAAGCACAGTGCTAATCACTACACACCTACAAGACCCTCGAGAAATCTTATCTGAATGAATGCATGTAGTGCAAATCATATTGCTATACTAATGTATTTAATTCACAAGATTTGGCCTGGAAAGACAAAAGACATGGTTTACATTGGAACCATACTTTTCATAAGACCATAAAGTACGATTGTGTCCATTACCATACTTGATAGATTATCCTTCAGCTCAACCTGAAAGCATGAGCCTGGAAACGCAAGAGGAAGAGGAGATGACAAACAGCATTCAGTGCTGCTGAGACGTCAGCCTCAGAGTTGGCCAAAGTAAGAGGGCAGAGGGCAAGGAATAGAAAGAAAAATAATGTTTGGTTACTACTACGAATATGTCTTTAACCCTGAACGACTCTAGCTTGGGGAGGCAGGCTCAGCTAAATTAACGGACTTGTATAAGATCACACAGCCCCAGATGGCAAAACACCTGACTCGAAAGCCCATGGATTTTAACTCCTACAGCGGGCCAAACCTTTCTCAAAAGAAGAGCCCAAGTTGGAGAGCCTGTGCCAGTGGGATTAGGTGGGGTTTGTCGTGAGGATACAGGAAGCACAAAGAGATATGGGAGCGTGCAAGTAAACAGCGCGCACAGAGACGTCTCCTCAAGAATGGCACTGGTTGCTGCCATTTTGGCTGATGACACACGTCATCAACAGTGAAGCCATGTTTCCTGGAATGTCAGAAATACATTTAGGAAGTACTTCCAGGAGGAAGTCCCTCTTCTAGAAGAGGCAGACTGACTACATACAAGGGAGTCATTTTTACCTCCATTCTCTAGACAAGGAAACTGGGCCTCTGGGAGGTTATTTAATTTGCTTTCAGTCACACAGAGAGGAAATTGAGGAGTGGGGATTTGAACCCATAACTTTCTGACTTTCAAATTTCCATTACTTTATATGACCCTCTTCTGAAGATGACCGAGGACAGATGAAGGGATTCTTAGAACTTGAAATTTGGAAGAGACCATCAGCTTTCTCTAGTCGGGTGGTTCTCAAACTTGGGCGATTAGACCTGTACTTAAGCAGCTGCAGGGAAAGTGTGTTAAAGCTATTGGAGAAGCCAGGGAGGTGGGTTAGCTTCTCCTCAGAGGACCCAGGAAACAGGAGAGGCAGGAGAGGGAAGGTGCAGGGTTTGAGGTGAGCAGGAGGCCGAGGAAGAGCTCGTGGTCCAAGTCAGGCCACCTCCTAGCTCTGCCACTTCTAGCTCAAACCTTAGGCAAACTCCTGAATTTCCCGAGTCTGGGTTTCTAGAATGGCAGCCCTACGGCTTTTGACAAGCGTGGCTTTGCTGGTGACCCTGGCTGAATCACAGTCTCCAGGCATTTCAGTCCTTATTTCTAAAATGGGCACAGTAAGAACTACTCCAGAGCTTGTTACAATGAAATGAGACCGTGTATATGGAGCACCTCAGCATACAGCCTGCCTGCTAGTAAATACTCGGTGAACATCAGCTGTCCTTACTCAAGGCAGAAGGCAAAGTGTATAAGAGCTCTGGAATGATCCTTCCTGAATTTCACAGCTCCATCCCTTACTGCCTGTGGGACCCTTAACGACTTCCTTAACCCGCCGTGACTTGTTTTACTCACTCTTCAAAATGGGGAGAATGAGAGTATCTTCCTTAGAGGGTTATTATGAAGATTAAGACATGCATATAAAATGCCTCGAATTTGTGTGGCAGGTGGTGAGTATTCCTGAAAGAGCACACATTATTAGCTCCAAATGGGGTCAAAGTTACTGAGAGTTGGCCCACAGCAGGTAAGTCTGCACGGTGAGGGAGTGAGCTCCCTGTCTGTGGTGGTGCTCAGCCAGAGGCTAAAGACCATCTGTCAAGGGTCAGTGGAAGGGATTCCCATACGAGGTCAATGGCGGGCCTTGCTGACCTCCAAAACCCTGCCTGTCACTCCCATGCTGTGACTCTCAATACGAATTAATAGAGAAGACACTGACCCATCAGTCCAACAAATCAGAAGTGGAGAAATTACTTCCTGGCTTAGTTTTAAAAATCAAAGCCCCTTTTCAGCCAAAGGCAATTACAGACTGATCTGAAGTAAGACAGAAGCATATTTCAATTGAAAAATGGCATATTCCTAGCCGTTGCCATATGGAGCCAGGACACCAGGTGGCCCAGGGCTGAGACCAATCACAGGGTCCAATTGGAACTAAATAAAATGACCCCCTGGAGGAAATGGCTCCGGTGAGGCCCACAAATCCCCATGCCATGTCATTTTGGCATGTCCCACGTCAGCCTGGACCTCGCGCTCTGCCTGACGCCTGAGGCTCCGTCCCTTCCCTCCAGTGGGACAAAGAGATGAGGGGCCTCAGCTGTGAGTGCATCCCAGTGTAGAGGAGGAGGCCCCGGGCACAGTGGAGGAGTCCTGGCCTCAGCCTCCTGCTGTAGAGAGCCCCAGGGACAGCCGAAATCACCTGGGCACCCTGCCATGGGCTGCCGGCCCAGAGGTGGACCACAGGGCCTGGCACTTTCATCTGTACGAAAACTCTGGCCCTGCTGAATTTCAGCTCCATTTCAGGGCAGCGAAGTCTCACTACAGCCCGCTATCTCTCCTTCCCTGTATTCTGGAGCAATTTGTCTTTTTCCCCTGTTATGGGAAAGCAGGTCACATGTGTGGTGTAGAAGCTGCTGGAAGGTGGAACTTTGTACTGCTGCCAAAGCAAAAAATGAGAGGACGTGGCGGATTCCCTTGTCAGCCCCCCAAACCCACCCCTGGCTTAGGGGCTGTGAGGGCAAGAGCGGGACAGGGTTAGAACTTCCTCTGGCTAGCCTCCCTGCATCGATACAATGTGGGCTAGCACTTAACAAAGTGTAATCTGCGTGGTGCAAAAAAGGATACATACTTGGTATACACTGAGTTACAAGTTTCCTTCTTGCAGGACTCCCAGAACTTTTAATAAACTAAAATCCATCGGGAATCTCCAAGAAAGGGATTGGGGTGGCGTGAGCAGGTGTACTGCACATTCTCAGGCTGTCTCCGAGCGTCTTGAGGGAAACACTAGCAGAACTTGGAGAGTGGCATTTAGACACTGACTAGCCCTGGGGTTTGAAAAGATTCTACAACTTACCAGATGCTTAGCTTATTGAGGCTCTGTTTTACCTTGTTTAATGGGAACAATTATATTGACCCTACAGAATTACCAGGAGCATTTGTAGCTAAATGCCCTAATGTATACAAAATGCTTAGTGCCTAGACTCGTAATAAGTGCTCAATAAATGGTTGCAATTCTTATTGTTGATACTGTTATGATTTCACTATGAAGGATAAACTAGAAAAGGGTCTTTGGGTGTGTCTCTAGAAAGAGTGAGGAGCAAGGAGGAGAGAAGGTGGGGAGACCTCCTGCCACCAGTCTTGGCTGCAACTTCGGGAGATGCCCCAGAGACAGGCTGCCCCTGGAGGTGGGGGACGGCAGCCACTGAAGAAGACGGCAGGCCGCGTCCTCCATCCTCCAGCTCTGCAGCCTAACAAAGAAAGGGCTTTGGGGGCTCAGCCGGACCCTTCATGGATGGTGGCTGGGAATAGCCAATCGTGTTTACCCCCTCAGTTGCTGGGAACAATTGTCCCTCTCAGATGGTCTATTGTCTCCAGTAACACAGGCACATAACTCCCATTGGCGCTGATGGGATTATGCATTCCTATCGGGCAAGAAACAGAGCCCAGGCTTGGATAAGGGATGCGGGTGCAGTGGGTCCCCCTTGGCGACCTATCTCAATGTAGCCATTCGTTTGATTATCAGCTGAACACAGTGAGGCCTCTTTCAAGAGAACTATTCAACCCTGAGCATTTGTAGCCTGGTTGCTTCTTGATAACTTTTCATGGAGTAGACTAATTGCATCAAATTTGGGATGCAGTAAAAAGACCTCAAAATGCCAATGACATTAAATCTTGAATCAAAATGGCAGCTGATAATGGCTTTCCAAATGGCTGTGTTGTGTCAGTAGTCTTCAATCTTTTTGCTCCCATTCCCTACACAAGAATGTTGAAAACCCATTTGTGAATTGTTAGACTGATTATCAAAAAGTTGTCATCATGCATGTACACAGTTTACTTTGTGTTAATGGAAAGAAGAAAACAGTATACGTTTTATAAGATGGAAGAGAAGTAGGTATAATTGGAATAAATATTTCAGGTTGTGATTTTTAAAAAGTAACTGAACAACCTTCACAGAATAAAGCACATCAAATAGGAAAGAGCACACATAAATTTTATCCATGGATTTTACCAATATAGCTTGAAAGAAAACGGTAGTCTTGAAAAACATCCAAGTACCTTGAGAGGATCAATATCACCAATCTATACTGCTTTGTGTGTTCTGGATTCAAGACATCTCAACACAAGCTCAAAGACCTTATTTCCAGCCCTATGCTTTGCCTATAACAGGAATATGCACAATTCAGGGAAAGACAGGAAGCTCATTAAAGATGACTTACTCCAAGCTAATATTTCAACTTATCCCTTTGTTTGACACCTCAGGTGGTTTGAAATCCAAGGGCAAAACATCCTAGTAAGATTTGGGATGAGAGGGGTCTACTTTTTGTCAAGTGGGAGAGGAGCCTCTGGGAACCCTTCTGGGTAGGTCTCCTTGGGCAGATCAGTCTTGGGAGAGTAGAAAAACAAGCTGAGTATCTGGAAATTGATGCCCTTCAAACTATTCATGCATACTTAGCCCTGGAAAAATCTTCCCCCCAGCCTGAAGACAAACTATCTCAATGAGACTCAATATACAGAGCTTGGAGAAACTTGCGACTTTTCAGAGTAAGGCTGCCTGGGTATCACAGAGACACTTAAAGACTGGGGGGAGAGAGGAAACGGATGAAAATGACACAGGGCTCTTACATTACATTTTTTTATTCATATATTTAGCAAACATTTACTAATACCCTTCTGTCTGTCAGGCATTGTCCTAGATGTCGAAAACACTGTGTTGAACAAGTCAAAATCACTGATATAATGGCCTTAATTTCTAGTGGAAAGAAATTTTTTTAAAGATTTATTTATTTATTTGAGAGAGAGAGAGAGCACGGGCAGAGGGAGAGGGAGAGAGACTCTTCCTCCCTACTCGGGGCTCAATCTCAAGATACTGAGATCATGACCTGAGCTGAAACCAAGAGTCGGATGCTTAACCAACTGCATCACCCAGGTGCCCCGGAAAGATACATTTTTTTTAAAAGCTACACAATGTCAGTTTCTTAGTTGGGATTTTACACTACAGTTTTGCACGTTTTGACCACTGGGGGAAACTGGATAAAGGGTAAACAAGATCTCCCTGTATTATTTCTTACAGCAGCATCTAAACTATTTCAAAATAAAAAGTTTAATAGAAAATGGTAGACATTAAATAAATAAAACACAAACTGACATACACTATCATGAAGCATAAAAGTATAAATAAGAAAGCTGTCATTTGAAAAAAAAAACAGAAGACTGCACTAGGATAAGAGCAGTGAGCTTCCAAAGCTTGATTGGCCAGGAGAGACTGTGCAGAAAAGGTTAGAGTTAAGCTGAAAGATAGACACAAGCCATCTGGGCCAGGCCACTCTAGAGAAGTCGCAGCTTGGCTAGGTTACTGGACCTCACCTGGGCCCTTCCAATGTCAATGATATTTAAAGATATGGGAACCAAAAAGCAAAATGGGATTCTTCAATGGGCTGAGCTGCTTTCCATGTGGCATTTCTCATCAAACCTACTGCAGAGCACACGTGTTGCTGAAGGTGCAGTGAGGTAAGGGACCCGGGTCTGGGTTCTGGCCCCTCCCCTGAGAAGCCTTGAAACCTTGCCAAGTTGCTCATTCCTCTGGAACTCAGGTGCTTTCCCTGCAAAATGCAACCTCCAGGCCAATTCTTTCACACACATTTTCCCTCTCAATCCTCACAGCACTCCACGAGGGAGGTGCTATCATTATTTCCATATTTCCACAGACATAGAAGTAACTTGTCGAGGTCACACAGAAAATGGCAAAGCCAGGACTTGAACCCAGGTCTATTTGACTTGAAAAAGGCACCTGGAGTAGATCTGAGATAGCTGGGAGTTTGTGTCCAGAATTAGAGAAAGCCACGCTGGAGATGGATAGTAAAGGTGACCATATCCAGAATTCACTTAAGAGCAGGAGGAAAAGAGGGAGTCCACTTGGTGGCTGCTGACACGTGGCGCGTTCTAAAGCCCCATCCCTGAAACACTGAAATGTAACCGTCAGCCTCAATGGCCTCGCCAACAGAAGCCAAGCAGCAAGAGGGGCAGGATGCTGTGGAAAGAAAGGACATTTGGGAGATGGGTCTAAATCCGGGCTATTCCACTATTCCACTATCCATTTATCCACTATCAGGTTGGGTGCTTTGGGCGAGTCACTTACTCTCCCTGAGTCCCCCTTTCCTCAGCTGTAAAATGGGGGTGATAAATAGACTCAATCATAGACCTGCCTCATAACGTTTTGGGAGGCTGGCTTAGACCATCAGCTGGCACAGACAAGGCAGCTTCCTCATGTTAGATGCTATTATTACTATTAATATTATATGTTGTTGTTATTGTTGCTGTTATTATCGGGTCGATGACAATTAAATAACCGCATGTGGCAGCACCCAAACCAGCATTCTGCTAAGGTTCTACGGGCTTTCTTTTTTTTTTTTTTCTTTAACTTGGGAATTTTTATTTTATTTTTCCAGCCTTATTGAGCTAAAATTGACATAGACCATTGTATAAGTTTAAGGAGTACAATGTAATTATTTGATATCTGTATGTATTACAACATGATTACAGGGATAAGTCTAGTTAGCATATCCATCATCTAACGTAGTTACATTTTGCATGTGTGTGTGGTGAGATCTACTCTCTTAGCAACTGTCTAATATACAATACTGCATTGTTAACTGTAGTCACCGTCCTGTCCATTACATCCCCAGGATTTACTCATCTTAGAACTGGAAGTTTGTACCCTTTGACCACCTTCACTCACTCATTCCCCCATTCCCTTTCCCCCAGCCCCCACTTCTGGTAACCACCAGTCTGTTCTCGATCTCTGAGTTTGGTTTCTTCAGATCCCACATATAAGTGAGATCATACAGTATTTGTCTTTGACTTATTTTACTTAGCATAATGCTCTCAAGATCCATCCATGGTGTTACAAATGGCAGGATTTCTCCTTCTTTTTTATGGCCAAACAATTTTCCTGTGTGTGTGTGTGTGTGTGTGTGTGTGTGTGTTTTGTGTACCACATTTTCTTTATCCATTCATCCATCAATAAACACTTAGGTTGTTTCCATATTGTAAATAAGGCTGCAGTGAACATGGGAGTGCAGATAACTTTTCAGGTCAGTGTCTTCATTCCCTTTGGATAAATACCCAAGAGTGGAGTCACTTAATCATATGGTAGTTCCATTTCTAATTTTTTGGGCAACTTACGTACTGTTTTCCATAAAGGCTGCACCAATTTACAACCCCACCAAGTGTCCGAGGTTTCCCTTTTCTCCACATCCTCCCCAACACTCATTATCTCTTGTCTTTTTTATAATAGCCATTTTAACAGGTGTGAGGTGATAGCTCATTGTGGTTTTGATTTGCATTTCCCTGATGGTTAGTGATGTTGGTCCACTGGCTTTTTTCTTCAACACAAATGAGAAGTTGTTATTAGACCCCTAGGGACTCCTTTTAAAATCTCCTTCCCACTATGAACCTTGCAATTTGAAAGCCACTGTCTCCTATAACAAGTCAATTTTGAATAATTAATGTTTCCATTTTTCATTAATCAAGGCTATATACAATTGCCAATCCAAACTCCTGCTCTCCAGGAAATAATAGGTTTCCGTGCTAGCCAGATATAATTCTTGTCAAAAGCAAAGACCTTTGTGCCCGAGTTCACATCCCTACAATCTGACTAGGATGAAGGAGAAGATACCAGCTAGGCTTCGGAGAATGCTAAAAATGGCTCCCAGTAGCCATTGCCATCATCCTGAAGCCCACGGACACCAACCTAAAAATATAGGATGATCTTAGACCTCAACTTCTAGAATCCAGGTCAGGGCCAAGGCTAACGACCACATCTGGATTCTGCCACTAACTGCATATAAGACCTGGGAGAAGTCACTTAATTTTTCCATGTTTCTTCAGTTGGAATAACTTTGACCTTGGAAGGCTCATGAGGGTTAGTAGTAGATACCAAACAAATATCAAATCTCTAATTTGTTTCCCAAACTTTAGTGAGTATTAGGACAACCTGAGGATCTTGTCAAAATGAAGATTCTTTGCATGTGTGGGTTGGGGACAGAAATTCTGCATTTGTGACATGAACCCAAGTGAGCTGATGGTACTGGTCCCTGTACTCAGAGCTTGAGTACAAGGGTCTAACACACCCTCCGGAGGGGCCTTAAAAGACAGGTCAGAGGGATTCGATCCAGGAGATCCTGGTTCTAATGCAGCCAGCATGGTGCAGTCGACAGAGAGAGGTCTTTGACATTGAACAGACCTTGATACCAGGGGACCTCTTGCCAGGTGGGTCACATTAGGGAAATTGGTTAATTTCACCAAGACTTGGTTTTCTCTTTTGGAGACTGGAGACAAAACTGTCTATACCCCATTAGAAGGCTTGGAATAGTACCAGGGACCATGCACATAGAGCCCCTAACATAGGATTTGGCACATAGTAGATGCCCAGCAAATGTTAGTCTCTACTGATTCCCTAACCATCGACTACCTGCATTTGCGACCTGAATCAGGTTACTTCACCTTTCTTGGTCTGGGGTTGGAGCCTGTAAGCTACCCTACCAGCTTTTCTGCTTCTGTTTTCCTAGTTATGGTCCTGCGTTCTAATATATCTGTGGTCACTGTCTTGGGCCTATCTGCCTAATCTAAGTACTTCCTCAAAGTAAGTACCAAGGGGTCCACACTCTTGATCTCAGAGGCACACATGTTGTGTGCTTGCCTGGGGCCCAGCTGGGCAACAAGAAGATGGATCTCCATGTTGTTGGGAGTTGAGAACCCTAATTCTCAAACCCCTGGTTTGGGCCGGTTGTACCCTAAAAGTCAAGATGGAATGGAGTTTGGCTCAGAAATGATGAGACTTGGTTATCAAAGGAGGTGGATGAAACTGCTGAGATATAATTTATTAATAAGAGATAAAGAGAATGCTAATTAGGGCAGAGCTTGCAAGAAGGCAAAGTCCCAAAATCAAACTTTAAGGAATGCTCAAATGATTACCATTTTATTTATTTATTTATTTATTTATTTATTTATTTTTTAAAGATTTCATTTATTTATTTGACACAGAGAGACACAGCGAGAAAGGGAACACAAGCAGGGGGAGTGGGAGAGGGAGAAGCAGGCCTCCCGCTGAGCAGGGAGCCCGATGCGGGGCTCGATCCCAGGACCCTGGGATCATGACCTGAGCCAAAGACAGATGCTTAACGACTGAGCCACTAAATATATATTTATAATATATATAAATTATATAATATATAATTATATATAATTTATATAATTAAACGTATATCACCCCTGCAAACGGCAAGCCACCCCTTCTCCGGGGGACGAGGCTGTCTGAAATGCAGCGCTGGCTGCATCTTCCAGGGGGGCTCTCGGCTGCCTGGGTCAGGCAGAGCTGTAGTCCCCACCTGGTCCTCACCTGGCTGTGTTTACCTGTCAGGCATGGGGGCTCCTCCTCTACGCCCTGTGCCCTTCCTTTGAGGGGCAAAGTATTGGCCGCATCTCCTGCCACTGCAGTTTGCCACAGTTGATGCTCCGGATCCTAGGACACACGCCCCCCCACCCCCCCCACCTCCCTTTTCCTTCCAGCAACCTGCTAACTGTTCTCCCTGGTTCCCATGTCACCTGCTGTTCCCACTGCAGCCTGAACGATCTTGCTAAAATGCTCATCAATCACGTTCCTTGTCTGTTTGGAAAACCTCCAGTATCTCCTTGTTAACCACCCCAGTAGGAACAGCAAGGAGCTCCTGAGTCCTTGCCGTGTGCCAGGCACTGTATTAAGCACTCATTTTATATTCACAACAACCCAACAAGATAAATGTTAATCCCACTTCAAAAATGAGAAAATGGAGGTTAAAAGACGTGACGTTTCTGGGACAGTCACACAGTTCGGTTGTGGCAGAGTAAGGATTTGGACCAAGATCTGAGACGAACTTCAAAGCCTACCTTCCTAACCATTAGCCTACGCTGCCTCTGTGGCTCCTTTTTGCTACGGGGTAAGGTCACAACTTCCCCACATGGGAGTGCAGGCCTCTCGGAGTTGGCCTCACAGCCTCCACAGCCTCACCTCCTGCTGCGTCCGGCATCACACTGTTATTCCTCTAGCCCAGAGCTTTGGGCTATGCTCCTTCCCGGTCCCCTGGGCAGCATCCAGGATCCCCTCTATCTCCATGTTCATTCCCCCTTGCCCTCTAACCTTCCCAGAGATCTTTCCTCACCCTCCAGGCAGGTTTACCTGGCCCCTTCCTATGCTCCCATACTTCCCTATCCTCACCTCATTGCTCTCCCTCCATGAGGCACTGAGTTCCCAGGAGGCAGGCACTGTGCTCTTCACCTTGGCACCCTCAGCCCCTAGCACAGTGCCTGGCACAGAGTAGATGCTCAATAAGTGCTCCCCCAAATTGTTCAACCAACATTTAGCCATGCAGAGCAGTTGGCACTGTGGATACAGCAAGGAACAGACTAGACCAGGTGTCTGTACTTGGGAAGCTTACAGTCCAGTGGGGGAGGAATGCAAGAAACAAGTAAGCAAATTGACAAACAAAATGATACCAGAGGGTGGAAAATGTTCTAAACGAACTCAAGCAGAGAGATAGAATAAGTTGTAATAGGAATGATGATCAAGGAGGGCCCACAAGATGGTGCAACGTGAGTAGAGACATGAACGATGAGAAGAGACCCACAGCCAGGAGGATCAACAAGTGCAAATGTCCTGAGGCACACATTTGGTGTGCCAGAGGATAAGAAGAAGGTATCCGGCAGGGATAGAGAGGAGTGAGAGAAAGCACCTGTCCCAGAGAAGGTTTCACTGTGAAGTGGCTCCAGGGGGCAATTATTAAAAGGACAAGGAGAACCTGGTTATACTGGAGTCTGGCTTTCACCCAGCCCTGTGGTCACATGCCACACGGAGAATTCTCAGGAAGTCCCCAGGACATGCAAGGAAGCAGTTAGCTGATGACCCTCTTAGGAGGGTGAGGAAATGGTTCACACCAATGGTTCTCAACTCTGGGGAATGTGTTGGTACAGTGTTGCTCCCCAGGGAACATTCGGCAATGTCTGGAGATAGTGTTTGTTGTCTCATCTGGGGTTAGGGGTGTGCTACCCGCATCTAGTGGATAGAGTGCAGGGATGCTGCTGAATATCCAACGATGCCCAGGATGGTCCCCCAGTGCCAAGAGTTACACTATAACCCTCACTGAAGGGCTGACAGCAACTGACTCTGGTCAGCTCTGTGACTAGGCCTAGGCTAATAGCCAGCTCTGTGCCCTCACTCAAACTCACTCAAATCCACTTTTTCCCTCCCACCTCCTGCTCAAGAAACCTGCTCAAGAAATGGTAACAGAGAAGACCAAGCAACCCTTGCCAACCCCTCTCTGATCAAGGGAATGCCATTCATCACCACCCTGTGTGGACACCAGCCCTTGACGTGTAAAAATATGGTCTAAGAGAGCACTGGACTCTGAGTCCCCAGGATTGGGTATGAGTTACCCCCACACCCAGTGTCAGCTGTCTGTCTCTCTCTCTCTCTACTGACCATTCCAGGAGCCACTCCATTTCCCATAAGAGCATGGGAGACCCTGAAACAAAGTACCTTCCTCATTTATGTGGGGCAGCACCCTGAAGTTCGTTTGTCATATTACGGGAAGGGGTTGCCCGTGGGCTCTGACCACGGTGCTGTGACGTTTAGTTGGAGAATTACATATCAGTGCCACACGTCAGTGCCAGCAGGGAGGCAGGGGACTTGGTGGAATCCAGAGCCCTTGGCTTTATTTTTTTTAAGACTTTATTTATTTATTTGAGAGAGAGAGAAGCAGACTCCCTGCTGACGGGGGAGCCTGATGCGGGACTCAATCTCATGACCCTGGGATCATGACCTGAGCCGAAGGCAGACATTTAACTGATTGAGCCACCCAGGTGCCCCTGGAGCCCTTGGCCTTAACTACCCTGCTTTGTAGCCTGGCTCCACCACTAGAAGTGGCCTGCGTGCTTCTCCACCTCAGCTACCTCATTTGCGAAATGAGACTAATAACATAGTTACTCTGAATGGTCTTTTTTATATATAGTGTAAAAGAGTAAAACATTTTTATTATATATTTTTTTCTTTGAGAAAAAGAGATGTGTGATAGAGGCAATCTTCGTTTTGTAGGAGCGGGAACAGAGGCCCAGAACAAGAGAAGATGGGCTTGTTTTCTGGGTTTGAGGAGGATAGAGCAGACATCATATGCATGTATCACTGATGAGGAAACTGAGGCCAGGCCCGACCCCAGGTGAGCCTTCCCGGATGAGGCCGAGTAGCAGGTGCCAGGTGATGTCGTGTGTTATACCCCTGGCCCTGACTCTGAGCTCCACATCCTCAGGCTGAAGCCTCTCCCTGGGATGGACTCAATGGCATCTGCCTGCCTGACTTGGCATTTGGCTGGAACGGGGCCACGCATGCGCCTGCTTGAAACTTTGCTGCCCAGTGGGCGGAGTCTTTATATTTCTCTTTCTCCTCTCTCTGGGCTCCATCACTCCCCTGGTGATTTCGTTACCTCCCACCACCTTTAGTACCATCTCTACACTGGAAACTCCCAAACTGATTATATCCTGTTGATTCCAAGGCACATTTTAATATCTTTGAAGTTGGGACGTGCCCTACTTCAGTTGGCAGTGTTTTTTCATAGTCATACATACAATAACAGTGGCCTCACAGTCGGTGGTATCTTATATTTGATGAAATATGGTACATATTGACTCCAGAACACCCTCTGAATTCCAGACTCATAAATCACAATGGCTTTTCAACATCTCCCCTCGGATGGAGAATAAATACCTCAAACACAAATCATAAATTTAATTCCCAACCTTCTGGCCTTTCCCATCTCAGCAACTGGTAATTCCATCCCTGCAGTCGTTCAGGCCCAAATCTGGGAGTCACCCTTGACCCCTCACTTTCTTTTCCAATCTACCTCCAATCTATCGACAAGTCTTGCTGACTCACTTCAAAATAGATCTTGAATCCACCCACCTCCCACCAGTCCACCACCACTGCCCTGATCCAAGCCACACCTGTCCCTTACCTGGATTCCAGCCATCGCCTCCGCCTGGATCCCTGTGCTGCCCTGCCCACCTGCAGTCTCTGCTCAGGGAACAGCCTGAGGGAGCCTGTGGTGAAGACAGGCCCCCCGACCTCCCCAGCTCCATGTCACCCTCACCCCCTGCCTCATTACTCTGTTTAATTTTTAAAGTAACTTATAATTAGCTGAAATTGCACACAGTTATTGCTTTCCGCATCTATTGTCTATTTTCTCCCCCAGAATGTGAGCCCCACGAAGGCACGGATTTTTGTCTCTCCTGTTTAGCGCCTAATCCCTGCCCTCCAGACCGGTGTCTGGCATGTAGTAGGTGCTCCATAAATATTGCTAGAATGAATTTTTTCCCACAGGATGATGCTTTTGAGGGAGCACTAAAGTCAGACCAACCTGGGTTCAAATTCTGAATCTACCTCCTCGTGGCTGCGTGACTTGGGAGATTCATCCAGACTCTCTGAGCTTGTTTCTCATCTGCATGATGGGGATGAGAACACGACCTCTCAGGGCTGACGTGATGTTCACAAAGCACCTGCGCAGTGCCTCACACGCAGGAGGTACGCCCTTGTCTTTTATTTCTAGTATTACTATTGTTATTCCAACCTCTAGAGCTAGAGCTCTGGGGCTTGTCACCAAAGCCGGGCACACGCTGGTGGGCGGTGAGCTCAGCTGTGCGCGTGCATTCAGTGGGAAGGAGGGCAGGCGGGGATTCCAGTCTCTGTGATGTCATACATCAGCAGTGCAACCTCGGGGGAGCTCTCGCACCCCTCTGAGCTTCAGTGTTCTCACGCATGAAGGGGAGATAATGATCGCATCTATTTTCTACGATTATTATGAGCATTTCTGGTGCACGCACACAGCACATGGCAAATTCTAAGCAAATATTAACTCACATCATTACCATCGAACCAGCTTCTCCCACAAATGCAGCGCTCACTCCCTGGATCCTGATGCCCAGGGCAGGGCTTTGAGCTTCACCTTAGCCTGCCTTCCTGCAGCTACACATGGTGTAAGGAGCTTGCAATCACCTTCTTGTAGCTACAACAATCCCCAGAGAGACAACTACATGGCGCCCAGCCCTATACCGAGGCAGTCCCCACACCTGCCTCCTTGCCAGGGTGGCCAAATGCTCATGCCGGGCTCTGGTCCTCCTGCCTGTGACCTGTCGGACCACTTCCAGCAGCGACCTGGTAAGTGTGATCCTCTTGCTGCCACTAGCATTCTTTGCTGGGCTTGCTGACTTCGGCTGGAGGAAGGGCAGCGGGGAGCCTTCTGAGTTTTCCATTTAAATATTCCCCATGACCTTCCAGCAACTTCTACGTACTCAACAAAGGAGCTAAATGGTAGAAAGCAGATCTTTTTTTCCTTCTCTCAAGAAACACTATTGTTCCACTCCAAATTATTTTCTTCACTGGAACTCCAGTGACTTAGAAGCCAAATCAGCCATTCAAAGCAGGGTGTTTGCACCCCGGTCTCCTCACCTGACCACTGAGTGATTTGAGGAGATTAGGCACAGTGTGAGAGACCCAGGGCAATGGGTCACTGCATTCCACCCCCTGCTCCAACCCCAGGATCCCACCCTACCCCAACCATCCTAGGGAAGCCCCATTCCTCTGTGTGGGAGCTCCAGTGGTGACTCAAGCAGGAAAGGTTCCTACACTCCTGGGGCTTACATTCTAGAGAGCAGAGATGAGCCACAAAGAAAGATACAAAGACACAAACAAGGAAATTTCCATAAAGGCAAGAGCTCTGAAATAAAAGAAAAAAGGTGATGTATTAGAGAATTACTGGAGCTGGTGAGGGGTGAGGGTCTCAGCTGCCACTCTGGATGGGTTGGTCTGGGAGGGCCTCCCTGAGGAGGTGACATTTTCATATCCCTCACTCAAGTGCACACTCCCTTGAGGCCAGGGAGCAATGTGTACCCCCACACAAACCCAGTGCCCAGCGAGAACCCGGCAATCCACGCCCGTGTGTTAAACATTGACATCGGTACCCGCAGTGAGATGCAGCCGTCTGCACACCTGAGTGCACTTAACCTTGTGACTAATTCAGTAACGTCAGCTCGCGCCTTCCAAGCTTGAATCCAAGGAACAGGCTGCGGTGAAGTCTTAACGTGTCGCCAACAAAATGAGAAAAGTAAGGACAGTGTTAGGAGTTTTCATACAAAAATCTGAATTCATTTAGCATAAAGGGCTGTTCTTTATGCTGAGATTAGGTTCCTTCCTCCTCGGTGTGTGTGTGCGTGCGCGTGCATGTGCGCGCGTGCGTGTACATGTGTATGCTAAGATTCCTTTCTTTGATGAAATAATGGTGCTAGGAAATGTTCATTTTTTAGGCTTCTTTTTTTCTTCAATATCCTTACTTGGCAAAATAAGTTTCTTCCCATTCTTAAAAAATTTTATTGGTCTGTAAAATCCAAAGACATGCAAACCACTGTTTTCCTAGTCTTTCTACTTGGCAACCTCGAGGTTAAAGGAAACAGGCTCCATTCTGGAGGGCAATGCCAAATGCTCCTGGAGGGCCTCTGCACACCTGCCAGATTCATCCCTGGCTTGGGGCTAGGATGATGGGGCTTCAGGTCTCAGGAAGGCAGACCGTGCACGTGAGAAATACAGTCCTCTGTAGGCTGAGCAAAGGATGGAATAAGAGATGTGACCCTGTGTGCTGCCCATTCAGCAGTGTCCCTACTTTGCAAAATACTCATTATTGTTACAAATTGCAGGGGAGAGGGAAATGCCCAGAGTCCACCATGGCAGATTTATAGTGGGCTCATGCTCATGCCAAAGGTCTTCCTTGAAATCATCTCCTTCTTGTTTTCTCATTCTACCATTGCTTTTTCATCCCCTTTGCCACTCCCTGGCCCTCTCCAAGATTAGAAAAGTGCAGCTGGGGTCGGGAGAAGGCATTAAGAGGGTGCTATGTTTCCTTGATGCAAAAGTTATTAATCCTTCATGACAGCCACCAAATCACAGAGTAGTGAATAAGCGTGGTTTGTTTTCACAAAGCTCCTGGAGAATCCCCCTACCATGCCCCAACCATTTGTTAAGAGAAACAACTGTAGCCTAATCCTCAGGACTGGGGAGGAGGAGGGGGTTCTCTCCTTGTGACCTGGTGACTCGGCATCCTCAACCCTCAGATGAGACTCAGGGAAGCCTGAGGAATTCTCCATTATAGGAGTTCTGGTGAGAGACAGACCCCACCACTCGGAAGGAACCAGCCCAGCCTGTGAATCAGGACTAAAAGTACACTTCAGCCAAGACTCTAAGACAGACAAAAAGATGGTGCATATTTTGCACAGTGCAGTAAAGTCCAAGTTACAGAAGTTCATGATCAGTGTCTGAAAAATTCAAGAGAGTCCTGGATTTGGAGAGAGCTGCTGCAGGGGGGAGTAGGGAGCTACCTTGAGGGGGCCACCACCTCAAGCTTAGAGAATGCAGTTTTAATGTGCTGGAGAGCCTGAAGTATGTCCACTGGAGATTGGAGGTTCATTGGGCTGGTGCCTAATAGAGGCCATCTGAGAAAAATGAAAGACAAGGTAACATGGTTGTCAGCAGAGAGACAGACAGACAGACAGACAGAGATGCTGTTGTATGGAACACAAATTAACTCTCCCTCCCCAGCAGTGGTTAAGGGGGCACGAGCCTCAGAGACCTGAGACTTCTACAGAAATGCTGGCCACAGGGAACAGGCTGGAACAAAGTGGTATGGTAATATACTACTACTAGCAGTGGTAGTTATAAAGGTGGGCTCTCACATCAAAGAGAAATAAACGTCTGTTTTGTTTAAACTACTGGTTTTAGAGTTTCTTTGTTAAACCAAGTCACACAGGCTTATTCTGAGCCCTAATGGAGCATGTATATGAATTTTCTAAATTTTAAAAATACAAAAAAAAGTTATGTTTCTATTAAAGTTAGAATTATGTGAAATATATATACGCCCATGCAAAGACTGGAAGGACGAACTGTTACGATAAGATAACGGGGTTATAGGAGAAATACTTTTCCCATCGAAAGTTCCTCTTGTTACCTTTATATTTCTATAGAAAAAAACTGTCTTCCAAGAAGAAAAAAAGAAAATGTCCCTGAGACTGGATAAATTTTGATCATGTCTTTGTATCCTAAGAGGGGAATGTGTACCTGAACCCTCCTTCCACTATCCCTTCCACCGGGACAAATTTTTAAAAAGACAAAGACCAAAATAATAATAATAATAATAAATTAACTTAAAAATAAAAACAAAAAGACAAAGACAGGGGTGTCTGGCTGGCTCAGTTGGTAGAGCATGACTCTTGATCTCGGGGTTGTGAGTTCGAGCCCCATATTGGGTGTAGAGATTACTTAAAAACAAAAAATCTTAAAAAATAAAAAATAAAAAATAAAAAGACAAAGGCAGAAAGGACAGGGTCTGCCCCAGTGACAACTGGGAATAGGGCCATGGACACTCTCAGCATGACTCTGAGAGAGAATGAACCCTTCTTCCAGGCCAACATTTTACAATGCCCACCTAAATCTTGGCATCCCCTGACAGGGAGGTGGGGAACATTATCAGGAGAGGTGGGACCTGTCCATGGGTCACCAAGACCACCTGGACCTTAGCTCTAAGGCATTTGTCCCAGGAATCTCTTCTTCTCTCTCCTGGTGACAAGCTGCAGATAAGCCTGGAGACCCAGGAGGACCAAGATTCCTCCTCACGGTGACCTCAGCCGGTCATCACAAACACCTAAGATTACAGATCAATGAGGGAGGAAGGTAAGACCTCCTATAATGAACAGAGCACAGGAAAGTTCTCTCAAGGAAGCCTGTCCACTGGGTAAGAGGATCTGGGTTGAGGACAGGTTATTATACCATGTGTATTTCTCCTACTGGCATTTGTGGAACCAGGTGATTCCGCCCCCACTCCCCCCCGCCCCGTTCTGCTCCCAGCCCACAATCCAAGAGAAGGGCCACATTGCAAAGGCTTCCCACCAGGGGACTTCTTCACCTTAACTAACTTTCTTCTCCAGCGGGGCTCCTTGTCAACACCTCTCAAAACAAGATGTATGGCTTCTGCATGACTAACAACAGACCACAGCCTTCCTCAGTCCACGCCCTCTCTTCTCTTTCACTCAGATGGAGTTTGTGGACAGGCCATGAAGGAGGCATAGCCCATACCTATTAAAGAATTTCTGCTACAACAGCTTGGGGTTGGCACCTGGCAAAGCCCGAGCATTTCTGAAGATCTGAAACATGGTGTAGGGAAGAGGTTCCAGCTGAGCCACTAGCTTGCTCTGTGTTCCTGGGCGAATCAATGTACCTCTCTGGGTCCTAGTTTCCCCGTGGGTGTGTGTGTGGGGGGGGGGGGTCGGACAAGAAGATCTTTCTAGCTCTATCTTGGGATCACAGGATAACTCTGGGATGGATTCCAGGTCTGTGAAATCTACTCTGGTTTAGGATGTTGCACTCTGGCTTGAATTTATGACCAAGATGGCCATTTGAATGCCAATTTGATATTTCTTTCATGGAGAAATGAATATCATTCACAAGGTAATAACTCCTGAGCCAATTCAAACCAGGGATCAACAGGAAGAAAAAAAATTCTCTCCCCAAACTCGCTTAAATATAATTGTGTTTATACAAACATAGATCTTACACGACTCTAAATACTGAACTCCAAATGTCTATTAGCTTAAGCCAAGGGGCCTGGTCATTACAATTCTACGTGATAATTGTAGGGAGCCCAGAAGCTTCTAAGGAATAGGAAAGGGACACCAACTCCTGGAGAATTCCCTAGAGCTTCTGTGAAAATTTAGGGGTGGTGTGCTAGGGTTTCCCAATATGAAATTCAGATCTCAAAAAACAAAACAAAAAAATCCTAGGATTAGGATGGAAGCAGGACACCCTCTCTAACCTTTCCAAGTGCTAGCTCTAAGGCCTGTTCCTTTTAGACCCAGCCCCCACCGATGCCGGTGCTGACGTCAGCTCACCGTCTCCACAGCCAGCAGCCCTGGGAGCTCAGACTTGCTAGATCAATGAAAACATCAACCTTGCCAGACGTGTCTGCCCCACTCCAAGCCCACCGTGGAGCCAGGGGTTCAGGCACGCAGCTGGACCATCTGTCATTAGGCACTGCTGTTAATTGCTGTGCTAATGAACAAGGTTTGAATTGGAAGCACGAAATGCACATGCAGATTTAGACACAGGTCCGCAGTTCTGGGTCCTATCCCCTGACAGCCTGGCACAGTCTCCAGGATGCAAAGGCAAAAGTGTCTGAGTCACATCATGGGCACAGACAGTGTATAACCCAGTCAGCAGATACTTCGAATAGCAAGTGTTGAGAAGGCACTCATCCATCCATTCATCCATCTATCCACTCAACAACCACTGGATTTATGGTGAACACTGTCAAATGCTAGGGCTCCAGAGATGACCATGACATAGTCCCTGCCCCCAGGGGATCATAGCCTAGCCGTCAAGATAGACAACTGGACAAATACAGCAAATACATTGTGACAAGTGCTAGGAGAGGTCAGCAGAGGGGCTGGGGGACATAGAAGAGGGTTATCTAACCAGCCTGGAATATCAGGGAAGACTTACTGGAGGAGGTGAAATGTCCGAGCCAAATCTCCAAGGAGGAGCAGAAGTTACCCAGGAAAAGAATAGAGGAGGGTAATACAGACAGAGGGACTAGGAGGTAGGAGAGAACACTGACGTCTGAGGGAGCACAGGCAGTTGGGCATGGTGGGGCACAGGGGTGTGATGGGGGAGTGCAGGGTGAAGACACTGGGGGTACAGAGTGAGAGTGCTGGAGAGGGAGACAAGGTGTAGATGGCAAAGAACCCTGAAAAGCAATTACTCCACAAATCTAGATCAAGCTCTTGTACTATACAGGGGATAGGACTAGGTCAATGTCGGCCTCTGCCTTCAAGGGATAAGAGGAGCAAGGGATGTAGGGGTGGCACAGAGTGGTTTGGAAGAAGAAATGTCAACAGACTGCATTAATCAGAGAAGTTCTCAATGTAGGGGCTGCCAGAACCGGGCCTTCCGTTTCAGGCAGAATGTGGACAGGTGAGCCAGTGTTACTAACCAGATGCTATGCATATATTGACTCATCAGATCAACAATCAACCAATGCCATGTCATGCTCCCATTTTCCAGGTGAGGAAACTGAGGCCCAGGGAGCTTAAATAGTTTGGCAGCTGGGAAGAGGTACAGCCAGAATTCCAACCTCAGGTGTGCCTGGCTCTGGAGGCTGTGCCCTATCCATTAAACCATGCTGCTCCCCAAGGCCTTCCTGGTAGAGGGACAGCATGAGCAAGCTTGAGGGAAGATGGTGGAAGGCACACAGGAGACCGACCAGTCAAGAAAAGGAAGAGATTGGGGCCTTGGATGTATGGGCGATGGTCTTACAGAGTGACCCAGGCTTGAACTTTGGAGTCCAACAGCCTCCAGATTACCCTCCCTTGGCCTCAGTCTCCTCACTGGAGAATGGAGACCTAACCCCTACTTCCTGTGGTTGCCATTAGCATTCAGTGAGGTAACGCAAGTAAAGTGCTTAGGACATTGCCTCTCACCCTCTGAGTCCTCAAATGTGGATGATTGATTGTGTTAATCAACAGTCATCATTATTCCCCATGATAATAATAACTACCAGTACAACTCCAGAGGTAGGTCGGGGTACGTGGAGAACGTTGAGTGCCAGCTCAGGCACATGGTCTTGATCTCACTGACATGGGGGACCGCAGGGGAAGGTTTTCAGCACAGACATGAAACAACAGGGGTTCTAGCGCATTTTCTCCTCTCCTTCAGGATGACCCAGCAATCCCCGCTTCAGAAGTTCATGGTTTTTCTCCAACGTGGAAAGATTGCATCACAGTGAAGAAAGGCCCTTTTGACACCTGCAAATGCAGGCCACGTGGTGCCAGTGGAGGGCCGAATGACTGTCTGAAGCCCAGGTGCACACCACAGAGAAGGGCTCCAGGGGCTCCTGCTGAGGTCCAAGGTGTGGGGGGGCTCAGATACCCCCAGCTGGTGAGAAAGGGAAGAAGGAGAAGGCATCTCTGTGGGCCTCTCAGCCAACTCTGTGAGCCTTGTGAAGTTGGGAGGCAGCCTCACCTTGGCCCTTCATCACCTAATCAGAAGCTTCTGGAGGTCACACTCCTGTAACCATAGAAACAGGTGCTCTCTGGACCACCCCTCTCCTTATTAAAAAGGATTAAGGTCTTGGGTCCCCTGGCTTGGAGATGGCTGAGGAAGGGCAGGCCTTGTGAGGGGCCCACTCTGGCTTCATGTCCAGTCTTCCCCCAACCCTCTGGATGGTCTGCAGAAGGCGGCTCTGTGGAGAATTCCAAGCTGCACAGCTGCCCCTGAGGAAGGGGACAGGGAATCTGGCATCTCTCTGGGCCCTAGCACGTCTTTGAACGCTCCCACTCCCTTGTGACCTCTCTGTGAAGCAGACCTTATCTTCACTTTACAAACAGGGAAGTGTGATCCAAAGAGGGCAAATGACTTCTCTTAGCCATGCAGCTAGAAAGAGCTGGGATGGATCCAAACCCCCATCTGTCTGAACTCCAAAACCCTGGTTTAACTCCTGCTGCATTCCACCTATCAGAGCAGGGTTGGACAGATAAAAGTTGGCTAGAGCTCTTTAGAAAAAGAACCAAATGATCATGGCCAAAGAGAAAGGAAGGATCCAGCTGACCCTCTGGTTCCAAGTCAGGCAGAAGGACAGTCCTGGTTTTGCATCTCCCTGAGTGACCCTGGCCAAGTTACTTATCCTCCCCGATTCCTGCAACCTCATCTAGAAAAATGGATCTCAGAGGACCTACTTGCAGGGTGTTTGTAAAGATCAGAGGTATGTTATTTAAGCCCTGGCCTTCAGAAAGTGCTCCTTAATGGCAGCTCTGATTAAGGTTATTAGTGCAGAGCTGCAGATAGGATGGGGGCTCCTCAAATAGCCCCACTAACATGGAAGATAAGCCAAGAATGGAACTGTGAGCTGGGCAGGGCATGAGAATCTTCTCCCTCCCTGACAACTGGCTCTTGGAAGCCATCCTTTATTGCTAAGCACTTAGGCACATTATCTAATTTCATCTTCCCCACAGCCCGGAGAGACGAGGATTACTCTCCCATGTTACAGGTGAAGAACCAGACTCAGAGGCTGAGTGACCCGTCACACTTGAAGCCAGACAGCTCCTGCTTGTCAGGCTCCCCAGGCGCCCGTGCTCTTCCCAGCCGTACTCCCTGCTGCTCTGGTTCCCCGTGGCTACCCCGGACCTGTGCCCACGGTCCCCAGAAGGAAGTGTCTTCTCTGTCTTTGGTCCTCACACTCTCCTCTCTGAAGCTGAGGCCAGCAGCCACATGTGCCCCAGCCACTCTTCTGAGCCCGATGGGAACCACTGACCACCCGATGTGAATGATCCAAGCTGCCGATTTCACTAAGACATGGGAGAAGCAGGATTCGGTCTGGAATCTGTGGGTCCCCGCCCTCCCGGCATCATCACCAAATGGTTATAGGACCCAGAGTCACGCCTGCAGGACCCGGATGAACCAGCCAGGCAGACACATGGGCCTCTTGAAGGGATTCCCAGGCCGGCCTTCCTTCCCCCCCTCCTCCATCAAAGCACCGCCACAGCTCCCAATGAGGGCCGAGGGAGCTGTAAAATCCCCATTTGCCACAATTAGCAGATGAGTAATGAAATGGCAGTGGCCTCTGCTCTCTCGAGGCCCACAGCCCTGCCTCCTGTGAATGCCAGATCATGACAGCAACCGGCAGAACGTCTGGTACCCAGAGATATCCGGACACACACCGCTGGGCTCTCTTGCTCTTCCTCCTGGAAATCCAGACCGTCTTTCATGTTGCTGGGGAGCTCATGTTCTCTGCAAGAGGCCTGCACTTAGGGTCCCCAAAGACAGAGTGAAATAGGGGAGGGGAGCCCCCAAGGAGGAGAAAGGAGGAAGCAAGGAAGAGGAAGGGACAGTGTTTGCAAAGACCCTGGGCCAGGAAGGAGCCGGCATGGGAACAGAAAGTGTGCGTTGTGGGTGGAGCTCAGAGTAGGGTGTGAGGATGGGAAAGGGCTGGATGTGTGGGGCAGAGGCAGTCAGGGGAGCCCACGGGCCATGGGGAGGATTTTGCCATGCCATAGGCATCCCATGGCTTGTTCCCTTCTGCACTGGCAAATCCTTTAATGCTTTTCTAGATTTTAGCAACATTTTTAAATTCATCTGTACATGGCGATACTTGCCTGGAAATGGTATGGTGTTGGCTTCTGGGCCATGGTCTGGTAAAACTGCCATGCGTGTTTGTTTACAGGTGCCTGGCACGTAAGAGGGTTAGGGGCAGCATCCCAGGGGTCCCTAAAGCCCGGGGCTGCCTGAGTGGCAGGAGAGCCCAGCTCCAGGTGCCCTGCCAGAAACCTTCTGCCTTCTCAGGGCCAGCAAAGAAAGGACCTCAGGGCCCTCAGGCCCAAAGAGAGTTAAAGGAAGTCTCAGCCAGAGAGAAAGAGCTATTCCCTCAAAGTGCTTCCGTCTGGCTCAGTTCATCAAATCTGCCTTATGTAGCACAAAATAAACACAACCCTAATTAGCAGGTTCATGCTGCAGCTGAATTATCAAAAGTGCATCCCGATTCCAGCCTCAGCATCCCCAGAGAAGGCACAGCATCTCCCCAAGAGGCCTGCCAGTGTTTGTGGAATCATCACTCCTCTGGTGTTCACACAGTTTGCCTCATTTCCACCAAAGAGCTATTTGCTGAAGGACATCTCCTCCAGGTCTGATCTCTGTGCACTCCCCTGCCCTGGCCAGGTCTGGTCAGACAGGAGGCATAATATGGCACACCAACGTGTGGGGCTGGATCACAAGCTCAGGCAGGTAGAGCCAGCGAAAGCCTTCCTGGATGCCAGAACTGGAAGGGGGGTGTCCTTGCATTCCTTCCTTCATTGAGCAAATATTTATGGAGTGGCCACTATCTTTTAGGTGGTGGGAGGCAGCAGGGTGTGCTAGCCCTTGCTGGAGTTTCTAGAGCTACATGGTCAGAGTTCAAATCCTAGCTCTCCCACCCAGTTATAACAAAATTACTTTCGCCCATTGATTCTAATTGGTTTCCTCACCCATGAAGGGTGCTGGGCATAACATGTGGGAGCCAGAGAATCCTGGTTGAGAACCACTCCTTTAGCCACTCCACCTGTTGGGTGTGTCACTGTTTCAGGGTGCAAACTTTTGGATAAGCCTGGTCAAGAGCCTCATGCTGCTGGAATTCTGGAATGACTCCCAGGCCTTTGGTGCTCAACTACCGCCTCCTTGTAGGGTTAAAAATAGTCACTTATTGGCAGGCAAGACAGACATGAATTTGGAGTGCATGATACTGGACTGAGCACCAGGCACTGATGGGCCATTCGTGGGCACTGTTGGGCCATTCGTGGGCACTGTTCTACTTCATCTGCTCAGCAATTTACAAGAAGACATTGAGACTGGAAGAGATTTGGTAAGGACATGCGAGCGCCCAGGATCAGAACCAGAAAGTGTTGAATTAGGGAAGAGATCCCACAGAAGAGCCCCCCAAGGACACGCTCACACCCAGAGCCCCTCCAGGCTGGTGCTCAGGTGGCTGTGCATTTCTGCAAGATGCAGCTCTGAGATGGCCATCGAATGACAGTGGGCAACCGGGAAAGTAGACCGTGGGCACGGAAGAAGGGAATTAGCAATGATTCCTTCTGCCGCTTTCTCACCAATCCAAATTCATTCTCCTGGGTGCCAGACACTGTGCAACGCACCTTCTAAATACGTTAACATGTATTCTTCACACTTGCTGTCCCAGGCGAAGCGCCTACCCCGCCCCTACTTCACCTCATTTCTCCGCTGAGGAAACCGACGCTTATGGATGTTAGGTAATTCGCCCAGAATCACATGGCTGGTCATGCTCAGAGCTAGTGGTCAAAACCCAAAGTCCATCGGCTTCACTGTTATTTTCTTACTCTACGAAGTCTTAAGTTTAGTGGGAGTGGAGAACCTAAGTTTCCAAACTCCCCAGTCAGCTTGTCCCATTTTAAAAACAGAAGGTGGATGTGCTCAGAAGCCCTTCAACACTTGTCCTCTGGGCCTGGTCTCAGCCTGCCCAAGGGGGCGCCTGGGTGGCTCAGCCGGGGCTAGCTGGGGCCTGCCTGGGCCACGCCGCCTGCTCTGGTCAGGGTCCTGAGTCCCAAAGCTTCCCCTCATAAAAGCAGCTGCTGCAGGGAAGGAAGGCTTCCAGAGAGCCTGGAGCTCTGCTGAGGACGGCCAACCAGCCAATCGGCCTGGGAGGCAGGAGTTCACCCCAGACAGCCTGACCTCCTCCCCAGCATCCTCTCTTCAGTGATTCCCTCCCAGGCAGTAAATGCACAGTTGATTTAGAGAGCATGTTCTAGGGTGAGATGTCAAATACACCTTCAAACCCAACATCAGAGATAAAAAGGCTAGTGAACTGCTCTCTCTGAGATGAGGAGAAAGTGGACTCTGGTCCCATCAGCAGCTTCTAGGCTGTGTGGGAGGGAGCCATAGCTGAGGGACTCTCGTCGCCTGATGGGGAGAACTGGGCCGGGTGGGTGACCAATAATTTCACCTAAAAATGTCTGTAAAAAGTAAGGTTAACAGCAATGTTAAGGCATCGTTGAGAGGATCTGATGAGAGACTGTAAGTTAAATCCTGGGAGAATGAAATCATTCTAGCTCTGAGGATAACAGTCCCACCCTGGGGCTTGAAAAGGGGCAAATGAAGATTTCCCTGCTCTAGGCTCCCTACCAGACAAACACAGCAGGGACGGGCGCAGAGCATTGCAAAAACATCTTGAGGAGAAAGAATGGCCCGCAGGCCTGTGGGCCTGGATGCTGACATCAGTGCAGGTATTAGAATTTTTAAAGAAAAACTATAGGTCAGCTTCAATGGTGGGGCATGGTGGGAGTGGCGTATTTGTATTCTAGAGCTATTGTAACAAGGTCCACAGACTGGGTGCCTTAAAACAACATTTATTGTCCTAACAGGTCTGGAGACCAGAAATCCCAAAGCAAGGTGTCAGCAGACTATGCTCCCTCCAGGACTCTGGGTGGAATCCTTCCTTGCCTGTTCCCAGCTTCTGCTGGTGGCCAGCCATGCCCGCCATTTCCCGGCTCACAGCTGCCCCACTCCAATCTCTGCCTCCATTGTCACGTGGCGGTCTGCTCCCTGTGTGTCTCTCTCTCCTCTTCTTCTTCTTCTTTTTTTTTAAGATTTTATTTATTTATTTGACAGAGAGAGAGATAGCGAGAGAGGGAACACAAGCAGGAGGAGTGGGAGAGGGAGAAGCAGGATTCCCGCTGAGCAGGAAGCCCGATGTGGGGCTCGATCCCAGGACCCTGGGATCATGACCTGAGCCGAAGGCAGACGCTTAACGACTGAGCCACCCAGGCGCCCCTCTCTCTCCACTTTTTAGAAGGACACAAGTCATCTTGGATCAAGGACGCTTTCTATTCCAATATGCCCTCCTCTTAATGAGTTACATCTTATAACAATCCTACTTTCAAATAAGGTTGCATTCTGAGGTAGTGAGAGTTTAGGACTTCAGTCTATCTTTTTGGGGGATGCCATTCAACCCATAACAATTGGTCACAAAAGAAACAAAGTAATGGGAGCCTGAGGGCAGGACGTGCATACCGTGTGCCTGTCCGCTGGAGCCCCCGTCTGCCTCCTGGCCCAGGAACGCCCATCCATCCCCTCCACGGAGGCACCCTGATTCTGCTGCTCAGTGACGGGAACATGGCAGCCACATCAGGGTGCCACCACTCTGGGTTGTAACTGGACAACCTGCAAGCCTTCCCCAGGGGCTACTGGGCCCCACCGAATAGTTTTCCATACAAACAGCCACTTGAGATGATTAAGGTCATTATGCCTCCCACCTGCTCTTCAACACTACCAGGTCTCAACTTTTTTTGGTTGAGAGTAACATCCCTTCATATACAAAAGCTGTGGATGACACACCCTAAAGGATAAAAAGACACGAAGCACCAAGAACCAAGTCGGCGATAATTACATAGTTGCTGCCGCAACAGAACCAAGTCTCACCCTTTCTATAAAAGTGCCCAACGGGGCGCCTGGGTCGCTCAGTCGGTTAAGCATCAGCCTTCCGCTCGGGTCGTGATCTCAGGGTCCTGGGATCGAACCCCACATCGGGCTCCCTGCTCAGTAGGGAGTCTGCTTCTCCCTCTCTCACTCCCCCTGCTTGTGTTCCCTCTCCTGCAAACCTTGAAACAGAAAAATGGTTTCTGCCTGAGTTATCTAGAAATTCCAATGAGCCATTTTGCCCCATCCTAAGGAACTGAGCTTCTACTCTAAGAACCTAAAATACAATGTGAATGCATGACAGTGACCCTGTGATGCTAGCCCACCATCAGGGGATGGGACTTGCTCTTTCCTTCTTCTCCCCTCCCTCCATGCAGCCTCTCCTCCCGGCCTCCCAGACACTTGGACCATTTGGCAGTTGGCACCTCCGTACCACTTCCCAAAGCTTCCTTCCCCTCTCAGATTTCCCTCCCGCCTTCATCTCTAATTAAGTCCCAGCGTCTGCACTCAGCGGCTGCCCAAGAGAGGAAGCTGCCAGCTATGGGTTTCAGTTACAGCAAATGAAAGAGGCTATTTTCCCTGGAGACAAAGTCAGGAGTCTGCAAAGTACCACCCACCCCCTCCCCGTCGCCCCCAGCTCTCAGCATTGACCAGACACCCCCACCTCCCTCCCACCCTCAGAGGAAGAGCACCTAAAGGTCCCAACAGAACCTCCTGGGTGGGGAGCTCCCCAGGGAACAGGGTGGTTTCCTGATGGGAAGGAAAACAGAGTTTGTCTATTTCCCTTGGAATCTGTCCAGGCCGAGCAATGTCAAAGACTGGGCTGGGGTACAAAAGGCATTAGGCAGGGCCCCCAGAGGACAGTGTGCAGAATTCTGGCCATCAGACACCAGAATGTGTTGTTCCTGGCTACATCCACTCCTATTTGGCAAATGCAGTTTTTGGATAGGACTTTGTTTTTCAGTCTGGGTTGGATGTGCAAAGTGCCCTGGGTCAGAAGGGAAAGGCTGGGCCAGATGGCAAGGCCTGAGGCTAGGGAGAGGCTGCCAGGCTCTCCAGGGCCCCAGCAAGGGCACAGGCCCCAAGGGTGGTCCCCAGGGCCCTGAGGCCTGAGGTGATGAGGGCGATGATCCCCTCCAGCATTACCTCCCAGGCCTAAACAGAAGGGTGATGGAGACTGGCAGAGAAATAGCTATTGTTTGATGAGAAGTCAACAGTGTCTGCTTCCAGAGGCTTTATGAACCAGAAAGGCTGCAAGAACCAGCTCCCACTCCCAGCCTGGCACTTGTCACGCACTTGCCCTCCCTGCGCCACACCGCCAAATGCCTTCCTCACCTTTGTTTAGATAAGAGCAGCTGTACTGATACATCACGCTCATACAATTCATCCAGTTAAAGTGCACAACTCAGTGGCTTTTATACATTCAGAGTTGTGCAACCATCGCGACAATCAATTTTAGAACATTTTCACCCCCGCCAAAAACAAACACACAAACAAGTCCCTTAGCAGTTGCTCCTTCCCCCCCCATTCTTCCCCAACTCTGGGCAACTATGAACCTACTTTCTGTTTCTACATTTGCCTGTTCTGGGCATTTTGTGTAAGTGGAATCAGACTTTCCTCACTTTTTAAGCCCCCGTGGGACCCGGTTCAAGCATCCTGGAGCCATGGTCTGACAAGACCCACAGACTGGGAGTCAGGAAATATGGGCGCAGGGACAGGCTTTGCCATTTCCTGGCTCTGAGACCCTGACAAATCCTCCTGAACCTGTCCCTTGGCCACAAACCAAGATTAATACATTCATGCCCCATAGCCTTGCGGTGAGGACCCACCAAGACGTGGTGCGTGAACACACACATCGTACATCATATAGCACATCACGTGCAAATAAATTCAGCACAACCCCAGCTCTTTTTGAGTTTATAAACACAAGTAAAGAGCTGGTCTTCCTACCCCGATAATTCCGAGTCTTCTGCCCCAGCGCCCACCTTTACTCTTCTGTGTTCTTTGCTCTGTGGGCCGCGGACACAGCTGCCAAGGAAAACTCAGGAGAGGGAGAGAAGAGCTGCCCACTTCTCAGTGCTCTTTGGGGAGAAAACAAAAGGATCAGTCCTCGCTGGGCAGGGCGTCACACGAAAGGTGCTGTGTGGTGACTGAGAGTGGGACAGAATCCTGGTCCTAAGGGCCGGCTCTGTGCTCTCACCTCTGGCAGCCCAATTAACCTCCTCTCACCTGTCTCCTCACCTGTACGATTTGGAATAAAAATAGGTACATCCTTATGAGGTGTGTGCTAGGATTACCTGAGATAGGGCTTAGCCCAGAGCCGGGCTCGTGGTCAACAAGAAATTGTGGCCACCATTGTTAGTATTATCCTGGTTGTAATTATTACTGCCGTTATCAGAAGGTAAGTCTAGCTATTTGGTAAAGAGCACTGGGTCCCACCTCCTGATGCCTCAGCTTCCTCATGTTTAAAATAGACATAGAGTATCAAACTCAGAGTGTAACTGTGAGGGTCAGTGGGTTCATACGCACAATGTGCCTAGAGCGGGGCCTGGCAGAGACTGGAAGGATTAGTTACTATTACTTCCTAAAGAGGTCTTCCTCATTCCCTCCCAGACCAACAACAGCTCCTGGATATCTTCCTTTCACTTTCTCCCTGTATGCCTTTCCCCAGTCTCTGTTTTCCATTTAAAGTGTCCTTCTGGTATTTTCCCAACTTGAAAATAGCCTCTGTTTTTCTGATCTAACAGTCCATTTGTACCACAGAAGTCAAGGAACTAAAACCACTAGATAGCTCCTCCTGGAAAATGCTAATGTCCAGAGGAAGAACACCCCTGGGAAGGAGAAAAGGCCCCCAGACCCATTCCCTGGGATGGGTCCCTGCCTGTAAGATCCAGCTCATAACATTTCTGGCTGAAGGTTTTGGGTAAGATTAAAGCAATTCCAGCAAATATCAAGGGCTTAACTGTCCAGCCTCCAGAATAAAATTCCATTTCTTCCTTAGAGTTCTAGGGGCAGCAAATCAGTGGCTTAAGGGGGTAAACATTGATGAAATCCAAAGAACCAGCAAAAAAGAAGGTGGGGCAGCTGATTATCTTCCCATCTTGCCTCTGCTGATTGCATTATCATTTATCACAGCTCAGCAGGAAAAAGCTAGGAAAGGCATCCTATGATCCTGGGTTGAATAAATATCCCAACTATCAGTGCTGGGAATACAAGCCTGATTCAGCCAAATCTTAAATGCATTTGCATCTAATCCCTTTATAATCCTTCCTATGGCATGGTATAAAAGCTGAACAAGACATTCCAGCCTTCGCAGGGTGCACAGGACATGGACGCTCTCGTCTGAACTTTGGGATGTAATTATCCAAAGCTGGGTGCTCCTCTGAGAGCTTGCAGCCCCAGCGCTCACACTAAAGACAGTGTCCCTGTCCCAGATGATTCTGTGGACTTATACACACACATGCACATACGTGGATGAACATCAGGGGACTAAACCTCAGTCAGAGAAGGACCGAGTTGGAAGGGATCTTAAGGGTTGTCTCAGCCCCTGATTCCACCTTCATTTATTAGGACTGGGCACTGGGGTCCAGAGTAAGGACTAACTTGCCCTAATTAACGCTCTGTTCTCTTTTTTGTTTCCTCATTTGTTAAGTGCAAATCATTTCCCCTATATCGTAGGGGTTATGAGGACTAAATTAGAAATGCAGTAGATTCTTAGTAATTTTACCTTCTTTACTTCCGTCCCACACTGACCTGCTATGTGATGATTCTGTTTTATTTGTTTTCTCTTGAACACTTAGCGGCAGGACCACAGTCAACCTAGCAGATACTGAGGAAGCTGGGAAAGCTGTGACGTTCTTACCTTGCAAGGCACAAGCTCTCCCCCCAGGGCAGATAGTGGGACTTTGGACGTTATATCCATTCATCTATTTATTTAGCCAATTCAGAGTCGGCCACTGTAATAAGCATTCAGGGATACAATAGTAATAAGAGATTGATTGAGAGAGATAGATCTTAATCAAATCATTACACTCATAATTAATTAAAATTTTGATAAATGCTGCAAAAGGCTGACAGGTGGCTGTAGTAGTTATAACAAGAGGACTTAACAGAGCCTGGGGTGGGGGGTAGTCATGGAAGGCTTCCCTGAGGAAGTAACATTTCCCTCAGATATGAAGGATGATTAGGAATTTGTCTAACAATGAGTGGGGCTAGGACTAAAAGGAGTGAAGGCTGGAGAGAGCAGCTCAAGAAGTAAGAGCAACATGTGAAAAGGCCTTGAGGAGAGTAGTTACCTGCCATATTTGAGGAAACAGGTAAGATTGGAGAGAAGTCCAAGAGGTTGGTTTTGTGCTTGAATACTTACGGTTTTTTTCGTCTGGAGGAAGACAAAGATCAGCAGCCGCAGGGCCCTGGGGAGGAAGGACCATTGGAGGGGGAAGCCATTGAGTCAGCCCATTGATCCTGACTGATCCTAACCCATAATTCAGACCAGGGTAGGGGTTTCTACAACTCCAGAGGAATCGGTGGGACAGTCCTAGGAAGAGATCTTTGAACCCCTGGGACTGAGCAAAGCTGGTCCACAGAGCAGCCCCCACCAGTAGATGCCTGTTCAAACAACACCCCTCTCCCCCACTCTTGCCTCACTACTGCCTTTGCTATAGAAAGAAATGTACTCCTTATTTCATCCAGGACCAATCTCCCAGAACCAACATGAAATTTAGGAGACTGCGTATTTCCCAGCATTTTTTTCGGGTTTCGTGTCTTCATTAATCCCCATCCCAGGGGCACTGTGTATAGTATTTAAGGGCTTGGGCTCTGTGGTTAGATTGCATGGATTTGAATCCTGACGCTGTCATTTACCAGCTGTATGACTTCAGGCAAGTCTCTTAACCTCTCTGTGTCCTCATCTATAAAATGAAAGTAACAATTTACTCACTTGATAGGTTTGCTATAAAAATTAAATGAAATAAAGATTAAATGAAATAATGCAGATAAACATTGGGACACATAGGTGCAAGTCCTCAATAAATGGAAACTTTATTATTATTGTTATTTATTATTATTATTATGAATTTCATTAATATTGCCATCATAGCAACCACGTAATACATGTCTACAATATTCCAGAAACTGAGCCAAGTATTTCATACACTTTATTTTGAATGCTCCCACAGTTTGGTATAATGATCCTGATTTCCTACATGGGGAAACTGAGGCTCAGAGGAATTAATTGACCCAGCTATTAAGTGACAGTGAGGATTCAAACCCAGGCTCCAAAAGCAGTCCACTCTCTACATTTCTATCCCAAATTGGCCACGCCTCCTCAACGTCCTATACAATCCTGTTAATTACAACTAATGAGAATGAGGTTCTCTACACTACCTGTTTGTTGATTTGCAGATTTTTAATATCATTCCTTGCCCCAGGAGAACTCTCCAGGGAACCATCATTACCATACAATTCTTTGGGGGAAATGAAACAACAGCTGGCCCTGCCAATCACCATGGCAACACTCCTGTAAGTACATAGATTCGCATCAACAGAAAAAAATTTATATATATGTTTATGTTCTATATTTGCCCTTTTTTTAAAAAAAATTTTATTATGTTATGTTAGTCACCATACAATACATCATTAGTTTTTGATGTGATCCACGATCCATTGTTTTCGTATAACACCCAGTTCTATATTTGCCCTTAAACGCTATGTTACACGTCGACTTTCCGATGACACCATCAGGGCTCAGGTAGAGGCATTTTCAATCAGCTCCAAAATCGCTCCCCCTCCTGGGATGTTTCCAAGACCCCATCAAGCCAGCACAGGCAGGGAGAGACGTTGCTAGGGAAGAGGGATCATTGCCAAGCTCTGGTCCACAGCAGCACATGTGTAAGTGTGGGGACAGGGCTGGTGTCGTGAGTGTGTGACCTATATAGTTGGATGGGGCTCCGCATTCAGAAGGACCCCACGCTTGGTTTAATGCTCTGCTGATGCCATCTTCAAATTCTTAATAATTTTTAAACAAGGGGCCCCACATGTTCATTTTTCAGTGATCCCCACAAATTAAGCAGCAGGTCCTATGTGAGGAGTGAGCAATGGACAGCTACTTTATGCATTCCCTTTCTGGCTGGCATTTTCTCTCTCTTTTCGCCTCTCTCTCAGATCTGCCAATCCACCCAATATTCTAGCTCAAGAGTTTTTACCAAAACTCAATGGTTTTCCCCCAGGGAATGCAGCTATGCTAATGTCACCAGAACTGAGCCACTCCTAACCCTACAAATAATGTTGCTCTGTATTTCCTCCCGGCTACATGCCAGGCACCACACTCAACAGGAACTGATACAATTTCTGATCCGGAAGTTGGGTGGGTACTATCCAACCCATTTTACAGCTGAGGACACTGAGGCTCAGAGAAGTGCAGTGACTTCCCAAAGTCACACAGCACTTGGGACATAAATCTTGTGAATATTCCCAAAGGCCCTCTCAAGGGCTTCTCACCCTGCCTTGGCTGCCTCTGTGCCTGACTTGGGCCCAGGCGCATCCGCCATTTGTGGCACCCTCTTGTAACTCCTGGCTCCTCTGACCGCTTCCAGACGTGGATGAAATACTATGCAACCTGCTGTGAGAACTGACATCCAGAGGCTGGCTGCTAATGGCCCTGGGGGTGCACAATCATGAAGAAGAGTTAACTCCCCACTGGGTGCACTGACCAGTGTGGGAAATAGGGGTTGAGAGAGAGCTGGACACCCACTCTCCTCCCTTCCTCTCTCCATGGACTACTTCACGACAGCTCCTCCTTGCTGCCCACCCACAGAAGTCCCATGCCAAGAGATCTTGTGTGGTGACCTGTGGTGTTTCTCCATGGAGCTTTGTGAGACAATAGCCATCAACGTAACACGCCACTTAGCATTGGTTCACATCCTCTTACCTCATTTCCCTTTTGTCTCACCTTGGCTGCCTGGGTTTGCACCCCCCAAAGGAAGTATCCAAATCTTAGTCTTTGCCTCAGGCTCTGTATCCTGGAGAAGCTGGTCTAAGACACATCTAGGCAGATTGCCTTCTCACTCAGCTTTTGGTATGGCTGAGCTGCCTACAGGCTGACTTTGGAAGTGAGATGTGATTTGTGGCTCTTTGGTCCTGCCATGAGCTATAGGAATGGCCCCCATCTAAGAGATACAGTGGTCATTTACAACCTTGCTGACCAGTGCCAGTCTTCTTCTCACCCTGCCCACTCCATCCTAGTCTTACAGGGACCTTCCCACCCACTCCAAACCATGGTTAATCGGTCCACTGGGGACACCTGATCCAAGCCGAACCAATGAATTCCTCCCTTCCTTGGGATTTTTTAAAACTTGGGCCTAAGTTATTCAGTCTGTTTTTCTTTACACATACCTCTAGTGTCTACAGCTGGATGTAAGAAGTCTTGGCCATGCTTTCTGCCACCTAGAGAAGGTCAGTCCGCAGCACAAAAGAATTCTGCCAACATGCAGAGAAAAACCAAGGCAGGAGCTACCGAAAGAGCCCTACTGGCTGTCCCAGGCGTGGTTTCTGTGTTCCTTATGCTCAACGGCTCTTTTATCCTCCTTGGGGTTTAACTTGCTCTATGTGCTTCTCTAGTACTTTCCATTAAATACCCCCTGTTACCTAATGCCATCCTAACTGAGTTTCTGTCACATGCAACCAAATGAAGCCCAGTTAGCACAGTGTAGTCCCACTGGGGGTAGTAGAAGGCAGAAGTGGGAAGAGGCTGGGTTTTGGAGGCCTATAGGCCTGGGTATGAATCTTGAACTCCATGGCAAGTAATTTAACCTCTCTGTGCCTCAGTTTCCTCATCTAAGAGAACAAGACCATCTCTCAAGGCAGGTGTGAGGATCTAATGAGGTCATGCTTTAGCACAGTCTGCTCCCATCCCCCAACATCTGCTCAAAATGCTGATTCCCTTTCCCTGTCTTCCATGTCGGTGGTGGGGACTATCTGTAGAGGCAGGTTTTGCTTCTGCCCCCAGCCCCATGGGGTGTAGTCACAAAGCCCTATGAGTCACTCCAAACTGTCCTCATTTCTAGCACTCTGGACTGAGAAAACAAGACCTAGAAGCCTTCCCCAGAAATCAAAGATTCATAAACATTCCCGAAGTATGTACCTCACAGGTCACATAGCTCCACCTTTCACATTGGACCACTTTGAAAACCTTGAAGAAGTGGTCATTTAGCTTAGGCCTGAATATTTTTAGTGCCAGAACCCCCACTCCCTCACAAAGGCAGCACATTCCATATTTACATAGCTCTGACATGAACAAAACACTTAGTTTGCTTCCTCCATCAGGTTTGGGATCTTTGACAGGTTGGAAACTGCAGATTTCTATAACACAGTGGGATCAAAGCCCTGAAGCTTCTCTGTGTATGTTGCCATCATGAGCCTAGATGAGACCTTTGAAAAAGACAACAGATAGTTCACTTTAACAAGCACCATGGGGCGCCTGGGTGGCTCAGTTGGTTAAGGGTCTGCCTTCAGCTCAGGTCATGATCCCAGGGTCTTGGAATCAAGTCCCGCATCGGGCTCCCTGCTCAGAGGGGAGTCTACTTCTCCCTCTACCTTTCTCCCTGCTCGTGCTTGTTCTCTATCTCACTCTCTCTCTCAAACAAAACAAAACAAACAAAACAAGACAAAAACAAGCACCATGTTTATACAGCGCTTTGTGTGTATGTACCATGATCATAAGACCAGAATCATCTTGAAAATTAAAGTTTGCAAATTCTTTGACACACTTCCCATCCAGAGGTGAAGTTTATGTCCCATCATCCCCTTGAATCTGGGTGGGCTCTATTTCCACCCTGACCGACAGAATGTGGCAGAAGTAACATTTTGCTGGTTCCCAAAGCCAGGCCTTGTGAAGGTGGCAGCTCCCGTTCCCTGTTCTTTGGAACACTGTCTCTGGGAACATCGAACTTCACACCCTAAAGCCACCACACTGATGGAGCCCAATGTAAGTGTTCCAGCTGAGAGTTCCACCTGAGCCCAGCCTTCAGGGCATCTCTCCAGCCCGGCACCAGACACATGAGTGAAACTGTCTTGTACCCTCCAGATTGGCTCATCACTGGCTGAATTCCATAAGTCACCTTAGTCCACACCATGCCATGGGGAACAGAATCATCACTCAGCAAAGCCCTGCCCGAATTCCCAACCCACAAAATTGCAACTTATAATAAAATGGTTGTTATTTTAAGGTACTAAATTTGGCGGTGATTTGTGTTTTTTATATATATACTGGAACAATCATTATGCCATCCAACAGATGAGGAAACAGAGGCAGCGTAAGGTAAATGAATTATCTAGACATTCAGGCAGTGACAAGTGGGGCTGGAACCCAAGACTTCTCATTTTTAGTCTTATTTTTCTACTTCATCTTGATAACCCTGTGAATGCCAAGACCATCATCAGCAAAGAGCACTCTCCGTTCATTATAATTTTAGCTGAAGTAACATTCTCTGGCGTTTTCATAGCCTAGAGTCAGTAGAGCTCTTTGGCTTTGTTCTAAATGCTCTGTTCCCATTTACTTATTTAACCCTCACAACAACCCTATGAGGTGCTATCATAATCTCTAATCTGTAGACAGGGAAACTGAGGCACAGAATGATTAAGTGGCTTGCCAAAGGTCATGTAGCCAGAGAAGAGCAGAGCAGGGATTTGAACCCAGATACTTTGGCTCCTGGGACCATGTGCTTAACCACTGAGGATACTGTCATTCAAAAGAGCCAGGCCATCTTAGGTCAAGTCACAGGTGATCCGAACTCATGGCCACTATGTCTGGCTCAGTACCATAGGGACTTCCACCCTGAGCTCTCAAGTCCTAAAGGGTTTTCAGAAGCTTTTAGACTTGAGACCTGCCCATTGTTCACTTACAATATGGAGCAACGCTATAAAGGACATGGATGTTTTATATCCAGTTGGGTGAAGGGAAGCATCTTTGTGTCTGCCTGAAACCCTGACAGAGAAGCGGGGCCACCCAATGAATGCCACAATTAATTTCCCAGTGCGCAGTATTGCCTGTGGGGAGAGGAGGCGCCGGCTCATTTCTTATTCATGAAGTCACACTGCCAAGCTTCATTTGCATGAAGTAATTTCAGCTGCTGCTACCCCACCATACAATAAATCCATTTCTCCTACAGGATCTGGTCTCTTTACACCAAGAGAGATGAGTAAGCAATAAATGCTGAAGGAACACACCCTTTGGACCATTTTAATCAGAAACACGTCTGTAGCTAACAATAAATGACTTTATAGGAATATAAAATACCTTGGACTCAAAGTACTGAAATGCAACTCTGCCTCGAGATCTGTTTGGCGGAAAGTGTTGAGCATTTCTCTCTACTTGGCCAAACACTGAGATTTTATAACCAGTGGAGTTGAGAAACTATGGTTGTCCAGGAAAAAAAAAAAGAGAGAGAGAGAAGAAGAAGAAGATGATGACGACGAAGACGAAGAAGAAAGGGAGAGATCAATAACCTGCCAAAGCCTGATGAGATGAGTCACTGGAAATGACCCTTTGTACGGCAGGCAAAATAGAGGTCCTGCAAAGAAGGCCATATCCTAACTGCTGGAGCCTGTGACTCTGTTACTTCACATGCAGACGGGACTTTGCCAGTGTGATTAAGGTGGAGGACCTTGACACAGGGAGAGAATTCTGGATTATCCAGGTGAGCCCAATCTAGTCATGTGACTCCTTAAAAGCAGGGACTTTCTTGACTGCAGTCAGTCATTCACTACAAATGAATGGTCTGAGAGATGCCCAACATTGCTGGCTTTGAGGATGGAGGGAGGGGTGCCACGAACCAAGGAACATGGGCAGTCTCTAGAAGCCAGAAAAATCAAGGGAACAGATTTACTTCTAGATCCTGCAGAAGCAAAACAAAAAAACAAAAAAATACACACACAGCCCCCCTGACACCTTGATTTTGAGACCCTATCAGACTTCCAACCTAATGAACAGTAAAATAGTAAATTTGTGTTCTTTTAAGCCAGCATTTGTGGTAATTTGTTACAAAGCCATAGAAAACGAATACCCCTTGCATCAAGAGTTCTCCACCACTCATTAGTTATGTGGCCCTGCCTGAGTCACCACGCCTATCAGAAATAGGGAAGGTTTTATACGTCTTAAAGTGCGTTGTGGAGGTAAGATTTTAATATCTTCATATTATTATTCCAGCTGACTACACTCTATGCAATAGACAGCCCTACAGGGATGGCTGGGACTTTCCAATTAAAAATCATTTAAGCGATTAATGTCAGCTTCCTCCTGACCAAATATTTGACCAGGCATGATTTTTAAAAAATGACAAGAAATGTTTCATTATTTCTCTTGGCCGCTTTTTAAGATCCATCCCAGATATTAATTGGGGAGGGTTGTATCGGTTATCTATTGTCACAATAATGCTATGTAACAAAATATCCAAAAAGTCTGTTGCTGAAAACAAAAGGCATTTATTTCACTCACAAGCCTGCAGGTCTGTGATTTAGACTGGGCTTGGCTGGGCAGTGCTAGCTAGTCACTATCATGACTGGTGGTCAGGCTGTTGGGTGACCCAGTTCTTCTCTGTGTGTCTCTCACCTCCCACCAGCCTAGCCTGAGCATCTTCTTATGGCAATAGAATTGGAGCAAGAGCAAGGGCAGAGATGTGCTAATGTCTCCTCAAGCCTCTGCATGTGTCATATGTAACATCCCATTGGCCAAAACATGTCACATGTCCAGCCTTAGAGCCAAGTAAGTGGTTCTTTATGGAAAGCAAATGCAGACACATGGCAAAGGGCATGGATACAATGGTGTGTGTGTGTGTGTGTGTGTGTGTGAACAATTGGGGCCACTGATACAGTTAATCTACCACAGAGAAGAAAAGCAAAGAAAACTGGCTCATCTTTGAGATTAAGCACCCACTGTAAGCCAGAAACTCATCTAGGGGACACGGAGATTAAAAAAAAAAAAACCTATTTTATGGCGGCAACTTAGTTCTCATGGAATGTCTAAGATGAGTGCTTAAGGAGCAAAAGCCCAGGCCAGACACTGGGGACACAGCTGTGAACATTATGTTATCTCCCTGATTCTATACAGTGACTCTGAAAGGTGATCACTATGCTCATTGCTATTTAATAGGCAGGGAAATCAAAGCTGAGCAAGGTAAGGATGTGTCTATACCCAAGTTCAAGATGCTGAGCTACATCTATCTCATTCTGAAACCCAGATTCATTCTATGCCACTCTAAAAAGCATCTTTTCATTGGTTCAACAGATATTTAAATGCCAGGTACTATTCATATCTCCTTAGAAATGACTCGTGACACTTCTCCCTCCCAGAAGCTATCACACATCACCAACTGCAAAGAGATCCCTACCTTCTCCCATCTTTACCCTGATGTGGGGTCATCATGGTTGAGATGCTAACTAGCTCCTTTAAAAAAAAAACACGCAACAACAAAAAGCTTCTAGGAGAAACAATTCATCAACATTACTGCAACCTCTTGTTCACTTCAATCTTAGGTTCCCCGCCTTTTATTTACAGTGCCTTCCAAAGAGGTTCCACATCATTAATTGCTCACAATTCGGACCAATTAGATGAGGTGAGCACTCCTGGAGAAATCACACTAACCAGGTGGCAAAGGCAGCTGTGCGTGCCTGGGGTATCGGCTCTGCCCTCTAAGAAATATATATATAACAGCCTGGAGGTGGTCTGAGCAGGTTGGCTGGGCTGAACGAGATATAGACAAACATTGACTGTAGATTTATTTCAACAACACAGATTTGAACATGATGAGAGGTTAAACTAATGCTTTAACCATGGAACCTTGATACTAAGTGAGAAAAACCTTGGAGGAAAAGCTACTTTAATAACAGAGCTGTCAACCTAGTGAATTAAACCTGACTGAGCAAGTCTTTGGACATCTGATTGTGACGTGACACTCAATAGCATATGCCGAACCCAGATTATGAGCTACTTGAGAGCAAGGACCTTAGCTTTCCCATCTTTGGAAGGCAGCAGACAGTAAGAGCTCAATCAATATTTGAGTGAATGAATGTGTGGATGAACGAATGGATAGATAGGAGGAGGATGGACAGGCAGGTGGATAGATGAATTAATGATAGATGAATTAACAGGATAAATCTGGGGATGAACTGGTAGGAGTAAATGTGGAATAAATAAATGGGTTTGTGATTTTTTAAAAGTAGAGTTTCACAATATTTATGGAGTTGGGTGGGAACAGGAAGAAAACGTTTACTGAGTACCTTCTGTGTATCAACATGATGTATATATTTTCTCATTCAGTTCTAACTGCACCCTTCTAGGTTGGCTTAATCGTCCTCTGTGTATAGAAAAGGACACTGAGGTTCAGAGAGGTTACTTAGGGGAGCTGGCCAAAGAAGCCAGGGTTCCAACCTAAATCTGCCAATTTCCTAAAGCCTATGTCCTTCTCACCAGGAGTTGGGAGGACTTTGGGGGATCTGGTTTTGTAGCTGAGGAAACCGAGGCAGGGGAAGGTACAACGATTTGACCACAGCCAACAGCGGGTCAGTATCTAATAAGAACCAGGGAACTGCCTGGGTGTGTTGTCCTCTTCTCCAGAGGAGCCCTATGGTGCATGGGGATGGCCCAGAGAGACTGGAGCCACCAAGGTGGCATATAGAGAGCCCGGAGTCTGGGCTCTGGAGTCAGGCTGCCTGTGTTTGAATCCTGGCTCTATCGCTTCCCAAGTGCGTGTTCTTATGCAAGCTACTGAACTTCTTGGTGCCTCAGTTTCCTTATCTGCAAAATAGGACAATGATAAGATGACCTCGAGATAACTGGGAGCACTAAAATGAGCTCTGATGGTATCTGGCTGAGAATAAGCAAGCCATGGACGTTAGCGACCTCTCTGAGTCGGCTCTTCCAAGCTCCTTTATGTTGCTTGCTGCTCCAAACCTGACAACCCCCAGCTCAACATTTGAGCAGAAAGGGACTCATGGGGGACCTCTGCCAGTTGACATTTAGGAGCAAGACATTCTGAAAGGGAACTGCATTTTCTCTCTGTGGCTTTCAGGGCACAAGTTCAGGTTGTGGGCTCATCTCCCGGTTAGCAAAATTCATTCACTCCCACCCCATGATTAATGACTCCTGAATGCTCAGAGCCATGTGGACCCTGGGACCTGGGGCTGCAGCTGTTTGTCTAACTGTGGAAAAGTCAGGACAAAGTTTTAAAATAGGAAGAGAGCCTGGAAGATCTGAGGCTATGAAAAGCCAAGGAATAGCAAACACTTTAGACCACTCCAGGGAGGCCCCCACCCCCCATTCTAAAGGTGCCCACTCAACCAGGGCAATGAACCTTTTTTTCCCCCCAGTATGTTCTGGTACCTTTTGTCTCTGTCACAGGGCAAAAGCCTAGATGGAGAGGAGAGAGTTACCCATTATTAAACTCCTACTATAGACTAAGACTGTTTAATTTCACAAATACTCACATAGCACTTAGGATGTGCAAGACACAGTGCTAAGCACTTTATAAAAAATGCTCATTCAATCCTCATAACAACCCCATGAAGCAGAGACTATGATTATTGCTATTTTATAGAAGCAAAAAGAAGTGAAGAAACTTTCTCGGAATCAAATAGCCCATATCTGGTAACACCAGGATTCAACCCCTTACCTTCTACACACCGGGATGGGTACTGTTCACTGTTAGTCCCAAGAGCAACCAGGAAGATGGCTATTGTTACTCTCTGCTCTATCAAGTGAGGAATCTGAGGCACAGGAAGATTAAGTAATATGTCCAGGCACAACAAGTGAAATTCTGAATTAACCCTAAGCTTAGATGAACTCAAAACCTGTGCCTCCTCTTTTGTCATTAGGAGCCCACCTGGCCTTAAGCAATACTAGTCAAGCAGAATGGGCTTTTTCTTTTTTTAATGATCACTTATCAAAAATTTCCTGGAATAACACGAATTTCATGTCATTTTATTTATTTTTTTAAAGATTTTTATTTATTTATTTGACAGAGAGAGAGAGACAGTGAGAGAGGGAACACAGGTAGGGGGAGTGGGAGAGGGAGAAGCAGGTTTCCCGCCGAGCAGGGAGCCCAATGTGGGGCTCGATCCCAGGACCCTGGGATCATGACCTGAGACAAAGGCAGACGCTCAACGACTGAGCCAACCATGCACCCCTCATGTCATTTTAAAAACAGATTTTGCTTAGGTGCCCATTTTGGGAGCCAGTCTCCAAGATGGCCCCCAGCGATCCTTGCCTCCTGGTAGTCACGCCCTTCTGTAGCCTTCTCCCACACTGAACAGAACTGAACTGTGTAGCAAATAGGATGCTGCAGACCTGATGTTCTATGATTCCCAAGGCTAGATCATAAAACACGTTAGGGTTTCTGCCTTGTTCCTTCTTGAGTCACTCGCTTTGGATGAAGTCAATTGCCATGTTGTCAGGGCACTCAAGCAGCCCTTTGGAGAGGTCCACCTGAGAAGGACCTTCTCTAATCATCAGCACCAACATGTCAGGTATGTGGCTGAATCATCTTAGAGGTGGAGCCTCTGGCCCCAGTTGAGCCTTCAGATGAATGCAGCCCTGTCCAACATCTTCACTGCAACCTCCTGAGAGACCCTCAGTCAGAACCATCGAGCTAGACAGCTCCCAGACTCCTGACCCTCAGAAACTGTGGGATAATAAATGTTTATAGTTTTAAGCCACCGAATTTTAGGGTAATTTATTACACAGGAACAGATAACTAATGACATATTTAAACATGAGTTTTAACTCCTTGAAAGCTTTTTTTTTTTAATCAGAAAATTTCTGAGAATGTGTCAATATTTTATTTGGAAAAGAACAATCACATGGTGACTCTGATTTTCACCCAACGCCATAGCCCACAGTCTCTCTTTATCCCTGATCTGGGGAGAAATTCCCTATTTTCAGTTTTTCTATTCCTAAAGCCCGCCCGCCCCCACTTTGGGTCTGAGCTGTATCCACTGTGTTAGATGAGAGGTGGGACAATGTAATCTCTAAATCCAATAGTAGACCGGCCCCCTCCATTCTCTGTCCTCTCACCCTTCTCCTCCCCTCTGTCTCAGTGGCCTCCCTCACCCCTGCTTAAATATCACGTTATCAGAGAAGCCTTGACAGCAATGTCTGCCACTGCCCCTCCCCCAGCACTGCCTATTCTCCTTCCTGGGTTTACCTTTTTTTTCTATAAGTCCTATTACCATCACACACACACACACACACACACACACACACACACACACACTATACAAATGCATCATATCCATGCATTTAAGCTTTAGGAGGACAGAGACGCAGCTCTGCCTAAAACGGTTCCTGGAACATGTGGGCTTACCTCCTGGTTAGCAAAATTCATTCACTCCCACCCCATGATTAATGACTCCCTTAGTAAATGTTTGCCGAAAGAATAAAAGGCAGCTTGTTTATGTTTAAGTAGTCCTATGTGTTCTGCAATATAGATGTTGTTCAGTGTATTTAATAAGCTGCATGTCACTAACCAGTGGCACCTCCTCCAGGCAGCTTTCCCTTTGCCAGGCTTAACAGCAGCCCCCCTCTGTGTTCCGCTAGCTGAGTTTGCTTCCATTTCTCACAGCAGAGAACACAGCACATAGTGGTCTGTGTATCATCTGTCATGCCCATCTGAGTCTGTGCATCTGGAGACTGCTTCAGTGCCGGCTGCCCTAACGAAGAGCCTGGTGCTTGCTTGCTGAATGAAGGAGACAGCCAAGGTGAGATAAGAAAAGACCAAACAGAAGACAAGGGGATTCAGCTGTCATGGGCTGAGCAGACAGCTGGGTTCACACTGTGACCTGAGGGGCTGATGAGTGTTCCCATCCCAACTGTCCAGCCATAGAGTTACCTCCAGGTCCTCTGGAGACCAGGGCCCTAGAAAACCGGCATAAATTTCCCTGCCAGGCAGCCCAGATCTGTTCCCACAACTCTCCTCTAAGGGACAGAGATGAGGCCTGGCAGAAGCAGAGTGGAAAAATGGGTGTGGTGGTCCGGATCAGGAGCCCCAGCACCACTGTTAGCCCAGTGGTCAGCTGGGATCTGCAGGAGGCTACCCAGGAGTGGGGTGAGAAGGACTGGAAAGAGGATGGCAGGGCCCCAAAGACGAGCCCAGCCATGCACTCCACAGGCTCTTAGGCTCAGCCACCATGGGCTCTTAGGCTTAGCACCCCTGCTCCCATAGGACCGAGCCCTGCAGGGCAAGCACTCAGGATCCTGGGGCCTCCTGGTGATCTTCAGCCAGGTTGTACATCAGCATCATCTGCCAAACAGTGACTTGGGAAACCTGGGGTGGGGTCCTGCCATCTCTATAAATAACAAGTCCCACCGGTCACTCTGACGCATGACCCGGGCTGAGACTTCCACATTTCGAGCACAGGTTTTGCAACCAGACACATCTGGGTTCAAACCCTGGCTTGGCTACTAATGATCTGTGTGGTATTAACTCTCTGGGTCTTACTTTCCTCGTCTGTAAAATGGGGACAACTTTATAGGGAGGTATGAGGATTACATGACATACCGACACTGCCTAGTAAAGGGCACGTATTTATTAAGTATATGGTAAGTCCCAGTACCTGATAGCTCAAAGAAGAAAGTTTTGGGAAGAAGAGGAACCTATGAGCCAAACTGTTGTCACCTATAAGCCAGGATATAGAGATCTCAGAGGGCCTGGCCTGACTCCCTGGACAATTAAGTGAATAACAACTTACAACAGAGGTCCCCAGCTGGTGGGTGCCTGCCCACAGCAACCCAACTGGGCCCCTCCACTGCCGGGCTTCTACCTCACTCAGCTGTCTTGTCTTCTGTTCTCCAGGGCAGTCAAACTAGGGCCTCAAACACCATGGCACCTGGGTCAGCTGCTCACCCACCAGGGGCCTAGGTCCCAGAGGACCTTCCTCGGTGGCTTTCGGCTGGGTCTGCAGGGGCCAGGCCAGCATCTCTCAGCACTGCAGCTGCAGACCCAGGCCAGAGGGGAGATAAAACAATTCCCTACTAAGAGGATTTGCAAAATACACAGCACATTAACTAAGCATATGTAGCTAGTGGGCTAATGTCTCGCTTTCTGTCCTGCCTTTTTTTTTCTTTTTTTCTTTTCTTTTTTTTTTTTGAGGCAAATAACTTTTCTTCCTCATAGAGAATAGAGAATTGAACTCCACTCTCTGGAGGGCATTCATTAGGGGCAGGAGCCCTTCCACCAGGTGAGAGAAGAGGCTGGAAGGGAATGCTCAG
>NW_022589719.1:0-261567 GCF_004348235.1 Phoca vitulina | reverse complement strand
CTGTCAAATAAATAAATAAAATCTTAAAAAAAAAAAGAACAAAAGGATTTCTTATCATAAATAAAATTTTAAATGTTAGGAAAGTTTTTAATTTCATCTTTTTAATTTAAAAATTTGCAAATATTTTATAATGTACATAATGTATTAGTACAGACATATATTTAGGTAAATATCATATTTGGGGATGTGGGCTTAAAAATATTTCATTACTAGAGATGCATGATCAAAAAAATTAGCTATAGGTTTTAATAGCTATTTTGAAAAAGTCCAAGTGGAGCCAAAGCATAACTCTAGGATGGTCAGTTGTAGTCATCAGTGCCTGTCATGATGGAGCATTACTCAAATTTCCAAAACTATTGACCTTAATTTCCCAAAATTACTAATGCACTTCTCCATATTATGGAATATATTTATGAGATGTTCGTTAACATTATATTTAAAATTCTTCATGTAATAGTAATTAAATTCAGTGTTATCAGGAACATTATCAGGTTATAGCTAAAGTCAGGTCATAATATGTTATAGTTGTTCGGCTTTCCTTACTTAGGTCCCCTGTATTCCTTGACCATATTTTCCCAAAAAAAATCAAAATGGGGTCACAAACCTAAATGTACTAAGAACAATAGTGGGTGAGAAAAATTGAAATTATACCTGCAGGTTGTAAAAATTGGGTGTAATAGTTAAAGTAAGACTCTGGATCCCTGTAGGATACAATGAGTTCATTTTCCTTGTCTGGAAAGAGTACAGTCTTTGCTTTAATGATCCTTCTGTAGGCCTCATATAGAGGATCCTTTGGGGAACTAGATACTCTTTTGTGCCTGTCATTTCCAAGTACTGAAATTCTTTAGGGACCTTTTAACTCTTCCAAATCACTTTAGGAGACTTTAGTATATGGACCCTAGAGGTTGTGAGGCCTTTTAGGACCTGAAGAAATTGTTTCTTCCTATGTAACTCATTAACCATCAATAACTATTGTTTCATATAATTGAAAGAATAGAATCCTTGGAGTAGATGTATAGTATGTGGTGCTTGCCACCAAGTAGAGAATGTTGAAGGAGTCCACACCATCTTGGGGCAACTTTCATGTTCCCCTTGTTAATTTGGTTATATGTTCCTGATAACACTGAATTTAATTACTATTACATGAAGAATTTTAAATATAATGTTAACGAACATCTCATAAATATATTCCATAATATGGAGAAGTGCATTAGTAATTTTGGGAAATTAAGGTCAATAGTTTTGGAAATTTGAGTAATGCTCCATCATGACAGGCATTGATGACTACAACTGACCATCCTAGAGTTATGCTTTGGCTCCACTTGGACTTTTTCAAAATAGCTATTAAAACATTTGGCGGCGGGGAATGCCTGGGTGACTCAGTCAGTTAAGCGTCTGCCTTCAGTTCAGGTCATGATCCCAGAGTCCTGGGATGGAGCCCCGCATCGGGCTCCCTGCTCAGTGGGGAGCCCGCTTCTCCCTCTCCCTCTGCCTGCCACTCCCCCTGCTTGTGTTCTCTCTTTCTCTCTGTCAAATAAATAAATAAAATCTTAAAAAAAAAAAAAAGGGTAGTTGCTTCAGGAGTCATACTGGGGAAACTGGTTCTGCACTTGTTTTTTGAAGTTAATATTTGTATTCCTTTATTTTTATTTTGTGCTAAAATACATTTATTTTGTACACCTGGGTAGCTCAGTCAGTTAAGTGTCTGCCTTCAGCTCAGGTCATGATCCCGGGGTCCTGCCACTCCCCCTGCTTGCGCTCTCTCGCTCTCTCTCTCGCTCTCTCTCTCTCTGTCTCTGTCAATTAAATAAATAAAATCTTTAACCAAAAATAAAAAATATATATAACGTAAAATTTACCAATAGTGACATTTAGGTCATTCACAGTGTTTTGCAGCCATCACCACTATCTAGTTCCAGAACATTTCATCACCCCAAAAGGAAACCATGTACACAAGAAGCAATCACTCCCCATTTCCCCTCTCCTCATGTCCTGGCAACCACTAATCTGCCCTGTGGATTTGCCTGTTCTATATATGTCATATAAATGGAATCCTACAATATGTGGCCTGTTAAGTCTGGCTTTCACTTCGCATCATGTTTTCAAAGTTCATCCAGGGGCGCCTGGGTGGCTCAGTCGTTAAGTGTCTGCCTTCGGCTCAGGTCATGATCCCAGGGTCCTGGGATCGAGTCCCGCATCGGGCTCCCTGCTCCGTGGGAAGCCTGCTTCTCCCTCTCCCACTCCCCCTGCTTGTGTTCCCTCTCTCGCTGTGTCTCTTTCTGTCAAATAAATAAATAAAATCTTTAAAAAAAATTAAAAAATTAAAAAATGAAAAAAAAAAACAAAGTTCATCCATATTGTAGCATGTATCAGTACATCATTCTTTTTATGGCTGAGTAATATTCCATGGTATGGATATACCACATTTTATTCATCTATCAGTCGATGGACCTTTGGGTTGTATCTTTTTGCTATTGTGAATAGTGCTGCTATGAACATTCATGTACAAGTTTTTGTTTGAAAAACTGTTTTCACTTCTTTTAGGTATATACTCAGAAGTGGAACTTCTGGCTCATATGGCAATTCTGTGTTTAAGTTATTGGTGAATTAATAGTGTGCTTTTGAAGATCTTTATTAACAGCACAAATGGATCTAAATAGCTCTACTTTTTTGAACAGCTTCATAATATTTCGTCATATGGATGTCTGTCTCCTGTTGGGAGACATTTAGGTTGTTTTTGTTTTTTTCTGCTTACAAATAATAGTGGAGAGAACATTGTTATACAAAAATTTTCATGTACTTCTCTAGCAAGATAAAGTAGAATTACTGAGTCAAAAGATACATGTTTTCAAAATTTATATTGTTAAATTGTTCCCAAAGAAGTTACACCAATTTATACTCTCACCAACAGTACATAAGTTTTCCGATCTGCTTTCTCTTGATTACTTTTATTCTTTTTTTTAAATTACTTTTGTTCTATATTAAACATAGTTAATGGGATCATCATCCTGTGACATTTTGATCATGGTTACTATGTTTATTATGTTATCATGTTTACTATTATGTTTATCTTTTATCCCTAAATAACAGTAATAGCACCTGACATTTTTCTAAGGAATCAGTAATATATGCTAGGTACTTTACATATATTCACTCACTGTTACTTTTCTTTATTTTATAGATGGCTCAGAGAGATTGTGGCTTAGGACATGCAGTTAGTTAGAGGCTAAACTAGGATTTCAAACGTAAGTTTGTTACCAGTTTCACATGATTCACTCCAGAAATAGTCTCTGCATATACAAGCATAAATGTTTGTGTGTGGGGGTATATGCGTGTGTGTGCATGGAGAAAAAAGTGTTCCATAGTTGTAAATTTAAAAATAGCATGTTGTTGAGCTATGGAGCAAAGCAAAATTTGCTCAATAGCCAGTGGTTCTTGAAACATGGCTTGTGGATTAATCACTTATATTAGAATCACCTTAAAATTACAGATGCCTGGGGTTCATCCTATACCTATGAATCCTGAATTTCTAGGGGTGGAGCCTGGGAATCTACATTTTAGATGAGTAGCTCAGGTAATTCTTATACCCATTAAAGTCAGTATTCTAAAAATTGTAAATAGTGACATAATTGCAAATTGTGGAATCAGCACAGAGGAGTATGACCAGCATTTTATAAAAATGAACTAGAACAATAGAAAATATCAGAGTAACATTAAGGGTATTTTCTGTAATGTTTTTGGTTTTGTTTATAAACACATATGCATATATTGTGTCTTGGGTTGCAATAGAAAATGTACTTCATGGCATGCCCATCTCATGGCATGGGTCGTGATCAAAATTTTGAAATTCACTGTATTGAAGCTGAAAATCATTGATTTAAGGTCTTTTTTTAAAAACCTCTTTTCCCCCTCTACATTTACCCCAGGTAAATACTCCTTCATTAGCCACAACATGCCCTTCATAGTTGAAACTCAAGTCACCTTCTCTCTAGGAAGTCTTCCAGAGTAACCCTTTTGCCAAATCACTCATTACTCTTCATGATTTTAGTATTGGTATGTGAAATTTATGTTGTATCTTTTTTTTCTCTTACTGGGACATTTTATCAATAGATATACCTTTTATTCTTAAGACAATCCTCTCTAAAGATAGAGGTATGGCATAACATACTCAGTTCATGGCCTTAGTTTGCCACATATGGTAAATCTTAGAAGGTCTCAGTGTTGTTTATACAGTTCCAAAACCCAGATCACTGTGGCAGTAACCGTTAAAGGCACTCACTTGAACTGAACAGTGATTCCCTACCTTATCTTTTGATATGGGTGTTCTTGTTTAACATTTTTTTTAAAAGTCTACCTCTATTCACCAGACAAAAATATCCCTTCTAGTCATTAACTGAAATAATGCCTAAAGCTACTGGGACATCATTGTTTGATGGTGCCCTCCCTACCCCCACAACATAGGAAGGTTTTTAATAGCTATCATCTTTTTTTTTTTTTTTTTTAAGATTTTATTTATTCATTTGACAGAGAGATAGCGAGAGAGGGAACACAAGTAGGGGGAGTGGGAGAGGGACAGGGGGAGTGGGAGAGGGAGAAGCAGGCTTCCCGCTGAGCAGGGAGCCTGATGTGGGGCTCGATCCCAGGACCCCGGGATTATGACCTGAGCCGAAGGCAGCCACTTAACCGACTGAGCCACCCAGGCGCCCCAATAGCTATTATCTTAACACAATTTCTAAATTAAGGGTCATCATCATTTCTAGAATTTTGCGTCACAATGAAGAATAATTTGAAAAGAACATATTTTTATGTAACTTTTATTATAATTAGAACGGCTTAGCACTATACCAGAGAAATGAAAATACTTGTACTGTCTCCAGTATATTCAGACTGATAATACTAGCTAGAATACTTCAGTGAGGTCTCCACAGCATTGGGACATTATTATTTCATTGCCTAATTTTCCAGTCATTTTGAGTAAAGTAATTTAGCAGTGATTTAAAATGAATGTGTATTTCCTTTATCACAACATCATCCTCATAATCTGAGAACAGTAATATATCAGAGCATGAATTATTATTTGCTGGGTCTTTTGACATGCTTGATATTGGATTGATATCCCCTAGTCTGACTATAAGTAGCCACTGGTCTAGGGCCTATGGTTTGGGAACCAGTGGGTTGGCAGGAAGAATGTAGTTTTTCTGGGCTACCTGTGCAGCTGGGATAGAGGTATGAGGTTTGTATCCTGGGAGTCCAGATGGTGATTGGCCCCTGACCCAGGAGGAAACTTATCACTATGCTAATAAGTAAGTGGTAAAGTTAGGATTTGGAGCAGGCAATCTCATTCTGAAGCCGTCCATTCTAACCCTTGAGCCCTACTGTATTATATCTAAGGCAAGGCTTATATCTCTAAGCCCTGCTGTATTATATCTAATGTCATTCACTTTGTGTTCTTAGGGCCTGGTATAATTACCTGTAACATAACGGGAACCTTAGTAGAGGCTTATTGAACTAATTATTATTGAATGAACTTTTATTAGGATCATATCTTTACATAATCATGCTTAAAGTCCTTCCTAATTCTCTTTATAACTGTGAAATCTTTTTCCCCATATTAAATCACCAACTTTTTTTTAACTCTATTTTTTATTCAAGTATAATTAACATACAGTGTCGTATTAATTTCAGGTGTACAATATAGTGGTTCAACATTTCTCAGTGCTCATCAACATAAGCTTACTCTTAGCCCCCTTCACCTATTTCACCCATGCCCCCATCCACCTCCCCTCTGGCAACCCTCTGTTCTCTATAGTTAAGAGTCTGGTTTTTTTGTCTCTCTTCCCTTTTTTTTTTTTTTGTTTGTTTGTTTTGTTTCTTAAATTCCATATATGAGTGAGATCATATGGTATTTGTCTTTCTCTTACTTCACTTTGCATTATACTCTCTAGGTCCATCCATGTTGTTGCAAATGGCAAGATTTCATTCTTTTTTATGGCTGAGTAATATTCCACTGTAGGGAGGGAGGGAGGGAGGGAGGTAGATACCACATCTTCCTTATCCATTTATTTATTGATGGACATGACTTGCTTCTATATCTTGGCTTTCGTAAATAATGCTGCAATAAATATGGGGTGAATAGATCTTTTTTAATTAGTGTTTTCTTTTTCTTTGGGTAAATATCTAGTAGTGGAATTACTAGATCATATGGTGAGCTTATTGTTAATTTTTTTGAGGAACCTCCATACTGTTTTCCACAGTGGCTGCACCAGTTCGCATTCCCACCAACAGTGCACAAGGGTTCTTTTTCTCCACATCCTTGCCAGCACTTGTTATTTCTCATCTTTCTTATTTTAGCCATTCTGACAGGTGTAAGGTAATATCTCATTGTGGTTTTAATTTGCATTTACCTGATGATTAGTGATGTTGAGCATCTTTTCATTTGTCTGTTGGCCATCTTTATGTCTTCTTTGGAAAAATGTCTGTTCACATCCTCTGCCCATTTTTAATTTGATTGGTTTTTTGGTGTTGACTTGCATAAGTTCTTTATATATTTCGGAAAATAACCCTTCATCAGATATATCACTTACAAATATCTTCTCCCATTCAGTAGGTTGCCTTTTTGCTTTGTTGATGGTTTTCTTTGCTGTGCGAAACCTTTTTATTTTGGTGTAATCTCAATAGCTTAATTTTGCTTTTGTTTCCCCTGCCAGAGATAACATATCTAGAAAAATGTTTCCATGGCTGATGTCAAAGAAATTACTGTTTATGTTCTAGGAATTTTATGGTTTAATATCTTCGCATTTAGGTCTTTAATCCATTTCGAGTTTATTTTTGTGTATGGTATAAGAAAAAGGGCCAGTTTCAGGCGCCTGGGTGGCTCAGTTGGTTAAGCGACTGCCTTCGGCTCAGGTCATGATCCTGGAGTCCCGGGATCGAGTCCCACGTCGGGCTCCCTGCTTGGCAGGAAGTCTGCTTCTCCGTCTGACCCTCCCCCCTCTCATGTGCTCTCTCTCTCTTTCTCATTCTCGCTCTCTCAAATAAATAAATAAATAAAATCTTAAAAAAAAAAAAAAGAAAAAGGGCCAGTTTCATTCTTTTGCATGTAGCTGTCCAGTTTTCCCAACACCATTTGTTGAAGAGACTGTCTTTTTCCCATTGTATATTCTTGCCCCTTTGTCATAGATTAATTGACCATAAAAGCATGGGTTTATTTCTAGACTCTCTTCTGTTCCATTGATCTATATGTCTACTTTTGTGTCAGTGCCATACTATTTTGATTACTACAGCTTTGTAGTATATCTTGAAATCTGGGTTTGTGATACCTCCCAGCTTTGTTCTTCTTTTTCAAGATTGCTTTGGCTATTTGGGGTCTTTTGTAAAATCATCAACTTCTAAGGGAAGACCTGAGAAGGAAGAGCCCAAGGAAAATATTCTGAGTGCAAAGAATTTAGTTGCCTTGAGACAGTATTTACCAAACCTAGTTGTGCCTGAGAATCACATGGGGAGTGGCATTCCTGAGTGATATTTCCCTTTATGTATTTAAATAAATCTTCAGAACATGGGATAATCTGTAATTTTATTACACTTCCCAAGTTATTCCTGAGTACCCAGCCTAGCATTTAAGAACTGCTGCAGGGGATTGATAGGAACGGAAGACTCTCTGCTTAGTCAGAAGCAGCTTGAAGTTAGATGGAAAGATATTTATATTACTGTTTACATCTTGCATGTGTATCTTCCCATCTAACTTCAAGCTGCTTCTGACTATAATGACTGTAATTCACGACAACAAGAGAGTAATGAGGCAATATATGATTAATTGCAAGAGAATGGTATAGACAGTGAGCACTCTTGTTGGAGTTGAGTGGAGGGAGATACTACTTTCAGCTAAGTAGGATTGAGGTATGTGCCGGATCTACCAGGATAAGGGAGATTTGGATTGCCATGGGGAGGAGGGTGGGGATGGGGAATGTAGCTCTTGCTAAGTGACTAGATCTTGGAGATGGACAGATGAGCAAGACACAAACAATCCCTGCTTTCGCAGAGCTCATAACATGCTTAATATAGTAGACAGTTGAATAGATATCTATCTAACATGGTGAGCACAGTGAGAAACATTCAAGATAGAAAGAATTTGAGTAAAGCCCATATCAGGAAAGTGAGAGAAATATGTTGGGGTAGAACAGGGACCAATTCAACCTGAGCCAAAGGTTTATATAAGGGAGTGTAAGAAATACTACCTTCTAGGCTCAAAGGAAGAGAGTAAAAGGCCTGGGAGCTTGGGAAATCTTACGGAGTAGGAAGCCTTTCTTGTACTTCTGAAATCATATCAGACAGCTTCTATTCTATTTACTCATGAGGCAACCTTGAGGGTGAGAGCACTTGTAGCATTCAAAGTAGAGAAAGGGGGTAAGAAATGAAATGATCCTGGCAAGATAGGTTGGGATCAAATTGTAAGGTCATGAATTATTCACTGATATTTGGTGATATGGACAAGTCACCTAATCTCTCTAAATATCATTTTCCTCATCTTTTTTTTTTTTAAGATTTTTTATTTATTTATTTGACAGAGAGAGATAGCAAGAGAGGGAACACAAGCAGGGGGACTGGGAGAGGGAGAAGCAGGCTTCCCGCGGAGCAGGGAGCCCGATGCGGGCTTGATCCCAGGACCCTGGGATCATGACCTGAGCCAAAGGCAGACGCTTAACTGACTGAGCCACCCAGGCACCCCATTTTCCTCATCTTTATGAGGGTTTTGGACTCCATTTCTAAATATAACATAGTGCTTAAGAGTACTCTGCAGCCAGGCTTGAATTCTGGCTCCATGCTTACTAGCTCTATGACTGAGCAAGTTACTTAACTTATCCATGCCTCAGATTCCTCATCTGTAAAATGGGGGATGACATGACCCCATAGTGTGCTGTAGATTAGATTAAATGAGTAACTATATGGAAAGCTCTTAGAGTAGTACTTGGCATATAGAAGTGGTCTGGAAGTGTTAACTATACACCTTCCAATTCTTCAGGTTTTGACTCATTACCAGGTATCCAGTCTGAACACTAGAACACAGGAATTATTTAAGAGGACTCATGAAAAACCGTAATTAAAATCCAGGACCTGCTGTCCCCACAGCTGTGTCAAAATACGAGCTAAACTTGGAAAGGACACATTGCACAGGTGTTTCCTTCTGAAACTTGTTTAGAGATGGCCTTAGAGGCTTCATTAAGAGTATAAAGCCCGGAATCTACTCATTGTCTCCTTGGGATGCTAATATTACTTTATAAATGTTGACTGGACTACTGCCATCTATTGTGTTGTTTTTCTGTTGTCTGTGCTGCTGATAAAGTCTGGCCACTGTTTTGACATGCACTTAACTATAAAACACATTGTGTACTAGAGAGTAATGAGTTGTAAAACAGCACATGTGTGCTTCAGGATCAGAAGACTAAACTCCAGAGAACAGCGTTTCCTAAGTCATAACAGTTGCTTACCTGTAGGTCCCATGGAAAGAAGAACCTAAAACCAAGAATACTGGGCTTCAGTATAAGGAAAAGCCTGTAAAAAAAATGAGCCAAGACATTTTATCTTGATTTAAAGATTTTCCAACCATTTTTTTTTTCTTCTTTGGAGAAGAATCCTTAGTAAGTAAAAGAGATACAAGCAGAGCTGCTCTGCTGGGAGAGGTCAAAGTAAAGAGCATAGAGCTATGCCTACCAGCTTTCTTTCCACTTATTCCCAGTCCTTCCATGTGGCCCCTGAGTCACTTTCAAGGAACTCTAGGACTCCTAAACTCACAGTTTAAAAATCAGTGATGCAATTGATTATAGGTTCATTTTTCCAATAGCATATTACCTATTTTTCCTAGGAAAGTTGTGCATTAGAGAAAAAGTGAAGTCCTTGTTTATGGGTTCCGGGTCCTGTACTTTATTTTCTTTATCTTTATTGCTCTCTTCCCCCCCTTGGGATACACTCTTGCTCTTTATCATCTTTCTAGAAGCAAACCTCAGCCCTTTGTATACTTCTGTGGTTATAGGATTGATCTGGAGGCAAATATGCCTGAAAGCTCTCCACTTATAGAAAATAAAAAGAAAAACAAGAGCAAGAACTTGATTAAAACCTAGACCTCGAGCTCAGACTGTTTCTTTTTATTCATTAGATTTGTCTGCCTCTGCTCATTCCAAGGTGGTGATCTTCACAGTCAACTCTTTGGGTAGTTCTCAGTCCTACCTGGATGTGGTACAAAGCAATGTGGATATGTTCAGAGCCCTTGTCCCAGCTCTGGGACATTATAGTCAACATGGTGTCCTGCTCATTGCATCTCAACCCGGTAAAAGGTTTTAGTTTAAATTAATCTGACAGTCCAGAGCATCAGTAGAATTGCCATTGCTGATAAAAGTCATAAAACTAGATTATAAAGGAACAGCTAGGCTATCCAAATTGCTCTTAAGCTGAACAATACAATACCTCCATATCCTGTCAGCCAGCCACTTCTTAGGACTGGCATGAATTAGAAGGTTACAACTTACAATTTTTTATGTCATATCACTATCATTCTGTTCCAGGTTTTTAGCCATGTCTCCTTCAGTGAGAAAATAGTTGAACACAACAGAGAAAAATACAATGGCTTATGTGAAAGATCTTCTGTTAGCTCTGAAGTGTCATAAAATATTAGTGAGCATGCCAGTATGCGTTGTTAACTTTTCATATGTTGCAAATTGTTTTTGGAACTGTTTTACTTAAAAAAGAAGTATTTTCAAGGAATTGGGTGGTACTGGACTCAAACTGGTGAACAGAGTTTCTTAATGTCCCCAGTCTACGGGTATGCATTTTACATGTCTTCCTATAGTAATTGGTTGAGGGACACTGGTCTCTTTAATTCCTGACATCCCATTGGCATGGCAGAAAAAAGTAGTTGTTTTTGTTTGTAATGTTGTACTGCGTAGTGGTGGTATGTGATCATTATTTTAATTTTAAGCTAGAAATTCATCTAAAGATATAAAAGAGAGCTTGACCAATGAAAAACAATTATTTTCTGGTTATCTGTTCCCAGTTAACTAGGAAAATATCTATTTTACACTCAATTTATATTTAACAACAAAGTTATGTAAAATCATGCTGAAGCCTGGCTAGTGTTTTTAATATATATTAAAAATACAGTTTGCCTCATAGTGCATTTAGAACCTAGGGAGAATATATAGAAGCTCTACTATACTTATTAACGTAATAAGTTTTTGTTTATGAACTAGGCTAGAAGTGTATTTTTAAAAATCTTTGTATTTTCACCTTGTGTGCGATATTCAGTGGAAATCATGACATATGTAACATGGAAACTGAGTGCATTTCCTGTAAATCGAGTGATCGGAATTGGATGTAATCTGGATTCACAGAGATTACAATATATTATTACAAACGTCTTGAAGGCACAGACGTCAGGAAAACAAGTATGGGTTATTGGTGAGCAGGGAGAAGACAAAGGTAAGAAGTACTTTTTTATTAGTTATATTGATAACCTAAGTCACCCAGTGGCCATGCTATTCAGATACATCTGAAGATACTGGAATAGTTGCGCTTACTTGGCTTTTGCTTCACTTTTTAGTGCCTTTTATGTAACAGACCCTGTATCGTGAAGAGACTCTTCAAGTGTGGCATTCTGTTTATTTACTTTTCCGTAAGTTTAAGACTAGGCAAGAGCCCTTAGTTTTATATTTTTTAATTGAATTTCAGAGTCCAGGATTAACTTGAAAGTTTAATTCTCTAGAGAGCCACGTTTAAATAAACCTTAACACATATACAGAACTCTTTCCTTTCCTCTCCCCACACTTCAGTCTTGCTTGCCTTTCCTAGGTTCAGACTGTCTCCCTAGGGCCATACCTCCTGTCTGTTTCTCACCTTTTTTAAACACAATTTTCACTCTTTGTTTATCCTTATGACCTCTTTCACCAGCCCACTTGCTCTCTTCCTACCACAGAAAGCATTCAGTTCCCCAGACTGGAAACTCCTTTTCCTATCCAAAAAGAATACTTTCCCTATCCAACTTGAGAATCTCTTCCTTTACTCCTTTACTGTTTCCCTCATGTTTTAAAGTCAAGTTGGTCAGGTGACAGAAGTTCTGTGTTTGTCCTCATTTTGTATGTAAGTACCTACTCTTTCCTCACTACTGCGTAAGTGTTCGTATGATCTAAAAGAGGCATGGGGCACCTGGGTGGCTCAGTTAGTTCTGGCTCAGGGGTGGTCTCAGGGTCGTGAGATTGAGCCCCAAGTTGGGGCTCAGTGGGGAATCTGCTTGAGATTCTTTCTGTCCCTCTGCCCCTCCCCACCCCCAGACTCTCACTCTCTCTCAAAATAAATCTTTTAAAAAATAAAAGAGGCATAGAGCGTGGTCTCTTCCTTTATCACACTTAAAAATCATTTTAGAGCAAGAAGGAAAGTATTTATGTGATATTTTAGCTAATAGTGAAAGTATAGGGAACTATTTGATTAAGTGCCAGAATGAGTATTATAGACTTACAGTGCTTAGCTTATGAGTGAGCATTTAACATAAGTAGAAATGACTGGAGAAAATTCTATATAAGACATCATTGAACTGGACTTTGGAAGAATGAATAGGATTTGAATAGAGAGAAAAGAGTGGGAAGGATACTCCAGGAATGGGAAATCAGAAGCAGGCAGAGGCACATATTAACAGTGGTTGTATCTGTGTTAAAGGAAACTTTTAAAAATGTGTATTTGTCAGTATTTCCTAATTTTGTCATTATGGATATTTAGTATTTGTATAATTTTTAAGAAATTTTTAATAAAATATAGCAATATTTAAATCTGTGTAAATTGGTACTGGCTACCTAGAAAATTCAATGCTAGCAAGAGCCAGGCTGTAGAATAAACCCTTACAAAACCTGATTTTGTGATTGAGCAGGATGACTTTTCAGGCTCAAAATGCTCCCTACACTAGACGCTGATCAAGAGGACCCTGGAAAAGGGTAGCAAACAAGAACTTGGAGCAGATGTATTGGAGTAATGAACGTCTAGGGTTGCAAACATACCTTAGACCCCATATTTTACTCACTAGTACTATTTGAGTTCTGGTCCACGTTGATCTCTTGCTTCTCTGATTCTTGCAGCTCTCCTAATTAGTTTGCTGTTTCCCCTCTTGTCTACCCTGCAAATGATGCCAAATAAATAATGATGTTAGCCAGAACTTTACTATGTGCTTTCCTGTATGAATCCAATCTTCCTAAATCACATTACTCTTTTCAAAAACCTTCACTGACTTCCTCTGACCAAACTATTAAATTCCTTTGCTTGGCATTCAAGAAATCCCAAAATAAAGCCCTAATCTTCCTTCCCTATTATAATTAAGGAGGTGGTAATGTTATTTGAGAGTTGGAAGGGACACAGGGGATCAGTTACATTTTGTTGTAGGGAGCCAGCAATGGATACAGAGATGGTAAGAGTGATCTGCCTAAGAACCTATAGTTTTTAGGGTCAAAGAAGGACTAAAACCCAGGTCTTGTACCTCCCAGCCCTACCCAACAGCTTTGCTTCAGCCACAGGGAACTTTGCCCTTCTCCTTCTTTCTCAACATATTCAAATCTCATCCTTTGAGGTCTAGGTCAAGCCCTCCTTACTTACACTGTGAAGCTTTTCCTGATCACATCACTCCACAGTGATTCCTTCACCCCTTTGAGCTAAAAGCTATTGCTAACTATATGGTAATTAACCGTATAACCAGGAAACATGATGCTTATTCTTTTGTTAAACTGCTGTTTATTCTGGCCCAACTTGAATATTTTGTGTGTATACCTTCTCCTTATTGAAAGTGTAAATTATTAAGCTGTTGTCTTAGTTGAAAGTCATACATTCACATTGCAAAAAGTTAAATAGTACAGAAAGGTATGTGCAGTAAAAAATAAGTCCCCCTTCTATGCCAGATCCCCAGTTTTTCTCCCTAGATTCCGTCACAGTTATCAGTCTCTTGTGTAACCTTGTGGCAATGTTCTGTGCATAGATAAGCACATATATGAAATATTTCCTAGGTGGCCAGTACATACATCATTCTACACCTTGCCATTTTGCTTACTGATATGACATGGAAATGATTGCATAATAACATATATAGATCTCACTCATCCTTTTAAACTACTGGATATGTCAATATTTATTTAACCAGCCCCTCTAATAAGTTACAATTTTTGAATGAATAAAAACATTTCACAATATGGTTGTATTAATATCTCAAATTGTAAAGAGAAAATAAAGGATAGTGAAATTGATAAATAAGCCCAGGCACTGTGCTGACTGCTCTTGGAGCTATATAGTTGTGTAAGAACCTGACCATGTCTTCAGGAAGCTTAGATCTAACACAGAAAATGACTATAATGGAAGGCAGCATTGACTTGCTATGAGAGAGGTCCATGGGAAGTAGGCTAAAAACACAAGGAAAGGATATGGCAATTTTGCCTTGAACTCTCACATGGGAACTAGAAATAGAGGGATGTAGGTACATGTGAATTGGAATCACTTAAATGTAATATTATGTACTATTTGACTTATATAAAAGAATACATAAAATGTATAACGTATATTTTGAAGCATAGTAGTAGAACAAACATTCATGAATCTACAGTCAATTAAGAACATTACCAATACCACTGAAGCTACTGATGTTCTCCCCAACCCATGTCCCTGTGTTCCATCTAGACACCACCATCAGATCGCTTTTTATCCTGTCTTGTACTTTGTTTCAGAGAGAGTTATATCCATGATAGGTCTAACTTACCTTGGCCCTGAAGCCAGAAATGGACAGAGGCTCCCTCTGCTGGTTACGTGTGTAAACATCAACTGGTTATATTTTTGCATAAGTGACGTCCCTGCAGTAACAGCAATTATAATTACTTTTCATTGAAAGCCTACTATGTGTATTAAATGTGTTGCATATCTCATTTAAAATTTACAAACACCCTCTGAAGGGGTTGGTGGTTTTCCAAATTAAAAGATGAGGAAGCTTAAGACTCCATGAGGTTAAGTAATTTGCCCAAGATTACATACTAGGAAGATTTGAACCCTGCTCTCACTCCAAAGCTGTGCTTTTTCTTGCTGTGACTTAATTAGAAAGTTTATCTAAAGCATTTAGTACCGTGTCTAACACAGCGTAAACACTCAGTAAATGGCAGTTTCTATTACAGCGATCAGCAAGACAGCGATGAATAGAAACTTGGTGAAAAGACATGTAAAACTACACTTTGAAGTAAAGCAACATTAGGATTTGGAAACTGTTCTAAGAATAGCAGGTGTGCAAATAAAATTAATCCTCATCAAGTATTTCAGAGACAAATGACAGCTACAGCCTGGGGGGAGGAATACATGACATACAAGACCCTTTAGGATTAGTTTCCTGCTTCCCTCCCCTCCCCAGCTTCCTCTTCCGCTATCCTGCCAGGCACTCTGTGCTAGTCATATGGTCAACTTGCAGTTTCCTGAATGATTCACGCACTGTCATGCCTCCTTGCTTTTGCACCTGATTCTTCCTTTCCCTGAACATTCATTCACTTGGCTAACTCCTGCTCACCCTTCCAGACTGGGCTTGAGTGCCGCCTCTCCCAGGAAGCCTTTCCTAATTCTCCAGGTCAAGTAAGTTCATGCCTCTAGCATAACTGTTATCACACTGTGTTAGAATTGCATATTTACCTGTTTACCCCACCGAACTGCAAGTTCCTTGACCGTGGAATGACCTTAGTAAATGTGTTTTGAAATGATGCTCATACTATCTTGTTGTAACCAAAGGTCATTCATATTATGCCCCCCCCAAATTAGATAGCAGAACATATACTTTGGAGCTGCTGTTTTTGGCTGTGTTACTAACATCATATGTAAACTGCAGATAACTCCTTCAAATGATGGTTTAGAAATCCAAGGGTTGGATCTCAGAATAGACTGTTAGGTCATCTGCTTTGGGCTTCAGTCTTACACAAGGGAAGGTGTTGTATACAATGGAAAAGAGTTTCCCCATGGTCATTGTTCATTAAAATTTTGGGGGCCAGAGGATTGCTGTTCTTGAGAAATGGAGCCAGAAAGATAAGGATTGATTAGCTACAGTATTTGAAAGGGCTCCCTAAAATAGGTTGGACATATATTTAGGAAGTTTGAAGGGCTGGGCAGTAAATAAACAAACAAAATAAGTCCATCTAAACTTAATTGAAAATTCTAATGACTATGTCACAAGCAAAACTGAACATAGTGAAGCTTTCTCCCTCTCACCATTCTTTCCTAATGGCTCTTGGAAGTCAGGATTCAGAGAGGAGAGAATGAATATGATATATACATACACACACTCATAATTAACTTTCAGATTTTTGTGCCCCTTTCTGAGTCTTCTCATTCCTCCCTTATCCCTTTTATTCATTCTTCCAAGGTCTGTAAATGCTGTATTTCACTTAGCAGACATTTCTCCCAATTTTCTATCTATTGTGAATATACCAATAATGTACAGAAATTTTTTAGAAAAAAATTCATATATAACTATTCTGTCCAAGTAAAATATATTTTAAAAATCTCTTAATCTGTCCACATTTATTTGTATTGTTCATATAACAATTTTTTTACTCAGCATAAAAGCTTTAAAGATTTATTTATTTGAGAGAGAGAGAGAGCGTGCACGCAGGTGGGGGGAGGGGCAGAGAGAGAGGGAGAAGGAGAGAAGCAGACTCCCTGCTGAGCATGGAGCCAGATTGTGGATGCCGGGTTCAAGCTGACCCTGAGATCATGACCTGAGCCGAAATCAAGAATCTGAAGCTCAACTGACTGAGCCACCCAGGCGCCCCTTAACATAAGAGCTTTTAACATTTTTTCATGTCTTTGAATTTAACTGTTGCAAGTATGCTTTCCTCTTTGTTGATATAATTTTGGATTATGCATGAAGTCAGTTCTGCATCATCTCCTGTGTATCCTTTACTACAGTAAAAATACGTGTGAGAGGACACAAAAGAACACATGGTCCCTGTCCCCTGCAAGCTTATCATCAGTTTGAGGAAGAGATATCTGGATACATATGGTGTCCTTTGCTGCTGACCCATCACTAAATGGCCTCATTTTGAATGCAGTTTGGAAGACATATCTTGCGGCGCCTGGTGGGACAGTTAAGCGTCCGACTCTTGATCTTGGCTCAGGTCATGATCTCAGGGTCATGAGATGGAGCCCCGTGTCAGGCTCCGTGCTCAGCGGGGAGTCTGCTTGAGATTCTCTCCCTCCCTCTCCTTCTGGGCCCGCCCCCCTGCACTCTCACTCACTTTTTCTCTCTAAAATAAATAAATCTTTTTTTTTTAAAAGAGTTATAGCTTAAATATAGTCTTATATATCCAAATGTATTTTTGTTTTGCCTACCCCAGTACAGATCTGTATTAAAGAATGTCTTCACACAGATGAGAAATAGATGAACATTATAAGGGTTTCAAAATGTTTCTGGCAATTTCTATTTAATATTAAAATGTGGTGTAAACATCCAGTTCACGCACAAAGCTTTGAATTTTTGAGTTGTTTTTGTAAATGACGTAATGAGACGAAATGGTAACCCAAAAGATCCTCGTAGCAAACAGGACCCTGCCTCTCTAACAGCTGTGGAAATCTAGCCAAAATAGGTGACCAAATTATTCCTCACCTGGTGAAAGAAATTAATCTCAGTGTGTTTCCCAGTGGAGCAAATGCCAAGTGCTTGCTGCTGAGGAAAGAAAGCTTTCTACTTGGACAGTAAAACAGCCCTCGTAGAACTAGTGTTGATGAGAGAGCACAGGGAAGGAGGCTGAAGATAGGCTCTGAGGATCATGCTTTTGGGGGCATTGCAACTCCCAGGCAGTAGGCACAGCATACCCAGTGCCAACAGTGGAAAACTGTTTCTAGAAAAGGGGGAAAGGTGTTTAAAGTTTAATACAGATACCCTTGACTGCAAATGATCGTTTATCATGTCTTAATCCTAAGGGAGTTGTTAGCAACATATAATTAATTTTTCCTTTAATTTTTAGTGCCCACATGGGGTGGCCAAGAAGAAGTAATGAGTCCTAACTCTCAGGTGCAGTTGTCCAACAGGTAACACTGAGTGTCGATTTGCATTTGCCCAGTTGAAAATCGTGTATTTCATAGCTACCATTACAACTGTTTACACAGCATGCCCTTACCAGGCTTCTGCAAACAAAACTAGCTAGTATGGACAAGTTCAAAGTACAAGAGATCAGTGCTTTCTAGTCTCTGATTTCTTATCTGAAAGAAGATCCAGGAGTGCTTTGCAAACTTATTTCAGATACACTATGGACAGGTAAATGGTAGAACAGGGTTCTTATTGATAGTCCTTGATTTCCTGCTCTGATGGGTCAACATCTGAGGATATTAAGAATTTTCTTAATGTGGAAAGAATTTGTATCACTTAAATTTAATACGGGGGCGCCTGGGTGGCTCAGTTGGTTGAGCGTCTGACTCATGGTTTCGGCTCAAGTTGTGATCTCAGTGTCGTGAGATCGAGCCCCACGTTGGGGCTGCTTGAGATTCTTTCTCTCTCTCTCTCTCTCTCTCTCCTTCTGCCACTCCCCCGCTCACAAGTGCTCTCTAAAATAAATAGTCTTAAAAAAATAATAATGTATTTATTGATACATAAATACATTTGGAAACCAATCTAATATGAATGGATAAGCCATATTATAAGTTCAGGCAAAAATAAAGTGTAACACATAGATCCTTGTGTCTTTTGCCTTTGGTCAGACACCTTCCGAGGTCTGTGCCCTATAGTTTGTGCTCCATGCACCGTGTATTTTTATGCCATCTGTTGTCTCACCATCACGTAATAACATACATTTCTGCAGTTCGGTGGAGACTTTTAGCTTTTTAAACATTCAGCTTAAGACTCTTAGCCTGTAACAACTGGAAAGAATATTCTCTTAGTGAGAAGAGTAGAGTGTTATATATTCCCTTCTATAATCTTTTTTTTTTTAAGATTTTATTTATTTATTTGACAGAGAGAGACAAAGCGAGAGAAGGAACACAAGCAGGGGGAGTGGGAGAGGGAGAAGCAGGCTTCCTGCTGAGCAGGGAGCCCGATGTGGGGCTCAATCCCAGGACCCCGGGTTCATGACCTGAGCTGAAGGCAGACGCTTAATGACTGAGCCACCCAGGCGCCCCTATATAATCCCTTCTAATCTGATTCTCTACATAATCCTACATTTATAAGGAAGAAATTATAAAAGGAAGAAATCCAAACATGTTTATTTAATTTATATCATTTTTATTATTTATAAAGAGAATGTATGCTGTTATAAAACTTCATATACTACAGATATCTATAAAGTAGAAAGTGAAAAGCTGGGGGGGGGGTCATCCCACTCCCCAGAGACAACCACTATTAACAGCTTAGTGTCCACATGTCCAAACATTTTTCCAGTGCTTATGCAAACATTATTATTTTTATTATTTGTATAATAATAGATATATGCTATTCATATTACCTTGCAACTTACTTTGTTTCCTTAATAATAAATCTTGGACATTTTTCCATGTTGTCCATAGAAGTCTACCTCATTCCTCTCTGGAGCTGTACAGTACTACATTTGGATAGTGATTTATTGAACCAGTCCTCTTTTGATGAGTTGTTTCCAGAATTTTTGCTGTCTCACATAAGGCAAACATGCATATATATTTGCATACTTGCGCATATTGCAGTGGAGTAAAATCCCTGAGGAGGAATTTCTAGATCGGATGTTGCTAAATCTTCCTCCTAAAAGATTATATCACTTACCGCTCTCAACAGCAGTTATGGGAATGCCTGTTTCTCTGTAGCTTCTCCAGAAGTAGTTATCAATCTTTTTAAATTTGCCGATTTTGATAGGCAACACTGGCGTATTGTTTTAACTCACATTTAAATATTAGTAGAGGTGAGCTTCTTTTTATGTTAGCCATTTGTATTTTCTCTGTGAACTACCTGCCTGACATTTTTTTAAAAATTTTTTTATTGTTCTGTTAATCCCCATACATTACATCATTGGTTTTAGATGTAGTGTTCCATGATTCATTGTTGCCTGCCTGACATTTTAAGAAAAGTTTAGTCAGTAGATTATCTGTAGGCTTTCCTAACAATTGCTGTATAACACTTATTTCTGAATCAAAAAATATCTAATTAATACCTTAAATGGTATAAAACTAAATGTACGTACTTTGTGAATTTTCTGAGATTTATTATTATTTTTTAATTATTATTTTTTTTTTTTGGTAACCTAGAGCCATGGAACTGTTACGGGTAAAAGGCCAAAGATCCTGGTCTGTTGGACTGTCGGTAGCGGACCTGGTGGACAGTATTGTAAGCAATAAAAAGAAAGTACATTCTGTATCAATTTTAGCAAAGGTAATTGCTGTTTTCATACTTTCATCATGTTTTTAAACTTTGCAATTATTCGTATAAATCCAGAAAAAGTGACCTGACTGTACCTCAGGGGTCGTCAGTATCACTGGTTTCGAGAATAACACACCGGAGGAGACAGTTCGGTCTAAGCCCCGTCCTGCTGGGTTATGCATAAGCACTGGAAGAAGCCTGGACTTCTTCCAGGTTGCCCCTCCCCCCATGTAATTTTTGGGAAGCCTCAACAAACATTTGTGTATTCCATCAAGTTCTTCTGGTTATCATTTACCACACCTCTGCCAGTCACGTCACCCCAGACTGACATGGCAGCTCGTCTTAGCTGCTCGTCCATCCAGTTCACTTTGTCCTTTACCACTTTATCCCAAGCATAGAGTCCCGAAAGCACAGCTAAGACAAGGCACACAGGCTGAACCACATTATCTTGAAAACTCTGGAATATCAGAAGGGAAATAAAACACGGAAAGGGAAACTTAAAACAGGTTACCGTATGTGACGGGGTCCCTCCCCAGGGAGTCCACTCTGACCATCTTCTCTCAGCCCCCAACCCGCTCCCCATCCTGCAGGAGGCTAGCGCCCCACAAAGCGGCTGTCTCTGACCACGTGCTTCCTGTCTCGCACACATCTTCTGAAACAAGCATGAGTTTAGAAATTAAATGAACACAATTTTTTTTTAAAGTTCAACTCGTATCTGTTTATAACAACTAGAAAAGCAAGGAAGTATCCATATTTATGATATTAATTTTTTGCAGTGATTTAGCTCTATCATAATCCCTATTTTTTTTTCATTTCAGGGATATTATGGTATAAACAGTGAAGTGTTCTTAAGTTTGCCTTGCATCGTTGGGACCAGTGGCGTATCAGAAGTCATCCAAAGCACAGTGAAGGAAGATACAGTGACCAAGAAGCTCCAGAGCAGTGCATCATCAATCCATGGTCTCCAACAACAGTTAAAACTTTGATTCTAAAGTTCAGTTACCGGAAGGGAAAGGTCATTTAATTTGGCCAACATATATAGGGTTGAGAATTTCTGTATCTTATTACTTACCCTTACAAACTGCTTGGTTAAGGTAGACGGTTTCCGGTTAGCTTTGTAATTTGAATCCTTAGGGAGTGGGGCGGTGGGGAGAGATCTAATTTTCTGTGTTGCTCTTGAGCTATCTAAACTGTTCTTTAAACCTCCAGCAGAAGTAGACATTCATCTACAATATGCATCATTTAAATTTATGGATCCTCAGCTAAAAGCACATTCAGCACTTTGGGAATATTTTGAAAGTAATATATTTTTAAAAGAAAGTGACTCCCTGACTGTTATAATAAACACGATAAGCTGAAGGTCCAGTATTGATTTACAGAATCTGTGCTAGATGTACTTTCAAAAGATCCCCAGCCTAAGGTATTGTTTCTTCTTTAAAATATAATTGGTAGTAATGGGAAAGCATTTTGTTTCCCCTCTTCAAATTAATTAGCTACCAAAAAAAAAAAAATTTTATGTGCACTTTCAAGTAGTAAAAGGGCAAGTGAAATTTTTTAATATTTGAAGAAAAAGTGTAGTTAAATTGCCAGTGGGACTGTCCTTTCTGAAATTTTTTATAACCCTTTCTTGGGCTATATAATAGATCTCCAACATCTCAAAAATCCACTATACTATTAGTATCATAGAGAAATGTATATTTTTAGTGGAAACAGATTATGAAAAAAAAGCCAAGCAATTTACCTTAAAGCTAAAATATGAGGCTTTCTTAAAAACCATTAGTCTTAAGGAGAGGAGGTTGGATGGACTGGCTGTTCTGAGCGAACCTTTTTACCACTCCTGAAGAAATGATTCAGAGTCCGTATGCCTTTATGGGTCAGTAACTATCTTCATATGTGAAAGATAGCGCCTTATTACAGATGCGACACACAACTCGTAGTAACAGCGAACGCTGACACTTCTATTTCAGGCAGGGTGATGAGCACTTCATTATTTTATTGAATCCTGAAAATCATCCACTGCGGTAGGTTCTGTCATTTTATAGAGGAGAAAACTGAGGTTTAGTGCCCAGGTGTCACAGCCCAGGGGCACTTATCCACACAGCCTCTTCTTTTTCTAAGCAGTAGAAGGAAGAAAAAGCCTAACAGCCAAAATAGTAAGCACAAGACCGTAAAGCTGGGGTTCTGTACACTACAGAAGGATTACCTCTATTCTCACGTAGGGGCTGACTTTCTTTGTTATCCCAATATAGTTTTTTGAAAGATGGATTCCCTGACTTCCCAGACTTGCCCTCAGCAAATAGCAAAGAGGAGTATGCACTGAGATAGGTGTTTATTTATTTAGTCACAGGGTACTGACTGGAAGCCTCCAGCACACCAGGCACTGTACTGGGCAGCGCAGATACACGGTGGGCCAGCCGGGACTAGGCACAGCCCTCACTGTCCGTACAATCTAGTATGGGAGACATCGTAATCAAATCTCAAAAATAAATGTACAATTCCAAGTACAGTAAGGACTGCAAAGTTGTCCCAGTTGCTCTGAAAGCACATAACAGGCAAATCCAAACCTCGTCAGAGAGCTAGGAGCCAGGCGGTTTGTAAGGGCAGACACATCCCTGGTTAGTACTTGGATGGGAGAAACAGTGAAACTAATGCCGATTTAGTATAATAATGGATGCTTATAATGAGCTTAAATCATAAAGTGAAATTATACTGTGTCCCATGTTTGAGAAAGTATAAAGTATTTAATACGTTTGGAAAGATTCCTCGTGAGAATTACCTGGGCTAAAAAACCTTTGGCATTTGAAGAGATATGTATTAGTTCTGTGTAAGTTCACTACGTTGGGTAGATTATTTTGGTGTTACTCTTAACAATGTATCCTCACTATCCTGTTGCATGAAATAGGGAAGTAAAACTGAAAGAACCATTTCTTGTATTTTTTAAACTAGCCTTTTCTAATATCTGTGATCTAATTAGAAATTAGATAATTTCTACTATCTAATTTCTAATATGCTCTTGAATAATAACTTTACTGCAAGACATTGTGTAATAGATGAATTACCAAGAGTTCACTATATTAATTATAAATGAAGGTCAGTGAGGGCGCTTGGGTGGCTCAGTCGTTAAGTGTCTGCCTTCGGCTCAGGTCATGATCCCAGGGTCCTGGGATCGAGCCCCGCATTGGGCTCCCTGCTTGGCGGGAAGCCTGCTTCTCCCTCTCCCACTCCCCCTGCTTGTGTTCCCTCTCTCGCTATGTCTCTCTCTGTCAAATAAATAAATAAAATCTTAAAAAAAAAAAAAATGAAGGTCAATGAATGCAATATAACAAATACTTACTGAGCATCTACTGTTACTCCAAATACTGTTAGAATATAAGTATTCAAAGTTGAGTAATTGTCCTTGCCCTGCAGAAGCCCACCATATAGAAATAATTCTATCAGTTATTTCCTTAAGTGTTGAGTATTACCAATCACGTAGGTTCCATATGTAAGTCAAGAAGCAGTACCACCACTACCTCACTATGATTTGGTGGTAATTGCCTTTCACGGTTTTTTTAACTTTCACTGTTTCATTTTTCCAAAATCATGCATTGTCTCTTCTTGTTATGATTTTTAGTGGGGCTTGGATTAAAATGCTTTGATTTTGTAGTGCAGAGATAAATACTTGATATTCCAATTTACATCGTAGCTTTCCTTAAGTATCAAGAACAATGAGTAAAATAAACTTTGACTTTAAAATCACCAGAAGATGCCTGATTTATTTAAAGAAAGAAAGTTTATTCAGATTGAGGAGAGTTTCTTTCATATAATTGATACAGTACCCAGCACATTTATTTCATTTTAAGTGGCTTAAGTGCAAAATTAAGAGACTGGCTTCTGTTGTTTTCAAGCTTTTATTTATTTATTTATTATTTTTTTAAATTTTATTATGTTATGTTAGTCACCATACAATACATCATTGGTTTTTGATGTGGTGATCCACGATCCATTGTTTTCATATAACACCCAGTGCTCCATGCAGTATGTGCCCTCCTTAATACCCATCACCAGGCTAACCAATCCCCCCTCCCCACTCCCCTCTAAAACCCTGTTTGTTTCTCAGAGTCCATAGTCTCTCATGGTTCATCTCTCCAATTCCCCCTCCCCATTTTTCCCTTCCTTCTCCTAATGTCCTCCATGGTATTCCTTATGTTCCACAAATAAATGAAACCATATGATAATTGACTTTCTCTGCTTGACTTATTTCACTTAACATAATCTCCTCCAGTCCCATCCATGTTGATGTAAAAGTTGGGTATTCATCCTTTCTGATGGCTTAGTAATATTCCATTGTATATATGGACCACATCTTTATCCATTCGTCTGTTGAAGGGCATCTCGGCTCTTTCCACAGTTTGGCTATTGCAGACATTGCTGCTATGAAAATTGGGGTGCATATGGCCCTTCTTGTTTTCAAGCTTTTAAAAATTACTTCCAGCAAGAAAACTTTTTAAACAGTGTATTACCTGCACTCTCCCAATTGATAAAGCACAGTTGCTCTGAGGGTACTTCTGAATAAGTTGTGGCTTTAAGACCAGTTTGAAAACTGCTTTGCTTTTAAGTGACATAAAAGAGGTGCAGTGGAGGGGTGTCTGCGTGGCTCAGGTTGTGATCTAGGGGTCCTGGGATCAAGCCCCACGTGGGGCTCTCTGCTCAGCGGGAAGTCTACTTCCCCACCCCCTACCCCACCCCTGTGATCGCTTTTGCTCTTGCTGTCTCTCAAATAAATAAAATGTTAAAAAAAAAAAAAAAAGGTGCAGTGGAAAGATAGATTGCACTATAGTTTGGTTTGACCAGAGCTGTATACTTAACTAACACATGATGTCCATATAAAAAAAAAATACCTATTGGGATAGCCTGTGCCCGTGTGTTGGCAATAATTTAAGATACTTCCACATGGTTCAATTAGGCCCTCTCTGAGACTTCACCTAGATGCCAATTTAGAAAAGAATTAATACCACAGCCTGTTCCTCATTAGCATTAAGCTAACATCATTCAAATGAACATACTTCATGTCATCAAACCCAAGCTTTACAATACCTTGAATGACACCGTGTGCTTATAAAACTGGTGGTGAGTGCAATAATGACTCCTACAAATGACCATGAAGAACTTCTTTGGGTAGTAGAAATGCAATTAAGATCAAGCCCCTACTCTTGCTCTGTACAAGGATGAGGATCTGAAGATGAGCCTGCCCTCAAAGATTTGGACTTTGATAGTGGCCAGGCCAGTATGCACATGTAGAGCAAGGTAGAATGCTGCGTGTATTATGATTTATGGCTAGGAAGAGAGTTTCTGACTTAGCGGAATGGTTTCCCAGAGAAGAAATCATCGCCCGGGTTCCTGTGAAACCAGGGCTCTACACTTCGCCCTTGTGGATGTAGTATGAAGAACTTTTATGCTTAAAAAACAAAAACAAAACCTCATAATCAGAGAGACCCTAGGCATCATCTAACGCAAGCCTCTCATCTCCGAGTTGGGAAAAACTTAAGCCCCAACTACAAGTGCACTGCCTTCTATTATCACAAGGGCAAGTTAGCCGCACAACAGTTTTCTGACTCCCAGCCCACATGATGAATCGGTCATTAAAGCTCACAAGCAAAACCTTCCTACTTCCCCTCCCTGCACCTGCTCCGTTAGTCTAAGGCAACCGTGAAACACCTGCTGATCTTACCCCATTGCAGGGTTTCAACCCGAGGAGAATACCCCACCAGGTGCGTCGGAACACACACCGGTCCCAGCCTGTCGCTTACCCCGGAAGTGACGTAAAGGAAGCGGAAGCGCTGGCCTGGTGGCCGACTTCCTGTTGTTAGAGGCGGGGGGGTGGGGGGCTGGTTACTAGGTGTGTGATTGTGTGGGGCGGCCAGGGGCGGCCCCGGAGCGGCTGACCCTCTGCCTGCGGGGACGGGAGTCGCGAGGCGGCCGCCATGGCGGTGTCGGAGAGCCAGCTCAAGAAAATGGTGTCCAAGGTGAGTCCTCGGCGCGCTGGCCACAGGCGCGCGCCCACCACTCCCTTTGGCGCCCGGCGGGGCCTGGCCGGACTCAGCCCAGCGCGCTTCCTCGGCCGGCCGGAGGCCCAGTGCAGTCCTCAGTCGCCTTTGCGGCCCCAGCCCCGAGATGCCTGTCGCCTTGTGCCGGAATCCCCGCTCCGCGGCCGGGGAAGGGGTGGGGGGGCGGCGGTCAACAAAGGCGCGGAGCCGAGGCCGCCTGCCACCTGCCGCCCGCCTCCTCTCTGCGGGTAGTTTGGAACAGTCTGTGGGGCAGTGTAGTTTTCGTCCTAGTTTTTATAAACACAGAGAGGGGGTTGGACTTAATTCTCCATCTGAGATAGTCCTCCACTGCTGTCCCAGTGTAGGGATCCGTCCGTCTTCGCCCTTCCGTCCCGGCCCCCAGAGATTGTGTCCTTTTCAGTTTTCTGTTTCTCACACAGCTCAATACCCGCGGAGGTCAGTTAACTGTTGAATTGGTTCAATTAAAAGTAAAAATGTTCAGAGAAGCCTAAGTACCAGTCGCTCACTACCTCAATGGAATAAATAGAATTTATGACAATTTCAGGGACTTTTGATTTTCTAAGAATAACCACTTTTAATTGTATGCTTCTTACAACGCGAACTTGTTTGCTTTGAACCTAATTTATAATCTTTACAATTCAAGACCAGTGTATTTTTTTAATTCTTAAAAAGTAGATAGGCATTTTACATTTTAAAGCCATGAATTATTTTGATCATTACTTTAAATGTGGCACCTGGTAACAGAGTGAACTGGGTGATAGTGGGGTTTTTTCTTCTTTTTTTCAGTTCACCAATTAGGAATAAGATGTATGTGAAGTGGTTGAGAGTTGAATCTTTTCCAGTTCAATGGGTTAGCTTTGGATACTTTTGTCAAAGCAAGAATGGTAGGAATCAAAGTAGTTTAAGCAATTTTCATTATTAAGAAAACACACACTTGTGTATAAACTTATTTCTTTGAAAAATATGCAGTCCCTCTCCCCCCCACCCCCAGTAAAATCGTGCCTCTAGTCTTTGGTTGAAGAGCAAATAACCTCTAAAGAGGAAGTGGCAGTTTTCAAAATAAAGCTTCTCTTGATTGTCTAATAACTTCTAGGCTTCTTAATTTTCTTTTGATAAAGTAGTTATTCTTGATTGTAGAGGAAGTTTGGGGGAGTCCTAGTAGATAGTGGCTCAGGTCCATGTTGAAACATTTATATATCACTTTAAAAAACAGTACATTGTTTTACATATGATGTAACTGAAAAGTGTTCCATGCTGTTTTTTTTTTTTTTTTTAAGATTTTATTTATTTGACAGACAGTGAGAGAGGCAACACAAGCAGGGGGAGTGGGAGAGGGAGAAGCAGGCTTCCCGCCGAGCAGGGAGCCCGATCCCAGAACCCTGGGATCACGACCTGAGCCAAAGGCAGACGCTTTTAACGACTGAGCCACCCAGGCGCCCCCCATTTTGTATGTTTAAATTGATAGCATTAGTATTAAGGTTTATGCCTTAGTCTTCCTATGTAAGGACAAGAATATTCAAATAATGGTTCTGAATTTTAAAAACCATGAGTAAGTTTCCTAAACTTCCTGTAGCGGAACCTTCCTTCAAAGACAGACACGGAACATCTTTAGAAGATTTTTTTTATGTCTCCACTGCCTCCCCCACCCTCCAGCCTCTTTTTACCCTAAGAACAAAAAGGGACATAAAGAAGAGGTGGGAGAGGATATTCTACCTAACTTTTGGTTCTTGGCCCAATATCTGAAAAACTGAGCCTCCTACAAGTGATAATGTCAGTTCTGAGTATCAACATCTTTTCTATCCGGCCTATGTTAGGTAGGAATAGAAAGTAGAATAATAAAAGCAGCTTGTGGAGTTCCTTCTTTCTGGTAGAGGGCTAGCTCCGGGTGTTAGCCTTTCAGTTGGGTTTGGTGTGATGTAGGAATTGTTAGCCAGGACCCTAGCCACATTGCAAGGGTGATGGTCCTTTACTCCTTATCTGACTGTGGGACCTCCACACGCATCATGGTACTTTGGGCCACCTGTTTTGACTTAATGTCTTTTTATTTATTCTGAGGTATAATTTACATACATTATATGACCTTTTTATATATTATTGTAATTTTTACCTTTGAGTATTATCTTGGCTTCCAGTTTAACTTTTAGTTAATGCCCTTCTCTGTCATCATTTTAATTAACAGAGATACAATTTTACCACTAGTCCATCTTGTTTTACACATACAACTTTATGCTTTAGATTTTTCATGTAGGCAACTACCTGTATTCTTACAGCATTTCTAGAGGTGGAGTCACTACTAAATAGGTAGAAGAGAACTGACTCATTGACGATTGCTGTGCACCTCACACTATTTTAAGTTCTAAGGATACAACAGTGAACGGTCAGATAAAATACTCTTCTGCAATTTAAATTCTCATAGAAGGTAATAACAACTCAGTAACTACATTAAGTACTACGCTAAAAGGTGATAAATGCTTTGGAGAAGAGTAAAGCAGCAAAGGATAATAGAGAATGCTCAGGGCAGGGAGATGGGATGGATTGCACTTTTACAGAATAGTAAAGGAATGCCTTTCTGAGAAGATCTATTTGAGCAGGGACCTGAAAGAGATGAGGAAGCCAACTGGAACAATCTGGAGTAAGAACATTCCAGGAAGAAGGAAAATAAGTGCAAAAGCCTTGAGACAGAAGCTTGTCATGCATGATAAAGGAACAACGAAGGGGGCTAAGGTGGCCAGAGTAGCATGAGCAAGGGGGGAAGTTAGTGGAAATAAAAGTGGTAGATTTTGGAGGGTCTTGCGGGCCACTTATGTAAGGATTTTGGCACTTACTTGGAATATGGATGGGAAGCCATCGATCTGTTTTAACTTTGAACAGTATTGCTCTGGCTGCTGTATTGAGACTAGACTGTAGAGGGTAAGCGTGGAGGCGGAGGCACCTGTAAGAGACTGTTGCAGTAAGCTAGGTGAGAGGTGAAGTGGCTTAGACCAGTATTATAGCCACCGTAGTAGTGAGAAGTGGTCAGATCTGGTTATTTGTGAAGGTAGAGTTAATAGGATTTTCTCACAGGTTCACTGTGGATGTGAGGAAGAGGGGCGTCAAGGATAATTTCAAGGTTTTTGTCCTGAGCAGCTGGATGTAGATATGGAAGAATGTAGGAGGAGTAGATTTGGGGGGGGAAATAAGCAGTTCAGTTTTGTTGTTCTTGTTGTTGTTGTTGTTTTAGATTTTCTTTATTTATTTGACAGACAGAGAGAGAGCACAAGTCAGGGGGAGCAGCAGGCAGAGGGAGAAGCAGGCTTCCCGCTGAGCAGGGAGCCCGACGCGGGGCTCCATCCCAGGACCCTGGGATCATGACCTGAGCTGAAGGCAGACGCTTAACCGACGGAACCACCCAGGCGCCCCAGCATTCAGTTTTGATCATGTTAAATTTGACATTCATGAGATATCCAAGTGGAGATTATCAAACTGGCAATTGGTTATACATGTCTAGAGTTTAAAAAGAGATTCAGACTGGAATTTTTTTTTTAACTTGGGAGTTAACGTCACATAAGTGGTATTTAAAGCCATGAGAGATCACTAAAGGAGTGAGTTTAGATAAAGGAGAGGACCAAGGACTGAGCCGTAGGGTTCAGTAGTATTTAGAGGTTAGGGGAAGGGAAGGGACCAGCAAAGACACAAGAGAGGAGGAAAACAAGCAGTGGTGTCCTCAAAATCGAGTGAAGCACGTGTCTTAAGAAGGAATCAACTTGGTCAAGTGCTGCTGATAGGTTGAGTAAGATGAAGACTGAGAATTGGCCATTGCATATAGCCATGTGGCAGTTACTGGTGACTTTGACAGTCAATTTCAGTCAAAGTGCAAAAGCCTGATTGGAGTGGGTTTGAAGAGAATGGGTGTAGGCAGGGAGCATCAGTGGTTGCTAGCATCACAGAGAGATACCCAGATAACATATGCTCCCTGATGGGAAAACACCATCATCTGTGAAATGATCTTGCTGGAGGGGGGAAGAGAAGAGGTGGCAAAGAAGTAAAATTTAGAAAAAGTCCTGAAAAGGATCATAACTTTTAGATCCAACTAGTAATTCACAGGGAATACGAAGGACATAGGAACATATATATTAAACTACAACAAGGAGATGCAGTTAGCAAAATCCAAAGCATGAGAATCTCTGTAGGACAAATTAACCAGTTTCTTCAACAAATAAATTCCAAGGGGCAGAAATAGAAACGGGCCCGCTGATGATGAATAGACAAATAAAATGTCCTATATCCCTATAATGGAATATTCTTCAGCAATGAAAAGGAGTAAAGTACTAATACATGCTGCAACATGGATGTGGCTTAAAAACATGCTAAGTGAAAGAAGTTAGTCATAAATGAGCACATATTATATGATTCCATTTATATGAAATGTCTAAAATAGGCAAATTGATAGAAACAAAATAGCAATTGTCTGGGGTAAATGGGGGGGTTAGCGGTTATAAGGGAATGATTGCTAATGGGTACAAATTTCTTTTGGGGGTGATGGAAATGTTCTAAATTGTGGTTGCACAACTCGGTACTGAAAACCATTGAACTTTATATAATTCACCTTAAATGTGTGAATTATATGGCATATGAATTATTACTTATCTCAGTAAAGCTATTATTGGAAAGAGAGGTGGAAGAGAGAATCTATGGATTAAAAGAGACCTAAAAGACATTTAAGCAAATGATAATGTATAGAGTTTATTTGGATCTCTATTCAAACAAAATATGACATGCAACTGCATATTTGATAATATTAAGGAAATGGATTAGTTTAGTATGATAATAGTATTGTGGAATTTTTTAAGTTTTTATCTTTTAAAGATATACACAAATATTCATGGGCGTTGGGTTATGATGTTACAGTTTGCTGCAGAATAATACAAGAGGAGGGAAAGGTGAATGAGGTTATAGATTATGATTGGCTATGAGTTGATTATCGTCAAAGCGGAGCATAGGATATAGGGCACTCATTCTACTATTCTGCCTACGTTTGGGTATGTTTGAAATGTTCCATAATAAAAAGTTCTAAAAAGAATAGGAAAAGAGTAATCATAGTGAGCAAATGTAGGAATTTCCTTGCAAGAGTTGCTATAAAGGAGAACTATAAAGGAGAAGTGTGGTTGTAGCTGGAGGGGAAGGGAGGTCAGGAATGTGTGTGTGTGGTTCTTTCAGGCTTTAATTAATGTTAATGATTCGCAAGAACCATCATACTTTTAAGAAGAGTGCTATTAAGAAAATAAGATTTTAAGATGATATGCCTAACAGTAAAATATGTGCATTAGTTTTAAAACTAAATTCCTGTGTGATTTTTCCTTTTCAGTACAAATACAGAGACCTAACTGTACGTGAAACTGTCAATGTTATTACTTTATACAATAAGATGGGAGAAATGAGAACAGGTTTGTGTGCTAATAGTACTGATCCCATAGCAGGGAAAAATCGGTACTTCGGGTCAAAAGAAGGCAAGAAATGCTGAAGAGAGGCCTTTCAGTAGACCTTCTGGATTTATTCCCTAATTTTTCTTGTATTTTTTCCTTTATTGTCTACCACTTTGTCTTTCTGCACTAGTCTCTGTGAGATTTCTTTTACTATGTCTTCTAATCCTCCTGTTGAATGCTTGTTTCCCAGCTATTATATTTTTATGTCCAGGAGTCCTTTCTTCTCTGAGTGTTCTTGTTTCATGGATATAACATCATTTCTTCTTTGAAGGTATTGATGCTAATTCTTTTTGAAGTTTTCTTCTCCTTGCATTTTTTCTGTTATTTCTTAATTCCTTCATTTCTGTTTGTTTTGGTCTCTGTCCTGCTTCTTGGAGTCTGTCTTTTTGGAATAGCCAGATTGCTTCTCTTTGAGAAGCACTAAAAGCTGACTGAAAGCTTTGTGTAGATGGCCGGAGCTTATTAACTGGTGAGCTTTGATGTATTGTAATACGATGGGGGTCCCTGTCTCCTTAGCTCCTCATCTGCCAAGAATGTGTAAGCCAGGTTCCTCATTTTCCTGGAGTGGAGTAGTATAAGGTGGGGGTTTGAAAATACAATATAGTAAATGATAAATTGCAGAATAGTTCGTATTGACAATAAATGCTGGAGTTCGGAGGAAAGGGAGAGATCACTATGGGCTAAAAGGAAGTCTGGAAAAGGATTCATTAAGAAGGGGGAGAGAGATGAAAGCTGGGTCTTTGATAAAGATTAAGATTTGATTTGGTGGACAGGTCTTTCCAGTTGGAAAGAAGAGCTAGAATGGAGGTAGGTAAAGGATTCGAATAGGTAGCAGGAGAGAAAACTATCGAGGTTCTTTCAGGCTTTAATTAATGTTAATGATTTGTAAGAACCATCATACTTTTAAGAAGAGTGCTATTAAGAAAATAAGATTTTAAGATGATATGCCTAACAGTAAAATATGTGCATTAGTTTTAAAACTAAATTCCTGTGTGATTTTTCCTTTTCAGTACAAATACAGAGACCTAACTGTACGTGAAACTGTCAATGTTATTACTTTATACAAAGATCTCAAACCTGTATTGGATTCATATGGTGAGTTTATATAATAAAAACATCAATTACTATACTTTGAGTTTACTCTTTTTGTAGGTTTCCCATTTTCCACTAAGTTTGTTGGTTTTTCCTTTGTAGGACTGAACCTCCACCTAATAAAAGTGTTGGGGGGATAGGAAATGACACAATCTAGTAATAACAGATTTGTTTAGTTATTTTAAGTTTTTTTTTTTTTTTAAGATTTTATTTATTTGACAGAGAGAGACACAGTGAGAGAGGGAACATAAGCAGGGGAAGTGGGAGAGGGAAAAGAAGGCTTCCTGCCGAGCAGGGAGCCCGATGTGGGGCTCGATCCCAGGACCCTGGGACCATGACCCGAGCCGAAGGCAGATGCTTAACGATTGAGCCACCCAGGCGCCCCTAATTATTTTGAGTTTTAGAAAAATAACAGACCTATGCAAATTTAGACCTAGAGGGGATCTTAAAAATAATTTAGTTTATCATTTCCCCAAATTTTATCCATAGTTATGAAGAATGTTTCTTGGGATGAGGGGATAAGTTTGAGCAATTATAAATTAAACAAAATTAAATGGGTTTCTTTGCAGCAAGATTTCTCAGAGCCTTTAATAGGCTAGTATGTTACACCTCACCAAGAGGGGAGAGAAGAGAATCTATTATACAGTATATCCTAAAGTTAATTAACTACTGAACTTTTTTTTTCTCCCCAGAGCATCTCTTTATATTCTCAGAAACACATTTTGCAAATAATATTCTGGAATATCTCTTTCATTTTATAGATGAGGAAAACATTTTTTTAATATGGCCCTTAATTCTATAGAATAGGTAGGTACAGTGTGTGTCTACTGTCTGTTGAGATGAAATAAAATTGAGAGATAAGTAAAGAAATGACAATACCTAGATTTGTTCTTTGTTTTTTTTTTTTAAGATTTATTTATTTTAGCGAGAGAGAGAGAGCGTGGGGGGGTGGGGTGCGCAGGGTGGCAGAGGGAGATGGAGAAACTCAAGCAGACTCCATGCTAAAGCCCGACATGGGGCTGGATCTCACCACCCTGAGATCATGACCTGAGCTGAAACCAAGAGTTGGATTCTTAACTGACTGTGCCACCCAGATGCCCCCAGAGTTGTTCCTTTTTTTTTTTTTTAAGTCTTTTTGTCCCCACCAATCCTAATGTCATCTTTCCAACTCTGTGTCCTTGTAAACCCTTAATGTGCCAGGGCCAGGGGAAAACCCCTGCTGCCTCCTGTCCATTATGAGGCTCTTGGCACTGAGGGCTACAAGCTGAGTTTTGTAGGTGAGACTATCATTCTAAACTCCACTCACTCCTGGGGCTTTGAAAACATTAGGAGCTTGGTGACAAGAGATGAGAGTTAACAGAGGGACAGGCAGTCCTGTATTTTCTGAACAACAAAGACATGACCCAGAATTTCTCTCCCAAACCTAGGGCACAATTCTCCTTCCTGTCCACATACTGTGGTATTTAGATCTGGGGAAAACCTCATATTACCAGAATTGGAGTTAATTTAAAAATGGCTTCAGTGAGGGGAAAAAGTGACTGGGGCTAGAACTTTACTGTAAGTGTATAGTTTTTACTGCATGCTAAAAGAATAAATATGTTTATCTAAACTGACAAAGAGGGGTGCCTGGGTGGCTCAGTCGGTTAAGCATCAGACTTTTGGTTTCAGCTCAGGTCATGATCTCATGGATTGTGGCATCGAACCCAGTGTTGGGCTCCATGCTTACCGCAGAGTCTGCTTAAGTTTCTCTCTTCCTCTCCCTTCACCCCTCCTCCCGCCTCCCACTCACGAGTTCTCTCTCTCTCAAAATAAATAAATAAATGAAATCTTTAAACTAACAAAGACTCCAGCATCACTGAATAAATTTTATATAGCATTATATGGCTGGACCAAGTCTAAACTATTGTTATCAGCATGCTTTTAGAGTAATTAAAACCCTAAATTTAAATAAGGTGATTTTTTTAAAAAAGCACAAAATCAGAATAAATTATAGCACAGATTATAATTGTCAATGCTAAGTAAAAGAACAGAGGTAAACAGTACAGTTCTGTGTTCTTGTACTGCACATTACAGCTTTTCTATGTGATAGTGTTAATTCCAAATCATTATTACAAATAATAGCAGTCCATATGATATAAATCATATGGCCTAATTATAATCAATTACAGATAGAAAAACTTACATGATATGAGAAATACTTGTATTGAAAGATGTCTATATTTGACTGAAAACTTTTTAATACTGTGGTTTGATACTACATTGGGATTGAGAATGACATTGAGTAGGGATAAACATCTGGGCAATCTAAAATTTAACGATACTGGGTTAACATTTAGTGTGGTATCAGCTGATAGTGATTTTTAAGTAACTTTATAATCATACTAGTTGGGGACCAAGAGCTTATATTTGCTGGGACTGTAGGACTCACATTCATTTTTCCAGGTAATTCAAAGCATCTTTTCTTCACTCATTTAAAAACCGATCCCACTGAGTCAGTCAACAAAGGATATTTTGTTATTGGGCAAAATGGGTGAGACATTAACAAGTTAGCTCCTTTCAGGGGTAATAATGAGTTTTAACCAATGTTTCTGAAAGAATAATTCATCTGGGAGTGTCTGTGAAAATGCTCATGACTGAATCATTATTCTTTCTTTTCAGTTTTTAATGATGGCAGTTCCAGGGAACTAATGAACCTCACTGGAACAATTCCTGTGCCTTATAAAGGTAAACATCTTATGTAATTTATGGTTCCAATATAGATGCATTGTGATGCACCTAGTAGGTTACCAAAGAGTTATAAGTAAATTAAACCTACTTTCTCCTGACTTTAATGATGATATAAAGATTTTAACTTATTCTAATTGAACTTCATTTGGCAGCAGCACCTAATATTTTCAGCTTTTTCCCCCATTCTTTACTAAGTCATATCAACAAATAAGTGCCTCAGTGCCCTGGAAGAGTTTGATGTTTCATAGACTCAGGGAATCTTAGAACTAAAAAGGGATTTTTTTTTTTCTTAATAAAGGTTGTATTTTTAAATAGTCTCTACACCCAATGTGGGGCTTGAACTCACAACCCAAGCCCGAGAGCAAGAGTCTCGGTCTACCCGCCTAGCCAGCCAGGGACCCCCTAGAGAGGGATTTTCAATGCCTTGTAGTTCAACCTCCCACCCCATCCAGACGTTTCCAACAATGGGAAGCTGTATAGTATCATGGCTACGGTAGAGGCTCTAAAGTCAGGGCAAAGTAAGGTTTCAGTTCTCTGTAATCTGTCAGTTTTGTGACAGTGGACATCTAGAACAATTGGATGATAGAACTAAAAAAAGTATTCATTGTGATAATGTAAAGGACTTAGCACAGAGCCTGGCATGTAATAAACAGATACCAAAAGTAGCTATTATGGGATGCCTGGGTGGCTGAGTCACTTAAGTGTCTGCCTTCGGTTCAGGTCATGATCCCAGGGTCTTGGGATCGAGTCCCACATCAGGCTCCTTGCTCAGCCAGGGAATCTGTTTCTCCCTTTGCCTGCCACTCCCCCGATTGTGTGCGCGCTCTCTCTCTCTGACAAATAAAATCTTTTTCTAAAAAGGTAGCTGTTATTATAGTTGTAATGTTGGTGATAATGCTGATGATGGATAATTATGTCTTCTTTTAGCCAGTCAGCCATCTTCTGCTGGAATACTTACAGTGATAAGGGACCATTCAGCTTCATGAATGACTGTTCTCTTTTTGGACAGTTCTGTTTCTTAATTATTCTTTGTGACTACCTAAGACCTGTGACTCTCTAATACACCCATTGATTTTATTTATTTTTTTAATTTTATTTTATTATGTTATGTTAGTCACCATACATTACATCATTAGTTTTTGATGTAGTGGTCCATGATTCATTGTTTGCGTATAACACCCAGTGCTCCATTCAATAGTGCTCTCCTTAATATCCATCACCAGGCTAACCCATCCCCCCACCTCCCTCCCCTCTAAAACCCTCAGTTTGTTTCTCAGAGTCCATAGTCTCTCATGGTTCATCTCCCCCTCATTTTTCCCTTCCTACTATCTTTTTTTTTTTTTTTTAACATATAATGTATTATTTGTTTCAGAGGTACAGGTCTGTGATTCATCAGTCTTACTCAATTCACAGCACTCACCATAGCACATACCCTCCCCAATGTCCATCACCCAGCCACCCCATCCCCCCTCCTTAATCCTGCTGATGTCTTTTAAAAACTGAAAATTTGAGAAACATCTTAAAACTTTGAACCAAAGTATTTTGTGATTTTTCTTTTAAGTGTTGCTTAGTTGTAGCTCTCTCTTGCTTACCTACTAAGCCATTAATAAAACATAATAAAAATAGAGTAACTGAAGTTTCTCTTTCTCTTTCAGGTAATATTTATAATATTCCAATATGCCTGTGGCTGCTGGACACATACCCATATAACCCCCCTATCTGTTTTGTTAAGCCTACTAGTTCAATGACTATTAAAACAGGAAAGCATGTTGATGCAAATGGGAAGATATATCTTCCTTATCTACATGAATGGAAACATGTAAGTATTAACAGTATTGTGTGAACTCATTGCATTTTATATATTTTGCTCCCTAGCATCTCCTTTCTGTTAATAGTCAAAGAGGATTCCCAGGAGGATAGATAAGTTCACATAAGATCCTAATCACTGAGCAGGATAATTGGAAAAGGTTCTCCAAAAGAAATATATTTGTATAGAGCTTGGTACTTTACAGAATACACATAGTCACTATTTTATTTGCTTGAGTTGAACCTTTAAGAATAAATGGGATTCACATAACGGGAAATGCATTTTAAAAAGTAGTGTACTGGTGGCATATATTTGTGAAACTGTTCAAATCTCATTACTCAGCATTCCTATCAAGTAGCAAACCAGATAACCTGAGTTTCTCCCTCAAGGGAATAAACTGAATTCCAAGCTTCAAAGTCAGTGTTAAAAAACTAAGCAGAGGGACGCCTGGGTGGCTCAGTCAGTTAAGCGCCTGCCTTCGGAGTCCTGCATCAGGCTCCTTGCTCAGCAGGAAGTCTGCTTCTCCCTCTGCCTGCCGCTCCCCCCTGCTTGTGCTCTCTCTCTCTCTCTGACAAATAAATAAATAAAATCTTAAAAAAACAAAAAACTAAAACTAAGCAGAAGCCTCTGAAAAACCCAGCCAAGTTCTCTGTAGCCCCAGGTTAAGGAGACAGTAGGAACTTGGAACCTTATCAAGGAGAAAGGGTATAAGTAAACATCCTAGACTCTTAGATGATGCCACTGAAGGAACACACCCCAGGAGCCTTGAATCAGCTCAGTCCTGATTATATTAAGGTGATTCTCACAGTATCTGCCTGCCATAGCATAGGGTGAACCCTTCCTGGAGGGAGAATAGTGTATAGAGCCTCTAATTTTTCATGTCCAGCATACAATTTAAAATTACCAAGTACATCAAAAAATTAGGATAAAGAGAGGAAAAAAAGACAGTAGAAATAGGACACCACAACTCCCAGGCAACCCAGTTATCAGACCCAGACTTGAAAATGATTGTGATTAATATGTTCAAGATGGAGAACTGTATTAAAAAGGAACCAAGTGGAAATCTTAGAATTGGAAAATAGAATAATAGAAATTAAGAACTCGGGTGCCTGGGTGGCTTAGTTGGTTAAGCAACTGCCTTCGGCTCAGGTCATGATCCCGGAGTCCCGGGATCGAGTCCCACATCAGGCTCCCTGCTTGTCAGGGAGTTTGCTTCTCCCTCTGACCGTACCCCCTCTTCTGCTCTCTCTCTCTCAAATAAATAAATAAAATAAAATCTTTTTAAAAAATAGTAAGAACTCAGTAGCCTGGTTTAGTAGCAGATTGGACTCAGCAGCATAGAGAATGAATGAACTGGCAAATGAATACTTTGTATTTTTCAATTCTATTGACTTATGAATAAACCTTACAAAAGATGTACAAGTCCATTATGGAAAAAATTCTAAATTTTATTGAAAGACATTAAAGAAGACTTAGAGAGAAACTTATTCATGGTTCTTTGTCCTAACAGTTTTTATTTCTTTGTATATTTGTTAATTTTGTGAACTTGATAAGCTGAATCTAAAATTTATATGGAAATGCAAAAGATTGAGCATAGCTAAGGCCCTCTCCAAGAAGAATAAGGTAGGAGGGACTTGCCCTACCCATGTCAAAATGTATTATAAAACTAAGATAGTACGGAATTGTCATAGGAATATTCAAATGGATAGATGGAATATATCCATTTGGTTAAGCGTTGGACTTTGGCTCAGTTCATGATCTCAGGGTCCTGGGATCAAGCCCCGCATCAGGTTCCACGCTCAGTGGGGAGTCTGCTTCTCCCTCTGCCCCTTCCCCTTTTCCTCCCCCTGCTTGTGTGCACTTGCTTGCTCTCATGTAAATAAAATCTTAAAAAAAGAACTCAAAAAAAGATCCCTAGATATAAACACTTGATATAGGACAGTGGTATTATAACAGATCGTTTGGGGATAAGATGAACTTTTTAGTAATGGAGCTGGGACAGTGAGATTCCTATTCATATACTACACAAAAGTTTCAGATAGATTGTTAAAAGGGAAAAGGAAAAAAAAAACATAGAAGATTGCTTTCGTGATCTTGGAATAGGTTAGGTTTTTTGGGTTTTGTGGGGTTTTGTTTTTTTTTAAACAAAACAAAGCATTTACTAGAAAGGAAAAGTAATAAATTTTACCTTGAATTTGTACAAAGTGAAAACTTCTATTTATTAAAGACATTAAAAAGTATGAAAAGACTAACCACAAACTGTAAGAATACATTTGTAATACTTAATACCCTCAGACTAATATCTAGAATATTAAAATAACTTGGGAATCGGGGCACCTGGGTGGCTCAGTTGGTTAAGCGACTGCCTTCGGCTCAGGTCATGATCCTGGAGTCCCGGGATCGAGTCCCGCATCGGGCTCCCTGCTCAGCAGGGAGTCTGCTTCTCCCTCTGACCCTCCCCCCCTCTCATGTGCTTTCTCTCTCTCTCTCTCTCAAATAAATAAATAAAATCTTTAAAAAAAAAAAAAAAATAACTTGGGAATCATAAAAGAAACCCAGTAGAAAAAGAGAGAAAACCCTTGAACAAGGGGCACCTGGGTGGCTCAGTTGTTAAGCGTCTGCCTTTGGCTCAGGTCATGGTCCCAGGGTCCTGGGATCGAGCCCCACATCGGGCTCCCTGCTCAGCGGGAAGCCTGCTTCTCCCTCTCCCACTCCCCCTGCTTGTGTTCCCTCTCTCGCTGTGTCTCTGTCAAATAAAAACAAACAAAACAAAACGCTTGAACAAGTAAGTACTTCACAAAAGGGAAATTCTAGTAGGCAATAAACATACTGAAAGATGTTTAACCCTGCTAGTAGTAAGGGAAATGTAAATTAAAACCACAGTGAGATACCACTACATACCCATCAAATTTGTGCGACCAGTTGACAATGTGGGTTAGTGAGGAAGCGGAGAACGAGAACTCTTTGACACCAGCTACTTTGGAAACCAGTTTGGCCTTAGTAAAGTTGTGAGCATACGCCCTGTGACCTAGCAGTTCCACACCTTAGGTATATAGCTCAACATTATTGACATTGTAGGTTGGGTAATTCTTTATTGTGGGAGGGCTGTCCTATCCGTTGTAGGATGTAGAATCTCTTGCCTTTACCCACAAGATGCCAGTAGCATAACACCCAGTTGTGACAACCAAAAAGTTCTCTTGGAATTTCTGAATATCCCCTGGGAGGCAAATGTATCACCCCCAGTTGAGAACTACTGCACAAGAGTAACCCTTGCACATATGTACTCGAAAATACAGTAAGAATGTATTCGGCATACATTGCCGAAGACTGGATACACCCTAGCTGGCTATTAGCAGGAAAATGAATTAAAAAGGTGTGTATTCATTGGGTGGCACACCATACAGCAGTGAAAATGAGTTAAATATAGCTGTGCTCTTTAACATGACTGTATCTTTCAAACATGGAACAAAAGCAGCCAATCTCGGTAGAATGAATATGCAGTTTGATTAAATTCATATGAAGTTCAAAAAAAGCCACATTAAACACACAGTTTAGGAAATCATTCTTAGGTAGTATGTTTAAAGTCAAGCAAAAGAATGATTATCCACTAAATCAGAGAAGTGGTTTACCTCATGAGGAGATAGAGCGGATGCAGTCTGAAACTTCTAAGTTACAGTCAATCTTCTATTTCTTAACTTGGACAATGGCTTTCAGGTGTTTTCTTTATTGTTACTCTTTAAAGTTATATAGGTCATACATTTCTGTAGGTATGACAGATTTCACAGATCTAACAGAAAAGACACAATGGTGGCTAACTTTAGTATGGTATTCAAGGCTATACCATGAAGGATCCTGATTGTTAGCTAAGGACTTTGTCCTTCAGTAGACAGATGGGAGTCATTTTAGACTTCTAAACAAGATTAGGGTATTAGAAGCAATGATTATTTGGTATAATGTCTGAAGTATACTAGATGAATACATTAATTAGCTCTCTGACTTTAAAACATAAACCCCGAAGTGCTAAGAGGCTTAACACTAGATAAGTTTCTTGCTCACATAATAGTCCACTGGGAGGGGCGGGTGCCTGGGTGGCTCAGTCGGGTGCCTGGGTGGCTCAGTATCTGCCTTCAGCTCAGGTCATGATCCTGGAGTCCTGGAATCGAGCCCTACATCGAGCTCCTTGCTCAGCGGGGAGTCTGCTTCTCCCTCTGCCTGCCGCTCCCCCTGCTTGTGCGCGCGTGCTTTCCCCTTCTCTCTCTGACAAATAAATAAAATCTCTAAAAAGAAAAATCTGTAGCTGACTTAATTTTTCTGTTTTTAGCCACAGTCCGACTTATTGGGGCTTATTCAGGTCATGATCGTGGTGTTTGGAGATGAACCTCCAGTCTTCTCTCGTCCTATTTCGGCGTCTTATCCACCATACCAGGCAACAGGGCCACCAAATAGTAAGTATAATTAAGTTTGATTTTTAAACTCATAAACAAAACACAAAACCTTGTAAAAAAATTTTTTTTTTCATGACTTCACTTTTTAGCTTACCCAGTTAGTGGATTTTTTGGAGGTATTCTGAGGCCACACATCTGCATGTACAGATTCCCACCAAAGACTGGCATTTGGGCTTCCGTTTGTGGGTAGAACTCTAACTATGGGTGTGCTAAATTCCAAAATGGAAGAGAAAGAATGCTGGAATAGAGCTAGAATTGTTTTTTAATTTTTAATTATACATGCCATGGAATAGCCTTATAGCATCAGTTTGGAAACAGATATAACTCGAAAGGTAGGCTGCTTTTCTTTGCAACTGCAGGATCAGTGTTGTACATAAGAATCAATTAGAGTCAACTGAATCATTCACATTCTGCAGTTCTGGCTGTAACACAACTGAACATCTAGCTCTTGGCTTCTCTTTAGTACAGCCAATTCATTTTACCTGGTGTGGAGAGGGTGAGAGCCTGAAGTCAGTACTCTCCCCTGGTTGGTATACATTATCTCTATTATTTCTTTTTTTTTTTTTCCCCCCAGAAATTCCTATTAATACTTTCAAATCACCCTGGATAATTGAGAGTTGGTTGTACTTACTTGTTTTGACTTTACTAAACCTATATTGATTTCATTGTGTTTTGAGCTGTGATTTTTTTTTAACAAATTTTTTCAAGATTATAATTAAGCAAAACTTAAGTTAGATTATGTGAGCTTTCATTTTTCTCGTACTGGGAGTTATTCTCTTCCTTTTTAATCAATTCTGTCTTGAGGAACATTTTGACTCACAAGCTGAATGGGAATTTAACAGAAAGAACTTTCTGAACCCATTTCCTTTTCCTTCCCTGCTTTCACAGAGTAAGTTTGGTTTTAGGAATTAGTAGCTCTTTTATTAAAAGTTCTAGTGATTCTTTTGGACTAGAAATTTGTTTTCATCTTAATAAATTCTGTTGAGGCTAGTATTTGAGGTTAGACAGCCTTGCTCTTTTAAGTTTGAAATACCAAATATTTCCTAGTTTGCCATTCATGTTTATTTGCTCCAATAACATAGCTAGTGACCACCGAAGATAACCTTTACAGAAGTTTAGGCAGTCTCCTAAGCAACATTTTTTTCCTAAATTTCTTCCAGTTTTATATTGACACTGGAAGTGTCCAGAAAGAGACCACAGTAAAGAGATTATTTTTGCAGTTCAGTTTTGCACTCACTGTATATCACATTAAACAATCTATAGCTGATTTAAGTAAATTACTACAAGAGACTAATTATTACTATCCTTCAATTCCAGTTTTAATACTTTTTATACATTTAAACAATATTGATTAGTAGTAGGTATGAGTGTAAAGAGATTAAGTCCAAATTCCATTCCCCCCCTCCACACACACACACCAAGGAATAGCCCAGAAATTTGGATATATACTTATATGAAGATTATCTTCTAGTTCAGAAATTATATACTTCTATTATTTTTATCATTACTCACAACACTTTTTGAAGGCGCCTGGGTGGCTCAGATGGTTAGGCGTCTGCCTTCGGCTCAGGTCATGATCCCAGGGTCCTGGGATCGAGTCCCACATTGGGCTCCCTGCTCCCTGGGGAGCCTGCTTCTCCCTCTGCCTCTCTCTCTCTCTTTCTCTCTCTCTCTCATGAATAAATAAATAAAATCTTAAAAAAAAAAAAAAACTTTTTGATCTGCTGTTTTAGGATGACTTTGAGCTAGCTATGAGTCATATTAAAAAAGGTAACGGCCAAACCTCATTTTTTGACAACTAACAGTAACAGTCAGCATTTATCGAATTGTAACTGTGAGACACAGCTAAGCACTTCATATTCATTCTTATTTGATTCTTATAATAGCCCCATATGTTATGTGTATTTGTATCCCATTTTATTCTGGCTCTAAAATTACTTTACCTCATTTTCTTCTTCCTTGATAGTCTTGGATCCAAATAACATTTGTTGTTTCTAAGAATTAAAATTTGAAGGCTTTGGTGGAATTAGTATCTTTTCAGAACCTTAGAAAAGGAAAATTGCTTCTGATTATGAAAATTTGGTGCACGATTATGATTGCTCATAAAAACAAAGTGGTAGCTTATGTGTACAGAGAAAAACTAGCATGGGTGGGGAGGGGTAGTAATTGGCCATGTATGTTGCCGACAATAGTAGCCTTGTGTTCTGATGTTCTTAAGGATCAGCTGTGCTTTGCCCAGGAAGAAAGAAATGTCTTATGGAATCCAGCAATTGAGACATTTCGGGAGTTTTTTTCCCTTTCTGAAATAGCATTGAACATCATCCTAGCTTCATTATACTTAAGAAAAAATTTACTTAATATCTATAGTTCATCCTAACAGGGAGACTGTGAACACTGATACTTGGAGATGTGTGCTCAGCAAGTCTGGTAAAGATTTATGAGGCCCTTGGTCAGATCCCAGTATGTATCTCCCGACCCACTTACATTCTGTGCTTTAACGGTTCATTTCTTGAAGGCTCCACCTCTCTTGCCTTCCAAGCCTTTATATACCATTCCTCTACTAGATCCCTTTTATTTACCCCCACATCCTAAGTTTAGATTAGCTGCCTCCTGTATGATCCCATGTGTATATATATATTTTACTCTGTACTTCTCCTGTCATAACACTTAGCACTCTGTATTATTATTATTCCTTGCTTATCTCCCCCACTAGACCATGAGCAACTTGAAGCCAGGAGTTCTTTCTTTTTTTAATCAGAATCCTGGTGCTGGTTACATAGAAGCACTAGAATATTTATTGATTGGATTAAGAGCTAACTCATCATTGTATTCAGTGAGAAAAATTTCACTGAGGATAAACTGATTCTCAGACAAGTCATTTCCAATTAAAGTCAAAATTCTCTTTTCCTTTCACTGTGTTGATTAGCCTCCTGGCACCACTGACTAGTTCAGGGTCTTTAGTGTTATAAAAAATATATAAACCATTCTTTAAGCTTGCTAGATTTGAACCTTTTTTCCCTCGTATTTCCAAGCTTTTGTTTTGTTTTTAACCAGTCTAGCTGAATATAAGTTTTATAAAGGACTTCTCATAGTAATTTGAAGTCTTTTAAAGTCCTCAGTCAAGCCAACAAAACCACCTGTGCAAACTGGTCAACATTTGGTCAATAATGGGTCAACAAGAAATATCAAAAGATTTCTTAGATAAAATAAAGAGGGCACTTTCTGAGAAGCTGATCTTGGACCAGAGGAGGGCAGAATTACCTTCCTCTAAATTCCAGTTGAACCAGCTGCTGTGTCAGGTTACAAACTCTTTGAGAGTGTGGAGAGCTGACCAGGTTGACCTGTTTGCCGGTTATTCCCTGTTGGGACTGTCCTGTGTATTGTTTTGCCTCATAGTTAATGCTTTGAGAATTTTGTGATTTGAAGATACTGCTTGCAGTAAAGAACTAATATAATATGGGTGGAGTGTTTGTTTTGTTTTGGTGCTGAGATTTGGATTCTTTACCTGTATGAAATTTTGCAGTGGTTTGACAATGATATATGTCTTCTTTGATAGCCTGTATATCCAGGACTATGCATATTATTTTAAAATGTTAAAAATTATTTTTAGCTTCCTATATCCCAGGCATGCCAAGTGGAATCTCTGCATATCCATCTGGATATCCTCCCAATCCCAGGTAATGAAAAATCTTTTGAATAATTGTATTAGAAATTCTATTAGATCTAGAATTGAAATAATGGGGGCTAACTAGAGCATTAAAGAAATATAGTTGCAATTTAATGGAAGGTAAGACTTGATTTATTAGTGAAATTTTATAGTATGTATATAATTCCAAAGGAGTTTTTTCCATTCTAGAGAAATGTAGCTTCATTCTATTTACAGAGAAGGAAGGAGTGAGATAATGACAATAATCTTGATTGGTTTTGGACTTTGAAATCCTTGCTTGCTCTGCTTCCCTTTTAAGAATTTTATATATTTAGTGTAGATAACTGAAAGGTTAATGGATTGCTAATTATAATGAATTCAACCAAGGAGAAAAATAATTTAATACCTTTTTTTTTCTTGGAGAGGGAGAGAATCTTAAGCAGGCTTCACTCCCAGCGCGGAGCCCAGTGTGGGGCTCGATCTCACAACCCTAAGATCATGACCCGGGCCAAAATCAAGAGTTGGATGCTCAACTGACTCAGCCACCCAAGCGCCCCTATATTTTAATACCCTTTAAAAAAAAACCAACTTTTTCATAAATTACAGGGAATGGATTAATGGCTCACTTGATGGGGTCAGTCTTATTTATTCATTTAGTTCGTAGACTACATGTACTACAAACCTCTGTTAACCATTTGATAATAACATAACTCAGGTAGGTTAAATTAATCGTGAGATCAGTCTATGAGTAAGACACATTAGAAAATCCATGAGAAATAATTAACCCATGTTGCAATTGTGTAGTTTCAGTGGTAATCTAGGACTACCTTCCAAAGGGTGGTCTTTGGGTTGACTTATAATGCAAGACAGCATATACCAGTGTCCAGGTGAGATTTCTGGCTACTTTAACTATTAACAAGAAATTTTTCACCCTGCTAACTCTTTTTAGCTTCATACAACCCTCACAGATAAATGTAGCCAGAGTTCCTGAACACCTGATGTATGTACATGTATAATATGCAGGATCCTATAAGTTAAATTTAGTAATCTTATTTATTTCTGGATCTTTCTTAATTTCACAGACTTGCTTTACAAGGTAGGAAGTATTCTGTCATATTAGGTAAGCAAAGACTAGATGAGTATCTGTCAGGGACAATAAAGAAAAAGACAAAAAAAGAAAAAATGATTATAATCTATAAACAGGCTATAAGTTTTAGATTTCTTGAGGCACTTATTTTTCTGATTAAGTTCTAGAAACAGAATCTTCTTGTCTGAAGCCTTGAAATTACAAGCCTTTACAATTAATAGTCAGTAGTAAGATGGAACTTTGGACATAAGGAAATGGTTGTTGGAAGTACAGTAAGGAAATGGACTTCTGAACAATAAAACCATTTCAGAGAAACTCGTAGATAAAAATGAAGCTGGAAAATATTGACAAAACTCTAAATCTTACTCACTTAGGTAACCATAAAAGTGTCTTTTGTGAGGTTATTTGTAAGAAGTTCCTTTTTGAGACAGCTGTTTTTCAAAGATTTGATGTTTTTTTTCCTTTGAAATGTAACTTTTAATCTCAGTGTAAGTAATATGCCAATGAGTTATTAAGGGTCACTGTATTCAAATTGCCATCTGTATCTTTCTGTATATAAAAGGTTTTGGCAGAAGAGCTTCAGAACCTCTTTCTCTTCTCCCTTTGACCTAAAGGAGAATTAATAAATCAGTGACTCAAGAAGAATCTTTATCTTAAAACAATGAATATGAGAGTCTTTATTCTTGCTCTAGAAAGTTGGACTAGATGATCTCTAAGTTCTCTTCCAAATCTTAAGATCTTTTGAAAGTTTAATTTAGCACCTGCAGCGTGTATACAAGGAAACTAAAAGGTATGTCAAGAATGGGTTCCAGTTTGGGTCTGTGTACTAGCACGCATGTAATAAGATATTAGGAACCAGTTCCTGGTATCAGAAAAGACAGACAATGGTAAGTGCTGTGATAAATAGAATTCAGAGAGGAGGACACATCTGCTGTGGCGCTGGGAGCTCAGCGATAACTTCATAAATGAAAGAACGGGTTTACAAGGAGGACCTTGAAGAAGGAAATTCAGTGTTTAGAGGTGGAGGGAGCAGGAAGGAGTTATAACACTCTGTGACTGAGGGGATACTTTCCAGTTAGTCCAGCCCACTCATTTTATGTAAGCAAAGTGTGAAAGCCACCAAAAGCCCCAGGAACAATAAGGAAACACTGTAATGCGGTTGAAGAATATGGGGTTAGGAGGAAAGGAATTAAAGAGACTAAAGGTGCAACTTCATAGATATTACACATCTCCCAGAACCTTCCCTGATCTCCTCTAGCTGATAGTGATTTTTCCATTCTATATTTCCTGAATTTTTACTTAGCATTTCTTATTTCCTTGATCCTATCAGGATTGTTTACAGGGATCTTGCCCTGTTTTGATAGCATCTTGAGGAAGAAACGAATTCATACCTTAGCTCCTACCTCAAGCACTTAGAAACAGTGCCTTAAATATAATAATTAGTAAAATTTGAAAGAGTACATAAAGAAAAAGGAACATAAGAGTGTTGGAAAATTCTTTTTAAATACGTAGTTTTAAAAGGACTCTTCAGTATGAAAAAGATGTGCTACATAGAACAAATTGTTTAATAATATACAAAGATAAAAAATGTACCACTCAGTTCTTTACTCAAGAAAAATTAACCCTGAACATAGAGAATAACTATGAAGAAGAAATTGAGCAAACTAAGAGACAAGGGAGTTCTTGGAAGTTAATGTATGTAGGCCTAGAAAAGTTTTATACCAGGTTACTGAAAAATTCAACAATATAATCACAGATTGTCTTTAAAAGGGTATGCAAAATGGGAGTAACCCCAGAAAAAAAGAGCACGTTTATCCCAGTTTTCAAAACCATAGATCCAGAAATTTCAGTACGATTAGCACTGTTTCCTGATACCATGGTAGCAGGGTTACTAAAGAGACCAGAAACAAAAGCAGCGTTCAGTAGCCTTTGGCATGTGTTTGCCAGGAACAGAAATGCCTGCTGTTTTCTTTGATTTTGCTTTTATACTGATAGATGAGAGAGTACTGTGACTACATTGAATCTTCAACAAGTGCTACAAAATTTTTTTGTTGGGGACAAGTGATAAAGTGTGAGCTGGTAGTACAAACAGTAGAATCTTTGAGCCACTACACTGGAAAGGGATTACTGACTCCCAGCTCAGAGCTCTTGCCCCAAGACTCTGAACGGGCTGGGTTTCATCAGTAATTTTAATGGACTTGTAGAAGGCATATTGATCAGAATTGCCAATATCATAGATCTGACAACTAACAGGTAGCTAGTGATCATCTTGTTTCACTTTTCTTCCCCATTGTAAGGGAAATACCTCCAAACCAGTGAGCATTCAGAGGAAAGTGATTAGACCTGAAAATCATGTCCTGTGAATAATGGTTGAAGGAATTTAAAAGATTTCACCTAAAGAAGAGATTAGAAGACTGATGTTAGAAGTCTTCTACTATTCAAGTGGTTTTCCAGAATGCAAATTTAGGACCATTAGGTGGAAGTTCTATCAAAATGATATTTAGTGTTCAGTAGAGAAAGATGACCGTTTGTCAGGGATATTGTTAATGATATTTATAAGACAGTGTTGGATAACAGATTGGAGGAGAATACTTCTAAGGAAAATTCCTCCTGACTCTGATATGAATACATGAATGAGACAAACTATCCATAGAGTGAAAAGAAAAATTTTAAAACTATTTATAAAGAGGAGAATTTTCAGATCAGATACTCTCAAAGGGTATCAATGAACCATAGGTAAAAATTGAATAATATAATTTCCGGGATATGCTCGTTAACCAGAATGGGAAAGTTCTCTCACAAATTGGGGTTGCTTCCAGTTCTAATACTGTTCATCTGCCCTTAGAAATATGCTAGTTGTTTTTTGCTCCCTGTGAAGACAACCGTCAAATAAACAGGGCCAAGCAAGAGTATTTTAACCGTTTACTTAAGAGTGAATCCAATGTCATTAATGGAACTTCTTGTAGAACTTTGCTTGAATAGACACCTGGAGCTCTAAAAGTCATTAACTGATAAAACAACAGGTCAAGTTTAACTTCCTGAATGGGGTTCTTAAAGATACTCTAGCATTGAGTCATCTTAATATTGAATGGGTTTTGTTCTTTTTTCAGTGGTTACCCAGGCTGTCCTTTCCCACCTGGTGGTCAGTATCCTGCCACAACGAGTTCTCAGTACCCTTCCCAGCCTAATGGGTTTTGTTCTTTTTTCAGTGGTTACCCAGGCTGTCCTTTCCCACCTGGTGGTCAGTACCCTGCCACAACGAGTTCTCAGTACCCTTCCCAGCCTCCTGTGGCCACTGTTGGTAAGTACCCTTCAAAACTGTCTTTCTCCCATAAGGAAAGTCAGAGGCTCCTGTTGTGAAAAGTGCCTCTCAGTTTTACATGTGAGATGTCAGAATATTCTTCCTTGTTACGAAGAACTCTTAATGGTCAGTGTCCTATAATCCAAAACTTGAAGTAGGTGATTTAGCATTCATTATATAAATGAGTCTTCTGTCAGGGCATACAAAGAAATGATTGACTCTTCACTCTTTCCTGGCTCACATATTTTTATTGATGAACTTTGTATGTGTTGAACTATTGACAGATACTTAGATTTCCCTAGCCTGGTTGTATATAAAAACAGATGAGCTTCTTTAGGAGAAGAAAGCACCACGGGGTATATTGCACATTATCACAGGCCAGTAGTTGTTTCTGTTTAGTGTTGCTTATTAGAGTGCCTGAAGTATAATTTTCTTCAGTTGAGAAAATTTAAGCAATACGAGCATTTCTACAGATCCCCGCCCCCGCTGCTGCATGCCCGTCGCCGCCACTCTACCGCCATTCCTGCCTCCTCCCATAGGCCAGTTATCTTTGCTTCTGTGCACAAGATCTCACCCTCTCTCCCTCACTCGGGGGCCAGTCAGTTCAGCAGTTCTTCCCTCCCATTATCAGTTTCTGTTCTCTACTGGAATGCTCATCAACACACACACAAAAATATGCCCTAAACTAACCTTAAAAAATCCTCCTCTCAATTCCACTTTCCCACCACTATTCCATTTCTTCATTCCCCTCTGCAAGCAAAACTCCTTGACAAATTATCCGTACTCCATTATCTTCAATTCATCTTCTCCCTTTCTCTTGTAAAGTCCCTCCATTTGGGATTTCCTTCATACCATTCCGCTAAAACTGTTTCTGTCAAGGTCACTAATGACCTTTACAAGGTTAAATCCAACAGGTAGTTACTCTTCTCCACTTACTTGGCCTGTCAGTAGCATTTGACACAGTTAATTACTCCTTCCTTGATACACTTTCTTTATCTTTTTTTCCAAGACCCCACACTCGCTCGGTTTTCCTCCTAGCTTGCTGGTACTCATGGTCAGTCTTCTTTACAGGTCTCCTTTTCTTAATGTTGGCGTGCCCCCTGGCTTAGTCCTTAGCATTCTCTGTACTTAGCGTTCTCTGTACATTCTCCTGGTGATCTCCACCAGTCTTAGCTTTAAATACCGCTTCTATGCCCACAGTTCCCAAATTTATACTTCCAGCCTACACCTCTCTCCTGAGCTCCAGATCCTTAGAGCACCTGCCTTCTTAATATCTCCACGTGGATATTTAATAGACATCTCAAGCCCAGCATGACCAGAATTAAACTCTGAATCTTTCTACACAGCTTCCCCATCTCCATTGATCCTACTCAGTACTCTTACTTTGGCATCGTCCTTGATTCCTCATCAGGAGCCTACTGTCTTCAAAATAGATCTAGAATTTGATCATACCCAGTGCAAATCCAAGTCATCACATTGTGTCTTATCTAATTTATTTCAGAAGCCTCCCAAAGGGTTTCTGTGTCTGTCCTTGGCCCCTACACTCTGTTTTATACACAGCATCCAAAGTAATCCTAGTAAAACAGAAATAGGGGTGCCTGGGTGGCTCAGTCAGTTGAGCATCTGCCTGTGGCTCAGGTCATGATCCCGGAGTCCTGGGATCAAGTCCCACGTGGGGCTCCTTGCTCAGCAGGGAGCCTGCTTCTCCCTCTGCCTTTCCCCCTGCTCGTGCTTTGTCTTTGCCCCCACACTGGGCTCCCTGCTGCTCCCCCTGCTTGTGCTTTCTCTCTCTCTCTCTGTCAAATAAATAAAATAAAAAACCATAAATAACGTCGCTCCTGTGCTCAAAACCTGCCAGTATTTCCCCATTTTACTCAGAATTCAATCCAGAGTTCTTAGGCCTAGAAGGCCCTGTGTGATCGTGCTTTCTTCCCGTTATTTCTCTGACCTCATCCTCTACTGTTCTATCTTAGGAAATCCACTTCCTATTTCCTTTGCAAGGAGCAGGCATGCCTACCTGACTAATCACCTACCACCACCAATCCCCGCCCCCGACCCCCTAACATCCAAGAACAGTGCTTTATATATAGAAGTTCCTCAATAAATATTTTGCTGAGTGCCTAAATGAATGTAGGAGCGTATGAAGTTCATCTTTCTGTTATATTTCCTGATAAACTGTAACCATCCCAAGATCTAATGTAAGTACCCTCCCCCCAAAAAAGGATTTTCTTTCTTTTTCTTTGCTTTTTTTTTTTTTTAAGATTTTATTTATTTTTTGACAGAGAGAGACAGCATGAGAGGGAACACAAGCAGGGGGAGTGGGAGAGGGAGAAGCGGGCTTCCCACTGAGCAAGGAGCCCGATGTGGGACTCAATCCCAGGACCCTGGGATCATGACCTGAGCTGAAGGCAGACGCTTAATGGCTGAGCACCCAGGCGCCCCCCAAAACAGGTTTTCTAATGCTGTTCTTGCCATTGATACAGTCTAGTTATTGAGGTTCTGGTGGCATGGTTTTATTAAAATGTTCTCAAAATTACTCTAATGTAGCTCTTTTTCTACAATATAATTTAAAGGATTTGAGTTAGAAACCTAATGATGGGAGATCTTTCATCCATAAGCAAAGCACACTAAGTCTTGTTAAGCTCTCCATTTTGGTTCAGGCATCATCAACAAAATGGGAATAGTGCTATTTGTTACCGTTTTTCATTGAGATAATAGTATAATCCCTTTGATTTCTAGAAAACCTCAGTTTTGAGCACAGGAGCAACGTTATTTATTACTCCCCCTGCTTGTGTTCCTGCTCTCGCTCTCTCTCTCTCTCTCTCTCTCTGTCAAATAAATAAATAAAATCTTAAAAAAAAAAAAAATGAAGTAATAGAGGGGCACATGGGTGGCTCAGTTGCTTGAGCATCTGACTCTTGGTTTTTGGCTCAGGTCAGGATCTCATGGGTCTTGAGAGCCCCACAGTAGGCTCCTCACTGAGCAGGGAGTCTGCCTGAAGATTCTCTCCCTCTGCCCCCCACCCCACGCACGTGTGTGCTCTCTCTCTCAAAAAATAAATCTTTAAAAAAAAAAATAAAAATGAAGTAATGGAGATTGCATTTTTTATAGCAACCTGTTCTGACAAAGTACTGAAGAAGGAGGACGGGTACAGATCTTAGAACTTAAAATAGCTCTTTCTGATTCCAATCAATGTAGATTTTAAACAACATTTAAAATCAGAATTTGTCGTTTCATTTTATAGCTTTTTTTATTAGATAGCTTCCCACCTAACCTGACCTAAAGCCAGTCTTGTGAGATTGGAGCTCACTGAGGGCACTAAGCAGTGAAGACAGCTATGGAATGATGTAAAACCTGTCAATGGTGCTTTCCATCAGGTCTGGGCAATTGTAGTGATATTTTAATACCCTGGTATAGTGTAAGGGAAGAAAAAGCTGTGTAACTCGGATTTTTCCTAGAAGTCATTTTAAGACCAGGTGTATTTTTTGTATATCATCTTTGCAACTATCAAAAACATTTTCTACTGGAAAATCACTGGGAAAAGATGTGGAATTTGGATAACTTTCCTTAGATTTTCTGTCCATCGTAAGCATTGTTCGTCAACAAAGGCATCAGAAGGAAGATAAACTTTTCTTGATAACTGAGGGTAAAAGTTAAATTTTTAAAAACTTAAATTTCTGTTTCTTTGGATTAAAATACGTGTTTCTTAAGAGTGAAACACTCTTGGGGGCACCTGGGTGGCTCAGTCTAAGCCTCTGCTCAGGTCCCAGAGTCCTGGGATTGAGCCCTGCATCGGGCTCCCTGCTCAGAGGGAAGGCTGCTTCTCCCTCTCCCACTCCCCCTGCTTGTGTTCCCTCTCTCGCTGTCTCTCTCTGTCAAATAAATAAATAAAATCTTAAAAAAAAAAAAAGTCTCATCCTTGAAAGATCCGCGTAGCTAATTCACACTTTGAGAAAGAGTTCTTTGAAATCAAATAATCTATGAAGGGGTAGATGTACCTTTAGGATTGTATATCATTAACTTTTCCTGTATTCAAATGGAATCCCACTTTCACTTTCCAAATGGAATTTTTCTTTTTTTTTTTTTTGCTCTGGCACCCGTTCTGCACAGTCCCTCACAGACTTCCTTTGGGAATACCTGCCTGATCTTCAGGGTGAAGTAGTAGTTTCTTCCCATCTGGGCAGTCAGTGAGGGCTTACTAAGGGTTGCTGTGCTAAATTTTGAAAGCTTAAAGAAAAAGGCCCTTACGTAATTTAACACTGTATTTTAATTTTTTTTAGTTAATATGTGAAGGGTATGAGAAGCTGATTAATTTGGCATCCTGGGGTTATTCCAATAGGATACTTCTAACGTAGGTTCTTAAATTGTTCTCTTTCACAAAATAATTTTAAGGAATGACTTTGATTCTGACCCATCTTTTTAAGGATGGAATTTTACTGTCCTTCAAATTAATTGGCCTTTGTGCTTACGCCTGCTAGTAGCATCTCTCATTTTTTATAATTGGATGATTGTAGCACTGCCTTTTTTGAAGTAGTTAACTACTCTGCTATCCTATTTTTTTTTTAATTTTTATTTATTTACTTGAGAGAGAGAACAGAGTGAGCGTGAGCAGGGGGAGGAGCCGAGGGAGAGGGACAAGCAGACTCCATGCCGAGCACGGAGCCCGAATGTAGGGCTTGATCCCAGGATTCCGAGATCGTGACCTGAGCCAAAACCAACCAAGAGTCAGACACGCAACCGGCTGAGCCACCCAGGCGCCCCTGGTATCCTGTTTTAATGAGGTTCATACCTACTTACCTGTACATGTGAAAACTTGAATTTTTATGTAAACTAATGTAAACCTTTCCTTATGGTTTGTGTTTATTTTCAAGAAGCATAAACCTTGAAGAGAAAGTGTTTTTCTTACTGATGGTGATTATAGAAACCTTCTAGAGCTTAAAGAATACTGCTCTAATAGTGTTTAAAAGATAAATTGAGGTCCCCTGATTTCGTTGGAAGAAAAGCCCACACAGAGGTTGGTGGTAGTATTAGCAGCTTACATGTTCATGGACTACAAAAGCTTTTTTAAGCAGCTTAATGAATTTGCCAGGTTTGCACTTGATAGCATGAATCAGAATGCCTTTATTCATATAGTTATTTGAATTTCCTCCTAATTCAGAGATTGTCCTATTTTTTGTGTGTTTTTATTATAAAAGGAACTAATACGGGCTTGATGCGGTCCCTGAGTGACGGTCAGTTACCGCTGGGGATTGCGTAGCCTCCACAGCTTGATCTGTAGCACACATGTCTAACCAAAGACCCTAGTTACGTGGGTCTGAGCAAGTAACTTCCAGAAGGAAAAATGCTGAGCAAGTGATTCCCTTTGGCTGGTTAGAGGAGAGTTTAGAAAGGTTATTGTTTAGTCAGACAGAAATAAGTCAGAGAAAGACAACTACCCTTATGATGTCACTTATATGTGAAATCCAAAAAATAAATAAGCCAAGCAATAGATATGCAAGCCAAGCTCGCAGATACAGAGAACAGAGTGGTAGTTGCCAGAGGGCAGTGGTTGGAGGGTAAGAGAAATGGATAAACTGTTCTCGTTTTTGGTTTAAATAAATTGACTATTTTTAAAGGTTACTGTTCAGTTATCTTGTACTTTGGGACTACCGTGGATTCTCTAATATAAATGATCTTTTTGAGTTACAGGAAACTGATCATTCAGTAAGTACTATTAGATAAATAAAATTGATTGTCTTAAGTGTTTAGTTTTAAATCAGGTAGTCTGTACTAGTGCACTTTGAAGATACAGGCCGGAATTATTGAATTATCAGGTCCATTGGGTAGTATATTGTTTTCCTCGTAGTAGAAAAAAAAATTTTTTTCAATAATGTTTTAGTTCCTAAGACTTAAGTTCAGTAATTGGATCCTACCTAACATTTAAATGAGGTTTTTGCTTAGGATTGTTTCTCAAAATCTTTGTTACCTTTTCATTGAGGCTCATCTGGAATTGTAGAAGGGCACGTCTGAAATCTGACTCTGCATGGGTAAAGGTCAGGGTGTGGGGACTTGAGGTATGGCAGTTTGGCACAAACTCTTCTTACTCCAGGGCTTGTTACCTGGGTATAAAGAAAATTAAAATTTCTCTTAAGACATCTGAGGGCAAAAAATTTTTTTTGTTTGAAAAGTGATCAAGATGATGAGAATCTCCCACCGATCTTTTTTCTTACTTATGTTAAAGAATCCCTTAAAGTGTCAAGGTTCATCGAATTTAGAATTTTAATTGGTTTTCTTTTTTGGCATTCATATTCCATATCTTAATTAAAATTCTCTTCTTTTTAGAAAGTAGGTGGACCTAATGTGTTTAAATATACTGTATAGTAAGGTCTATGTGTGGCAGAGGAAAGGACAAGGGCTAATCTTGGCACTTCCACCCTCAGGTGAACTGCGACCTTTATCGAAAGCCAAGCAACTAACTGCTGCCTCAGCTTGGTTCCCATTTTGAGTGTTAATGGCTTTAGCTGGAGACTTATTTAGAAGGCCTTATTTGGTGCTGTATGGTAGTGTTTGCTTTAACGTATTTCATAAGAGAAACAGAATATAAATTCCAGAATTTAAATGTGTGTTTTTAAAAAGAAATTTGAAAACTTCACATCAGTGTAAGTTGATCCATTTTAAGGTACTAATTTTAACAAAACTTGATGTTTTTGTGTGTGAAAAATCCAGACTAGTTATAAAAATACACTTAATCCTTTATTACTTCAGATAACTTCTACAAGGATAAATGGAACACTTTAACGGCTGCATAGGATTAACCGCACAACTCTACTGCCTTGAAGGGACGTGTGTTGGAAAGAGTGTTGAAAAGCAAAAAATAGAGTAAAATAGTTAACATTGCAGATTTTAACACTCACTGCTTCCATTAACTCAAATAATTCTGCCTGAGCAGCTATCACAGTTCAGTGCTAAGCCCTTCAGGAGTCAAATTCTTTAAAGATACTGTTCCTGTCCGCAAAAGGACAGCCAAATTTTTACCAGGAAATGTTACCGAGAATTCAGTCTCTTTGACTTGCTTTGGTTTGCCATTTTTGCCAGGGAGGTGAAAACCAATTTATGATTTTAGTTTCTCACAACAAATTAAAAAATTTAGGGAAAAGGCTAATTGTATTTAAATCTGAAAAAAATGTTATTGAAACAACTTAATACAGGGTGGAATAAACATTAAATTGTTTCTGTAACAACCTACCCCTTTTGATACGCAAACCACAGTTAAGTTTCTAACCTCTATTGCGAAGAAAACAAAACAAAAACAAAAAACCCATGAGTGTAGGAGTCCCTAGTTCCTGGTTTGTAACCTGAGCAGTGCCCCCCCCCACCCCCCACCCCCAGGTTTAGGTAAGTGCTTGCCTCCTTTTCCAGTGATCCACGTTGCCCTTCTTATCTGGAAACTACGGTATCAGGAAGTTTTTGGCAGATCCTAATCTTTTAAAAATATACCTTTGTCTTTTTTGTACTCAGGTATTTTTTAAAGTTCAAAGTATGTTTTTAAACTGATAAATATAGTAAGAACTATTAGTGGGAATTAATTAGGGTTAACAGAGGAAAGATCATTAGTGGAGATTAGCTTTAACACCATATTTGATGGTAGAGAGAAGATGGAATCTGATATTTAAGAACTGTAAACTGTTTTTGGTAGTTAAAATGCCTTAAGAGTTTGATAGTGAAAGAGCTAGAGCTGGCTGTGGAAAAAAGCAGGATCATCTAGCAGGTAATTAGCACACCCCAGTCATTTACAAGGCCTTCAGGAAGTTTTTGCCTTTCACAGGTTGTGATTAGGATAATTCAAGCGTTGCAGCAAATGTATACCATAATTCTGGGGATGAGGCTGGGGTGTGGGGACAAGGCCAGCAGGCAGAAGTTTACAGTAGCAGCACAGTCGTAGAAAAGCAAGCATCACAGGTGGATTACAGCGGTGTTTCTTAACCTTTCTTTCTTCATCTTCCTCCTCAGGAGCCTTTTTAGACATTTTTTTTTTCTTAATTAGAGTAATGTTGGATAAGACTGGCCGTGAACTCAGGAAAAAAGAACTAGAGAGAATAGAGTTTTGAAGATTATCCAAGATTTGGGGCTAGGAAGAGAGATGAAAGAAAGCAAGCCAAGAGCAGAGTAGAAAAAGCAAGACACTGTGCTTAGACTACAGATGAAAGCTTAAAAGCATCTGATCTTTCAGAAGGATCTAGAGGAATGCAGGTTGTCTTCCTGAGAAGGTGAGGTTAGTACTTTTAAACAGTGAGGGGTCAGACCATAGTTAAAGGAGTTAGGATTCTTGTTCCAAAGGAGAGTGGGAGAAAAGAGTGGAAAACTCCCATCTGATGGTTTCAATCCTTTGAAGATATCCTGAGGATTTCTGCCTTGTGGGAAGATGGTAAAAGGAGGCTAGGGCTTTAAGAAAGAGTCAGAAGGATTGAGGACTTGGGTTAGGTTAGGTTTGGCAGGTGAAGTCTTTGGAGGTAGGCGGCCTGGTGGTCTGATAAATGTGAGAGAGGCTGCCTTGGCGGACCTCCTGCGTGCTGTAAGGGACAGCAAGAAATCCGCGCAAGGCGAGATGCTCCCAGGAAGCAGGGGTGGGAGAAAGGGAGGTCAAAGGGACGAGAAGGAATGAATGGAGATCTTGGTAATTGGGGAAGGTTGCTAGAGTCATCCTGGTCTCTGTTGGGGATGATGTGAATAAAGAGGTGGTCAGACAGGAAAACAGCAAGAGAAATTAGGGGCATGAGCCTGGAGGTGGTGCAGTAGTTGGTAAAGTGATGGGAACACTTTAGAAAAGTTAGGTATTAAAGAGGCCAGCGATGTGAAAAAGAAGACCTCAGTTTTCATAGGGGAAATGTGGTTGCCCTCTGGCTTTACCATTCTGAATTCCAAAGCACAAGTTACCTGAAAGAGTTAATACTTTTGCTTTTCAGAAATAAGAAATAAGCTGAAATATTTTGTAAAATCAGAAATGAATTCTCGAAAGCACATACCTTATGGATTTGTATGTTAATAATCAAACAGGAGGTATTAATTGCTTCTCTGTCAACCCTGTAGGATGGATACTGTCTGGGCTCTCCTCGGCAAGAGGTTTCTAGCAGGAAAGAGGGAGGCCCTCGTAGGGAGAAATCAGTGCACACGGGGGGGTCTGATCCTGGGCTCTCACTGTGTGCAAGCAGTGTCCTCAGCACAGATGGATGAAGGACTCTCTTCAGGAAAAGCAGGCCACAGGAGACCCTGTCTGTACTCATTTCTACCTGCAAGAAGAAAACCTAAGTCAGAAAAAGCAACAACAAAAAACAGTTCTTCTGTGGTGGGAATAAGAGAGAAAAAAGAAAAAACGAAACTATTTAGACTCAGACTCTTCCTTTCAAAACCTCTGAAACCAGAGAATGCCAGAGTGTCCTGATGTCGTTTACAAAAAGCCAGAAAAGCATTCAGGGTAACTTGGTATGAACCAGCTTCTGCAAGAAGACAACTTTCCTAACTAACAAGTGGAGCTTTTAGTTAGTACAAGACGAGCTTATGTACTGGCAAGAACTGTGAGCAGACGGGACACTGAAGAGCAGGTGTGGCGCTGGCTGCGTGGGGCAGGCTGCCTGTTGTTGGTAAAGCTCGGCTGCATTTGAGAAGCAGTGTGCCTTTTCGGTACGGGGCCCAGGCCTGTGATGGGTGGGAACGTGAATGTAAGAGTTTGGATACATTTCTGCAAACAGACTAAAGGGTTTTGGGGGTTTTTCCTCCTGTTGAGTATAACTCAGTGTCCCCGGGATAGAAATTTTCGGCTCAAAGTGGTAGTGATACTGTTAGTCTGTAATCATTTTTTAATCATTGTAGGCAGTGACAGATAAATATAATTCCCCACATGATATTCTGTCATCAAACATAATTGGAAATCAGAATACCATGTACACATTTGCTGAATTAGGACCCTAACTGAAGAACGCCGATAGTCATAAAGAGTACCGTACCATACTTCTGTCACCTTTTGAAGAAAATATCGGAGGGATAAGTTTATTTGATCTGAAATATGCAAGGAAATTCTGTAAGACACTGATGAGGAAGGGATGTTTTGAAGAGAATACTAAAGAATCTTGAGACTAAACAAGTTTATCAGCTGTTGAATTTTCTGTACATCACTCTCTCTTGCTCATCTGTTCATTCCTCTTCTTTGGGTAAAGGGTAATGGAGTAAAAGTCTTGTAGAAGGGAAGCCTTATTAACCTTACACCAAGGAAACTGCCTGTTCAGTCCTCTAATTGGCCTCTGCAGTAGGTTTCTGTCTCCCTCACCTTAGCAGTGAAACCGGAGAATGCACCTGACCTGAATCAAATGTTTTTCTTTGGTATAAACTTGTCCCATTTGTTGGAGATTGGGCAATAATTGTAATCTGTGGGGACAGAGTCCCTGCCTCATTGAGAAGAGAGCTGATTATTTCAGCGGTCAGTAGAAAAGGCGGGTAAATACGGATTCATAGTAACCTCTTGCAGGGAAAGTATTTCTGAATCAACTCAGATTTTAATGTTATTTTTGATGAAATTATAACATTTACTAGAAAATTTCTCTTTCCTCCCACTCTGAAAGTGTCAACTCATTTTATCCTGTTTTCTGAAGGTTCCTGTGAAAGGAATAGAAAGTGCTTAGGAAATTAAGCCAGTGGTTTCTGCCTTTTCCCCTGCAGGTCCCAGTCGGGACGGCACCATCAGCGAGGACACCATCCGAGCCTCTCTTATCTCAGCAGTCAGTGACAAGCTGAGATGGCGGATGAAAGAGGAAATGGATCGTGCCCAGGCAGAGCTCAATGCCTTGAAACGAACAGAGGAAGACCTGAAAAAAGGTCATCAGAAACTGGAAGAGATGGTTACCCGTTTAGATCAAGAAGTAGTAAGTAACTCATTGAATAGTTGCGAATTTTAGATATCTACCCCTTTTTCACCCTGGACGTTGTGGGTCCCGTAAGAGTTCAGAAAATTATGCATGCCTTTAAGCATTTGAATATAGCTTCTCGATAGCCTTGTTAGACGTGGGGCCTGGGTTGGCTGTTTGGTCTTTGGCAGTTGGAGGGTATTTAGAACATTTTTCCTTGCACCAACTTCACCCTGAGGGGTGAGGTTTGACTCAAAGGAGGGTTGGTTCATTACTTGATGTTACCAGACAGTTGCCAGGAAATAAGAATTTGAGAGAGTTCTGAGCCCTGATGAAGATCTGCAGACCGTGGGTGCAGACTTAAGGGTCAGTTCTTTTTTGTTTCCAGATGTCGTTTGAACTATATTGAAAGCATCTTCAGCGAGCCCTCCAGTGCAGCCTTTCGCTCTTAAACTTTCTCACATTTTTATCAGACTGCTGTGCCCGTATGACTTTTTTGGTTAATGATGAAGAAGCAGCCTACTGGCATGATTTAAGTGCCAGCTTCACTCGCCACTTTCCTGCCCACGAAGGAGAATGTATTCCAGCACATGTGTCTGAGGGCCCTGGGGACAGTGGTTTGTGTGTGCACATCCGTCTTACAAAATGCTTCTAGGGTGTAAAGTCAGCTTCACAGCAGTAGCCTGCGATTTTTACAAGTTCAGGAAAGCTACACCAGGACAATTCCAAGCCTGCACCCGCCACCTACAGTAACTTGTCACTGAAGTTCAGCTGTTTGGGGTTCTGTAGACTGGGAAAAGTTATCCCTCTGTAGCAGGGGCCCCCTTGTTTGGAAGAAAAACCTCTTTTATGATTTTCATGTGAGGACCCTCCTGCTGGACGGTATCTTGTCTGATGGCTTAGTTCGCAACATCATTTGCCACTGCTAAGTGACAGACTTCTCACTGCCACTGCAAGTGCTCAGCTCAGGGTATTTTCAACGTTACTCTGTTCTCACTCAGCATCTTACATCACCCTTTTTCCTCTACCTTTGGCCAGGATGTTGTTTGAAACAATCTCAACCATGAGTCGTTTTAAGTATTGCTTTTTTATTTCATGGGTCTGTTTCTGTAAAATTGAGTTGTAGATTTTTGACCAGCAGATAATTATGTACAGTTAGTATGAAGTCATCATGCTTGGACTGTTTTGTTTTCAGGCTGAGGTTGATAAAAACATAGAACTTTTGAGAAAGAAGGATGAAGAACTCAGTTCTGCTCTGGAGAAAATGGAAAATCAGTCTGAAAACAATGATATTGATGAAGTTATCATTCCCACAGCCCCACTATACAAACAAATCCTAAATCTGTATGCAGAGGAAAATGCTATTGAAGACACTATCTTTTACCTGGGAGAAGCCTTGAGGCGGGGAGTGATAGATCTGGATGTCTTCCTGAAGGTATGTCTTCCTCAGTCTGCTTTCCAGGAGCTCAGAACTCATGTTTTAAAAGAGGCACTGACCTTGAAAGCCACAAACCAAGAGGGTTTCTGTGTAGGGGAAGTTAAAATTCCTTGTGTTCCCAGCTCTGGGGCTGAGGCTCCATCTGGGAGGGGAAGGAAGGTGCACTAGTGGCTACAGTCCCCGCCCCCCCGGCAGCACGAAGCTGAAGGTGATTCTTCGGTCTTACTGCCGGGCCTGCGTGGGTCGGGAGGAACAATCAGATTTCCGTTGGTTCTTTCAGGTCATAAACCATCTAAATTAAGATCGCTGACTGCCCCACCCATTTGAGATTCTGTTTTGGTTTTTTCCTATTAATTTTCTTAGAATTGCATAATTTTAGACCCGTTTTCCTAGATCAAACAGCCCTGCAAAGTACTGAGCTGTCCTGCTCGTACCAGAGCCCTTCTGAATGAAGGTTGTTCAGGCTTACTGCCGTCGTACAGAACGTGAAGACCCAGGGAGCCAGTTCTGGCTACTCTGCTCTGTTGGGTCACAAAGAGCATGGTTTTAGAAATAATAGTGGCCGCCCTTTGGATATTTGATCCGCTGCGGCTGGTGCTTCAGTAAACGTGCGAGGCTGGTCGGGTCGCTTACTCATCTTGTCTGTCTCACTGTGATTAAGTGGCCAAACCAGTCTTGGGCCTGGTGCAAGCACATGAATGTCTGGGTATAAGTCAGAGACCCCAGACTCCCTTTCTATATACTGTCCCCTGCTTGGGTGCCAGAGCTTAGGGAAAGGTGCACCCAGAGAGGCCAGAGAGATAAGCTGTTGCTAGGCCTGGGACAAAAGCTGGCTTATGCTGCTCATTCCCTGCTTTCTGACAACTGGGCATAGTCGTAGTTATCAAAGTTTTATGTAACTTTTGATAGGATCACAGTTCAAGTTTCCCTGGTGTCTTGGTTTATCTCAAGGTGTAGTTCAAACTCCTGAGCCAGGTCCTGTAATGGCATGCTTTCCCTGTAACGTAATCCTTTACAGTCTCAGAGGTAACTTTCCTTCTATAACCTGCCAGCATCAATCTAGTGAGTTTACAAAGCCGTATGTCCTAAAGTATTGGGTCCAAAGGAAGGTTGACAATGAGTTTAGGGTTCTTAGATCCCATCTAGTTTACAAACTGTCTGATACTTCATGCCTGGGTCAAATCCATTCTAAACTGTTGAAACTTTTTCCCCCCTCCCAGCATGTACGTCTTCTGTCCCGTAAACAGTTCCAGCTGAGGGCACTAATGCAAAAAGCAAGAAAGACTGCCGGTCTCAGTGACCTCTACTGACTTCTCTGATATCAGCTGGAGATTGAGCTCTTCTTAAAGCATTCTTTTCTTCTCTTTCTTTCTCTTATCAGTAGTGCCCAGAATAAGTTATTGCAGTTTATCATTCGAGTGTAAAATATTTTGAATCAATAATATATTTTCTGTTTTCTTTTGGTAAAGACTGGCTTTTATTAATGCACTTTCTATCCTCTGTAAACTTTTTGTGCTGAATGTTGGGACTGACTATGCTAAATAAAATTTGTTGCATAATTTTTCTCTTTATTGAACATTTTTAGGAAAAATTAAATATTAATAAGCTCAGTTTTTTATTTCACAAAGCATAATATCCATCAAGTTAAAAATTAGCATTATTTATTCTGTAACATATAAACTTTAATATGGGATATACCACATAGAATTCTAACTTGAAATACTTGAAACTGAGGGATTTGAGTGACTTTTTCTGTGAAAGAAAAGAATGCCCACCTTGGTCTCAGTCATCACTGAAGGGTTTATAGAGTTTAGATCTTTTATAAAAATTATCAGAAGTTGGTGGAGCGTGCGACTCGATCTTGGGGTTGCGAGTTCAAGTCCCATGTTGGGTGTAGAGATTACTTAAAAAAATAAAATCTTAAAAAAATTAGAATAAAAGCTAGCAAGGTCAAATCAAGGTTTAATTTAGTATTAGGATTGGAACTACCATTTGTTTTTGTGTATACATCCATTTTTACATTGTAGAGAAAGTTGCAACTTTTTTATAGTGTATCAATGAACATACCAGCCAGAAAAAAGAATCAGAATCTCTGTAAACACAGTATACACCCACATCATTCATTCTTTTGAACCAAATGGCAAATATATATATATAAACACATAAACACGGGCAAGAACTGCAATCATGTAGGAATTGTAAAAACAAAGTATCATCCAACATCTGGATGCTCAAACAGCTGGAGGGCTAAATAGAGAAGTCACTGTTGCCCCCTTTTTCCACTTTTAGGAATTCAAGTTTAGTCAAGATTTTGACATATCTAATCCTATAACTACTCTCTCTCCTTCCTTAACTTCAGAATGGAAGCTTTAAGCAACTTTAAAGCTTGAGCCCCTTCTGAATTTCCCAGAGTTTCTGCGCTCTTTTTCAAACGAGCCTCCTCTTCAGGGATCAGCTTTACCTTCATGAGATCTGTAATGCCATTCTCTCCGAGGACACAAGGAACACTAAGGAATACTTCTTTTAGTCCATAGAGGCCCTGAAAGTAAAGGCTTAATAATTAATTCTTCCGTTCTTCCTTCCTTTCCTTCCCTTCCTTTCCTTCCTACAAAGGTCTGCAACATGAAAAACAACAGTTGCTGAGTGAATGAGTATTTCACAGCTTTGTGGTAATGAATTATGGCAGAAAAATAGACCAACAGGACAGAGAACAATATAAAACAGATGGTTAGACATATTGTTCAAATTCACCAGCCATCTTTCCACATGGGCCCCAGGGTCTGGCCATGTTTGCTGGGAACCACTCTCCTTTTCCTATCTCCCTACCCCAGATCACTTCCTATCGGGGAATCACTTCAAAATTCCTATTACTTTATTCCTAACGATTTGATTCCATTTTGCTTTAGCCTGTCACATTCAGACTAGCAGGGGAGTCTTACCCAGGCCTCAACTTCCCCTTCTCCAGGAGACTAACTGCTAATACTTTTGTTAACTAGTGCTTCTTTGTTAGGTCCCTCCATTGGACATAATTGAAACTCTTAGAATAACAACTCAAAATGGAGCAAGACCTACCCACAGTGGTTCCCAATGTTACCAGATATTTGTAGAGTTAAACATGCAAAAAAACTTACTTTTATGCAATTGAATGTAATAAATACCAGGACAAAGGTCTACAAAGATAAGTCCCTCTACCACCAACACCACACCTTTCTCGGTCTCTTCAGCAGCAGCAAAGACTAGACTTTTGGAAGAGAGATGCTTGAACAAGATCAACCTCAAAAATTAATTGTTCTTCACAAATGCTCTTTTACCCCTATTTTATGTTAATGTTAAATGATTTTTCAAACATGAACATCTTACCTTACTTATGGTGGTCTCCTAAGATTCTTCAAAATACTTTCCATTAAATCAGCTACAGACAGGGAAACAGCCCCAAGAAAGGAGTCGTCTCATAGCCACTGTGGAGTTCGAAGAAATCATGAACCTAAGTTAACTTTGAAGAAATAATTGTCACTGAACATCTATTTTGTGGCAGCTTATCTGGACAATGCCACAAAACTGAAATGTTTCCATCAATAATGTCCCCTAGAAATTTCTTACATCAGTTGGTTATTTAAGGTAAACAGTCATGAGGGTAAGTACAGAGATACAGAAATTAATATGAAATCAATTTTACCATTAACAAAGACTATATTGTCAGTCAGCAGTGAGTGCCTGCTGTGTTTAGGGTTAGGCTCAGCAAGGAGTGAGACCGACTCAGTCCCTGACTGGTGAGCTAATGAAAAGTGTGGGAAATAAAACAATGTATACTTAATGGAGCTGAGCTAATCTCATCCCCCTGGCAGAACTCAGGCTCACATCTAACTTCCAGGGACTGAAAATGCAAAACAAACATACTACCTGGCAACTACTTCTCTGTGGACGTTTCCCCACTGCTCAGGATCTTTATCAGTTCCTATATCTAAGTTCAGGTCCTTCAGAGAGACCCCAGCAATGTTCACTCCACTCCACACAGGAACTAAGAAAAAGACACCAAAAAATCTTTTTATTACACGGTATTATATAACAGCATTTTTTTAAGCTTTAGCAAAACTGTTATAATTGCGCTGTCTTTCAAATAGGAATGTTCAACAAAACAAAAAATTCAGATGTCTAAGTCCTGCCCCAAATATGCTAAACTAAGATCTCCCCAGGCATAGGGCCCATAATTCTATCACCTTGGCAGAGATTCTCCACACAAGAAAGTGACAGTTTTAAACTTTCAACTACAGGTAAGTTTTAACCTTTATATGAATGGATTTCAAGGGTTCTTAGGAAAAACTAAGGAAAAAAGGACTACCATCACCACAGCACCTGTCCTCTTCCCTATAATGTTCTCCAGTTAATATAAAGAATTCGTGGGGCGCCTGGGTGGCACAATCGGTTGAGTGTCCAACTCTTGATTTCGGCTCAGGTAGTGATCCCAGGGTCGTGAGACTGAGCCCTGCGTCGGGCTCTGCACTCAGCACAAGGTCCGCTTTCTCCCCCTCCCTCTGCCCTTTCCCCCTGTGCTCAAGCTCTCACTCTCGCTCTAAAATAAATATATTTTTTAATTTTGTTACTTGGATTACAGTACTGAACTTTCTAGAGTGTCCCAAATTAAATATAAACTATATCATGTTACTTAGTGCTGCATTAAGAAAGTCTTTTGATTATAGTAACATTCTCACTTTTTTCAAATCTGAGTTTTTCTGGTAGATTATTAAAATGTGCTTAAATCCACTATTAAAAGGGTCTAGAGGGGAATAAGTCCTTTTTCCCCCCACTCAGGAGCTATTTTACTTTATGATGAAATCTCTGTATGGTCAATAACGTCTAAATATATTTCAGAGAATGAACAGTTCAGTGGTGCTTTTAGGCTTACCGCTCGAGTCTCCATGCTCTCCCAGGACCAACCCATGACAGCTTTCAGAATGGATACCAAGCCTCTGCCCAAGAAACGGAAACGGGCAGTGTCCAGATTACAGCCACTACCAATAACACGGTTTTTGGGAAATGCACTCAACTTCCAGGCTATGTAGGTTAAGATACCCACTGAGAAGAAAAAGTTCTTGTCAGAAAATAAGTTGTCAGAAAATGTTTTTATCTAACATGATACATTTTTTAGGTTTATCTAAAACTGGTAAATCTGATGTTTTATGGGAGAAAAAAAAACATGGTTCTTTATCAACTCCAACTATACCACAATTCCAACAATATCTACCCAACAGAAATAAATTATGAGGGCGCCTGGGTGGCTGAGATGGTTAAGCGTCTGCCTTCGGCCTAGGTCATGATCCCAGGGTCCTGGGATCGAGTCCCGCATCGGGCTCCTTGCTCCTTGGGAGCCTGCTTCTCCCTCTGCCTCTCTCTCTCTCTCTTGCTCTCTGTCTCTCATGAATAAATAAATAAAATCTTAAAAAAAAATTAATAAATAATGAAAAACCTTTTTGTTGCTATCTTGCATAGTCTTTGTGCAAAACACAGTAGTAGGTTCACTCCATAAAAAATTTTGAGAAACGGGTGCCTAGGTGGCTCAGTCGGTTAAGCATCTGACTCCTTTTTTTTTTTTTAAAGATTTATTTGACAGCACAAGCAGGGGGAACGGCAGGCAGAGGGAGAGGGAGAAGCAGGCTCCCCGCTGAACAAGGAGCCCGACGTGGGGCTCGATCCCAGGACCCTGAGTTCACGACCTGAGCCAGAGGCAGACGCTTAACTGACTGAGCCACCCAGGTGCCCCAGCATCTGACTCTCGATTCCAGCTCAGGTCATGATCTCAGGTTCATGGGATCGAGCCCCAGGTCAGGCTCTACACTGGGCGTGTTGCCCGCTTGAGATTCTCTCTCTCTGGCTCCCTCTGCCCCTCCCCTCTCTCCCCCTCTTAAAAAAAAAATTAAAGTAAACGAATGCTCCCTTATCAAGTCTTTTAAATGATAGTTTTCTCAGAGAATAACCCATTTAAAGCAAAAAGCTCAGACAAGGTGGGAACGGAAACAAGCACAGATCTTAGAATATCATTGTTGAGCAAAACATAATCAGGCCTTAGTCCCAGTAGGCAAAGGAAAAATTTTTGGTATAGCCTGATGGTTTGGATGTGTGAACTATTTAAAAAAAATTTTTTTTTTTAAGATTTTATTTATTTGCGAGAGAGAGAATGAGAGACAGCGTGAGAGGGAAGAGGGTCAGAGGGAGAAGCAGACTCCCTGCTGAGCAGGGAGCCCGATGTGGGACTCAATCCTGCGACTCCAGGATCATGACCTGAGCCGAAAGCAGTCGCCTAACCAACTGAGCCACCCAGGCGCCCAGGATGTGTGAACTATTTTAAAATATTAGCTTTATCAGAATTTTTTTCTTACTGAATTTAAAAAGTGGTAACTATAAGCCAAAAGAAGGTCAGTGTAGATGTGGTAATAGCAAAAATGGAATTTTTAACAAAAAAGCAATAGGGATAGAGATACTACATAGTATATGAAACAATCCAACAACATATAATAATCATGAACTCAGAAGCAACCAATAAAATGGCCTCAGAATATATGAAGAAAAATTGGGAATTCCAAGGTGAATCTGATTCATAATCAGTGGAAATTTTTAATATACCCAAGTCAGTAATTAAAAATCAGTAGAAATTAGTAATAACTTAGTAAAAGCAAACAATTAACAATATTTATATAGAATATAGAAAAATCATCATGCCCAATAAAGTTGTTTTTTCCCTTAAATACATAAGGAACATTTATAATTAACTAGATTGCAAACTAAGCCTTACTAGATTTCAAAGAGCTGATGTTAACCCTAAAAGTAACAATAAAAATACCACAGATACCTCCCAAAAAAGTACCTACTGGTAAATTTATATTCTCAAATGCCTCTTTAAAACAAAAATAAAATCAATGACAGGAGTTATTAATCATAAAGTTTAAAAGGAAGTAAAGAACAGACTATACTAGGATGAAAAAAAAAACAGTATCGATAAAATAGAAAGCTAGTTGCCAGGGAGAGGAGAACTTAAAATTAGAAAAATATTTAGCAAAACTAGGAGGGGAAAGGGCAATGTCACAAACAAATAATATTAGGAAACAGAATTAACCACAGAGAAGTTCAAAAAGTCATAAGATATGACCTTGAGGCTGGGAGGCATGATTGCGGCAGGGGGAAAGGGGGATACAACTTCTCATAAAATATGAAATACATGCCAGTACATTTAAAAACTTAGATGAAATGATCAAGTCTAGAAAACTTCCTAAAATGACTTAAGAAATGGAAAATCTGAATAAACAAATATACATTAATGAACTATTCAAAATCTATCCCCGCACCATTTCAAATTGTTTTACAGATGAGTTTTATCAAAACTTCAAGGAACAGTTCGTTCTTCTCTCATGCAACCCGTTTTTTATTTGATAACAAAAAGATTTTGGTAGGAATAGTAAAACCCTGATATTAAAATTAAGCAAAGACCAAAAGAAAAATAATAAACCCATATCACTTATTTACATAGATGCCAACAAGTACTAAATAAAATATTAACAAATATAATTAAGTGGGGTCTTTGAAAATACTTTATGACCAAGTAGAGTTTACCCCAAAAATACAAAGACAGTTCAGTATCAGAAAATCTATTAATATACCACATGAGATTTAAAGGAAAAGACATATATGATTATTTGAATTGTAGAAAAAAATTATGAAATTCCAAGCCCATTTAGAGTTTAAAAAAAACAAAACTCAGGGCGCCTGGGTGGCTCAGTTGGTTAAGCGACTGCCTTCGGTCCCAGGATCAAGTCCCGCATCGGGCTCCCTGCTCGGCAGGGAGTCTGCTTCTCCCTCTGACCTTCCCCCTTCTCATGTGTGCTCTCTCTCTCTCTCTCACTCTCTCAAATAAATGAATAAATAAAATCTTTAAAAAAATAAAAATAAAAAATAAAACTCAACAACCTAGGAAAAGCAGGAAACTTCCTTAACCTCAAAAAGATATCTATGAAAATCCAAAACAAACATTATACATAATGAAGAAAAATTAGCATTTTCATTAAAAGTCAGGAACAAGGGCGCCTGGGTGGCCTAGTTGCTTAAGCGACTGCCTTCGGCCAGGTCATGATCCCGGGGTCCAGGGATCGAGTCCCACATCGGGCTTCCCTTGCTCTGCGAGGAGCCTGCTTCTCCCTCTCCCTCTGCCTGCCACTCTCCCTGCTTGTGCTCGCTGTCAAGTAAATAAATAAAATCTTAAAAAAAAAAAAAAAAAAGAAAAGTCAGGAACAAGACAAGGATACCCACTACCAGTGTTTCCATTTAACACTGTACTGGAGATCCTCTTAGCTAATGCAATAGGGCAGGAAAAAGATAAAGGTCTTAAGAATAAACAAGTCTTTATTTGGAGATGGTACAATTATCTAAGAGAAAATGTTTGATAATCCATGAACTACTGAAATTAAAGAACAGAAAGAAAAAAGAACAGAGACATGTGAGACACCATTAAACACACCAACATATGCATTACAGTAATATAAGAAAGAGGAGAGTAAGAAGCACAGCAGTTATTTGAAGAAATAACGGCTGAAACTTCCCAAATTGATAAAACATTTATCTGCACAGATACTTCCGGAACTCCAAGTAAGATAAACTGAGATTCTCACTTAGACACATTATAGTCAAACTGTCAAAAGCCAAAGAGAAATACTGGAGATAGCAAGAGAAACCAGACTTGCTGCATACAAGGGACCCAAAATAAGTTAACGGCTGACTTCTCATCTGGAGCAGTGGAGGCTGGAAGACAGCTGAATGACATTCACAGTGCTGTAAGAGAAACTCCACCAAGAATTCTCGACCTAGCAAATCTATATTTCCAAAAATGAAGGCAAAATAGAGACATTCCCGAATAAAGAGAATTCACTGCTAGCACTTCTGCCCTACAAGAAATACTAAAGGAAGTTATTCAGGCTGAAAGGAAGTGATATCAGGCAGCAATTCGAATTGAAATGAAGAAATAAAGAGTACCGGTAATAGTGATATGTAGCAACTGTAAAAACAAAAACAAAACTATAATTTATATGTACATAATTTTATAATATCATATATAAAACAATTATAAATAAATACAATTTATATATAAAAATGTGTGTGTACACACACACCCTTATTTAAAACTGCATAAAACAATTATCTATAAAATTTAATTATTGGGCCTACAAGATATAGAGAGAAAAGGTATTTGACAATAACAACCCCGAGGAGGGAGAAGAGAAAGAAGCTAGAGTAGAGCAAGGAAGTGACACCAGACAATAACTCAAATCTAGATGAAGAAATAAAGAATACCAGAAATGAAAAATTAAGGGTAATATAAAAAACTTAATAAATATATATTTTCTTCTCTTAGCTTCTACAAAAGACACAAGATTATATATATAAAGCAATAACTGTAACACTGTATTGTTGATTTTGTTATATAAACGTAATATATAAAATAATAGCACAAAAGTCAGTGAGGGGCTGATACCATAATGGAGCAAAGTTTCTATATTTCGTTGGAATTAAATGTGCAAAAATGTGAAGTAGATCATGGTATGTTGAGCTGTATATTGTAACCCCAAGAGCAACCACTAAAAAACAAAAACCCTCAAAAACCATAGTTAAAAACAAATAAAGGAATTAAAATGGTGCTTCAGAAAATATCCCCTTAATGCAAAAAAGTCAGTAAAGGAGGAACTGAGGAACAAAAGAAGATATAAGACAGATAGAAAACAAAGAGAAAAATGGCCAAAATAAATCCAAACATATCAATAAAAATATTCAATGTGAATAAATAATCCATTCAAAAGACAGTTTTTCGAACTGAATAAAACAAGATCTAATATTGCTCTGTAGAAGAGTCACATTGTAAATTTAAAGATATAAATAGCATATGAAACAAATCTAACACTGTTAACTACACTGGAATAAAAATAAAACTATAAATAGGTTGAAAGTAAAAGGATGGAAAATTATACACCATACAAATGTGAGTCTGAGTAGTTCTATTAATGTCAGACACATTTTTTTGAAGTTACTAGAAACAAAGAGGGATATTTTAAAATAATAAAAAGTAATTCATCAGTAAGTTATAACAGTTATAAACATAGGCCCCTAAAATACATAAAGCAAACTGACAAAACTAAAGGGAAAAGTAAACGATTCAATAACAAAAACTGAAAACTTCAACACCCCGCTCTTGATTATGGATAGAACTACTCAGGTAATCAGCAAGGACACAGAAGACCTGAAAAACCAGTTAGAACTAAGTTACACAGAACCCCAACAGCAGAATATACATTCTCAAGGGCACATGCATCTTGTCCATGCTAGGCCACAAAAGAAATTTCAACAAATTTAAGAGAGTTGAAATACAAAGTATATTCTTATACCAGAACAGACATTTGAAATCAACAACATAAGAAAATCAGAAAAATTCACAAGTATTTGAAAAACAACACGTTCCCCTTAAGTAACAAGTGGTTCGAAACACAATCTGAAGAGACTCTTCCTCCCACTGCCAAGTCATACAGCGGCGGAGGCTCGGGTGCCAGGGCCCAGGCAGGCACTGCTGCCAGAGGTGTGGTGGACACCCCACGGCTTCACCAGAGGTGCTGAAGACGCCCTCATCCACAATGCAATGTGGAATTAATGTGGAATTAATGAAGATGCCAAAGCCTTAGAGAAGCACCAAGCCCATCTTTGTGTGTTTCATCCAAATGTGATGAGCCTATGTACGTCAAGTTGGTGAAGCTCCTTTGTGCTGAGCACCAAATTAACCTAATTAAGGTTTGACAACAATGAGAAACTAGGGGAATGAGTAGGCATCTGTAAAACTGACAGAGGGAAAACCCTATAAAGTGACTGGTTGCTGTTGTGTGGTGGTTAAGGACGATGGCATAGAATCTCAGGCCAACGAGGTCATCAAGGAGTACTTTGGATGCAAGAAAAGAAATCAAAAACTTGGCTCTTGCTCCTCAAAAGAGAAAAAAATATCTTAAGAGAAATTTAAAAATACTTGAGACAAAAGAAACAAAAACACTATATACCAAAATTTATGAGATGCAGCTTCTCTGAGCTTAAAGGAAAATCAATACCCATAAATGCCCACTACAAAACAAAAAAGATTTCAAATCAATAACCTAACCTTCTATCTTAAAAAATAAGAAAAAGAAGAGCACACTAAACCCAAAGGAAAGAGAAGAAAAGATAATGAAGATTAGGATGCAAATAAAAATGAAGCAAAATAGAAAGTCAATAGAGAAAATTAATGACATCACAAATGGGTTCTTTGAGAAGATCAACAAAATTGAAAAACCTAGTCTGGCCAAGCTAGATTGTCCAAGAAAAAGAAGAGAAGGAATCAAATTACTAAAATCAGGAATGAAAGAGGGGATCATCACTATCGACTTCAGAGAAATAAGATAATATGGGAATAATATGAACTATGAGCCAACAAATTAGATAATTTACATAAATAGGTAAATTCCTGGAAAGACAGAAACTACTAAAACTACTCAAATAGAAAATCTGAATAGACATACAAGAAAAAGAGATTAAATCAGTAATTGGGAAATCTTCCCAAAAGCAAAGGCTTCACTAGGGAATTCTACTAAACATTCAAACAATACCAGTCCTTCACAAACTCTTCCAGAATGGAAGAAGGAACACTTCACTACTCATTCTGTGAGGACATTATTACCCAAAGGTAGACAAAGACCCCTCTGGAAAAACATTTTCCCTCAAGAATGTAAATATGAACATCCTCAACAAAATGTTAGCAAACTAAATCCAACAGCATTAAAATAGATTATACATAAGGACTAGGGAGATTTATCCCAGAATTGGCTTAACATCCAAAAACCAATTGGTGTAACCCATTAATAAAGTAAAAACAAAAAAAGAGTGTCTCAAGAGACAAAAAGCATTTGACAGGGGCATCTGGGTAGCTCAATAGGTTAAGCATCTGCCTTTGGCAGCCAGGGTCCTGGGATCGAGCCCTGGGTCAGGCTCCCTGCTCAGCGGGGAATCTGCTTCTCCCTCTCCTTCTGCCCCTCCACACCCCCGGCTCTTTCTCTCTCTCAAGTAAGTAAATTAAATCTTTAAAAAAAAAAAAAAAAAGCATTTGACAAAATCCAACACCCATTCATGGTAAAAACCCTCAACAAACTAGGAATAGAACAGAATGTCCCCAATATAATAAAGAGCATCTATGAAAAACATACAGTTAACATTATCCTTAAATTGGGAACTAAGGTAAGGATGCCCACTCTCACCACTTTTATGCAATACTGTATTAAAGGTTTTAGCCAAGGCAATTATGCAAAAAAGAAAGAAAAGCCATTCAGAGTAGAAGGGAAAAATAAAACTATATTCACAGACATGATCTTGTATACAGAAAATTCTAAGAAACTACTATCTTAAATCGACTAATCTAAAAATCTAAAAAAGTGGAAGATTTGTAGACTGAAAACTATAAAACATTGCTGAAAGTAATTAGAGAAGTCCTAAATAAATAAATGGGAAGACATCCCACAGACATCAGTCGGAAGACTTAGTATTGTCAAGATGGAAATACTACCAAAACCAGTCTACAGATTCATTGTACTCTTTATCAAAATCTCTGCAGGCTTTTTTGCAGACATTGACAAGCTGGTTCTAAAATTCATGTGGAAATGCAAAGGATTCAGAAAAGCCAAAACAATCTTGAACAAAGTTGGAGGAGTTAACACCTCCTAATTTCAAAACTTACCACAAAGCCACAGTAATTGACACATGTCTAAATAGTATGGAGTGATCTTCATGATATGTTATTAAACTAAAGAAGAGGACGAGGGACTCCTAGCTGGCTCAGTTGGAGGAGCGTGCAACTCTTTATCTTGAGGTTGTGTGTTCGAGCTCCACATTGGGTGTGGAGAGTATGTAAATAAAATAAAAAGGATAGAGAAAAGTGTACATAGAAACAAAAAGCGTTTTATAAACAATAAAAATTTTCAACGACTACTTATTTAAAAATGGAGGCTAAAGGGAAAAGAGGACAGAGATAGAAGCTAGACTTCTTGTAGCCATGTAAATATTTAATAAAATTATCAAACAAAAAAATATCAAAATTTAAATAGCAGTTCCTTGGGGCGCCTTGGTGGTTCAGTCAGTTAAGCGTCTGCCTTTGGCTGAGGTCATGATCCCGGGGTCCTAGGATTGAGCCCCGCATCGGGCTCCCTGCTCGGCGGGGAATCTGCTTCTCCCTCTTCCTCTGCACCTCCCCCTGCTTGTAAATCCTCTCTCATGCTCTCACTCTCTCAAATAAATAAAATCTTTAATAAATAGCAGTTCCTCGGTATCAAAATTGAAATGAATAAACGTAATCATGTACTCAGTTTTGTCCTACCTGCAGACAAAACCTATTCCAAATGACTTTAAAATACAGTAATTTGACTGAATATCCCAGCCCAGAGTTCTGAGCTCCAGACTCAGCTACCTGTTTGATATTTCTTCCTGAATGTTTTCAGATATCTGGAATTTAACATGTCTCAATTGGAAGTCTTGATTTTTCTCCCCTAAACCCAACAACCTCTCCTACTTCCCTCACTGACTCCCACCCCTTGAGAGCATCCAACCCGGGTAAATGGAGCCACCATCCAATTAGTTGCTCAAGGAAAAAAAAATCTAGAAGTAATTTTTTATTCCTTCCTGTCCCTCACTACATACAATCAGCAGTCCTGCACATTTGATCTCCAAAATATATCTTGAATTTGTCCACTTTATTCATGCACCAGTGAGGAGTTGTACAATTCTGGAAAGTCAGGCAGTAAACTAGAGTGCTACTTTCACTTCTGCACCCTCAATAATCTGGAAAACAGCTCAGATATGAAAACCTTTAGAATGTAAACTTCAAAAGTCATATGATTAAACAAATTATGCTTTCATATGTGCTAGTGTTTAAGGAAATCTTCATTATAGTAATACACATTGATTACAACTGTGCAGAATATGTTACTTTAACAAAATCAGAACACATTCTGGTTATTACATCAGTTTAGAATTTAAATATTTTTCTCCGGGCCCCTGGGTGGCTCAGTCAGTTAAGCAGCTGACTCTTTATTTCTGCTCAGGTCATGATCTCAGGGTCCTGGGATCCAGCTATGAGTCAGGCTTCATGCTCAGTGGGAAGTCTGCTCCAGGATTCTCCCTCTCCCTCTCCCCCTCCCCTTACTCACGCTCTCTCCCTCTCTCCAAAAAAATAAATATCTTTAAAAAAATATTTTTTTTCTACCAAGTTACTAAACCCACCCCCATAAAAATTCTTCAGTGAACAATCAAAACAAAGCTGACATGGATTGGAAACAAAAAATCAGTTTGCAGCATGGACTATATTGGATAATACTGGGAATAATTAATTTAAACATGGACACATTTTGCTGGACTAAATCAAGGTGTTTCTCCTTTTATCTGGCGTGCACCTGCTTGATAATCACTATGTTGGAGTTTGCAGTGACAAGGTAATCTGGGGAAAAATTTGAATAGAAAATATATTATGGAAGAAAACATCTGACATTTAAGTACACCTTTCCTGTTAGGCTCAATCACCACACTGTGTTTACTAAAGAGTGGGGTTTTTTTAGATCTACTATGCCCAAAGCACTCTTTTAGATTCAGGAAATGTCACTAAGTTTTACTAAACTTATTGAAGTTTTCCTTGGACATTTTTAAAAAACCTCCTAACTGGGGTGCCTGGGTGGCTCAGTCAGTTAATCATCTGCCTCAGTCTGTTAATCGTCTGCCTCAGGTCATGATCCCAGAGTCCTGGGATCGGGCCCCACATCGAGCCCCACATCGGGCTCCCTGCTCGGGTGGGAGTCTGCTTCCCCCTCTCCCTTTGCCCCTCTCCCCACTCGTGCTCACTCACTCTCTCTCAGATAAATAAAATCCTTAAAAAAAAAAAAAAAAGAACTTAGGCTTTTGAGTCAAATAGAACTGAGTTCAAATCCTTATTCCACTTAACTTCAGTTCACAGATGCATCATCTGTAAAACCTCATAGAGTTGTGCTAAGGATTAAATAATACACATAAAGTGCTTAGCTCTGGCACAGTGTCTGGCACAAAACAGACAATCGATTAACGATAATTGTTATGATAACTAGTATTACTGCTGCTCACAGGAAATCAGTCTGGTGCTGTAGGAAACCCTGAAAACAAATGGAAGTAAAACCTAATGAAATCTGAACAAGATGTTATGAGTGTACAGGGAGCAACCAACTTTGTAAGAACTGAGGAAGAGGCACCTGGGTGCCTCAGTTGGTTAAGCGTCCGACTCTTGATTTTGGCTCAGGTCCTGATGTCAGGGTTGTGAGGTCAAGCCCCATGTCAGGCTCCTCGCTCAGCAAGGAGACGGCTTGAAATTCTCTCTCCCCCTCTCCCTCAATCCCTCCCCCTGCTCACGCTTGGACGCAGGCGTGTGCTCTCTCTCTCTCAAATAAATCAATCTTAAAAAAAAAAGAAGAAGAACTGAGGAAGTCTTCATAAAGGGAGATAAAGATATGATTTTCTTATTTATTCATGTAGCATTAGAATAATTATAGTACTTAACTATGACATTAATCTTTACTAGAAACAAAGTTTGGCATTTTCATGAAAGGGCTGCCATGTTGAAGATCCATTGTCTCACCAGTCAATTTGCCTTCATCAACATCCACAAAGGCAAGTTCATCACTCAAACACTAAAAGAAATTAGTCAAAAGCAGGGGGAGGGAGTGAGCCTCTTAATTAAGTGCAGAATGAAAGAAAATTCTTATACCATCAATCTATGTGTACCTTATGAGTTATTAGACTCAAAAGGAGACATAGTATGTTCAACATTTCATGATACAAAAGTCCAAACCAGAAGAGATACAAGGAAAGTTTCAGTTCACACTTAGGAAAACAAGAGAAATTGTTTAATAAACAGAAGAGTCTCTGAAGGTAGTGAACACCTCTTTATGCTGAGGCTGCACAATGACAAAGCAGGGATTCTGTAGAAGGAATTTCTCATCAGACTATGAGCTCCTTGAGAACAGGAAGTGTTTATTCATCTCCACTGTGATGCTTCGCACCAACCTAGCACATAGGAGCTCAATAAGTTTTTTAAATAAATGGATTAAAATATAAGGCCCCTTCCAACTCTAAAATTTTATAGCTCTATAATCGGGCAATACTACCTGCGAAAATTAATCAGTACTATTATTTCTAGCATACTACGTAAGAAAGGAGGGAAAATAATGTATTTGTATCTGCAAAAGAAACACTTGAAGATACACAAGAAACTAATTTAAATGGGTGCCTATAGCAGATGTTGGAGGAAAGCCTGGATGGAAACTAGATGAAATATATACTTCGCCAGGTATATCTGTTTTTATTACTTTTATTTTGTAATCTTGTGAATGTATTATTTTTTGAAAAAAATGTTTTAAATAACTACAAATTTTTATGAATTCTAAGTAACTAAAATTTTCACTGAAAAAAATGACTGTTCTAGTACTTAGAAATAAATAATCAAGCATCTACAATTTAAGCATATGTCCAACTTATATTGTTGGATATTTTACTTTATTCTAATTAATAGAAATCCAAAGTCAAGCACTTTAAATTTTAAACTACATCATAATTGATTAGCTCAGAAGTCTAAACTCTATCACGAGGGAAATGCTGTTGCTTAATGAGACGCCAATGCTTTCTGAATACTCTGAATTATTCAGTGATTGTAGTAGTATATAGCAGGATTTATATAGTATCGATAAAATTATCTTTGAAAAGCTAATTTTTAAAATGTACTGTTACCCCAGTAACAATGAGCACGCTCAGCACCCAGATCTTGGTTTATATAGTACCATTCTCCAGTAACAGGAACTAGGGATCCTTGGAAAAAAGGTTGATTTGGCCCTGGAGCAGAAAATATACAAGATGAAGAAGCTGAAACATAGTGCCAAAAAGTAAGGAAGTGCTCAAAACAAAACAAAAGCCTTATGTCGATGGGGTATGTCAAAGGCACACAGTAGTCAACTGAATAAGCTTCCAGTGGCCAAAGATGGAACAATTTGAGAAACAAAATCAATGAAGACATACTGGATTATAACCCAAAATATAAAATCCATGAATCCATACTAATATTTACAAATGAATTAATAGGGTGGAAGAAACAAATCTCCCATGCAGAATTCCAAATAATTTATGTAGACATTCCACTCTCAGAGGAAGCGTAACTCCCTACCTCTTTAAGTGTGGGCTGTACATAGAGACTTCCTTCCAAAGAGCATAGTATGGAAAGGGGGAAAAAAAGAGTAACTTTAAGTAGAGAAACCTAATACTATCTCAGCCAGGTGACTGAGGTCAACATCAACCATGATAAATCATGTTTACAGTATGTACTCTGGTTATGATGTGATGAAAATGTCACTTTAAATCTGTGTCTTCCTCCCAAAAATCCATAACCCATCTAACCATGAGAAAAATACCAAATTCCAATAGAGGGGCATTCTACAAAATACCTGACTAATAATCCTCAAAACTGCCAGTCATCAAAAACAAAGTCTAAGAAACAGTCAGTCTAGAGGAGCCTAAGGAGACATGATGACTAAGTGTAATGTGGTACGCTTGATGGGATCCTGGAACAGAAAAAAAGGGCATTAGGTAAAAATTAAGGAAATCTGGGTAATGTATGGATTTTAGTTAATGATAACGTACAGATGTTGGCTCATTAATTATGACAGATATACCATATGATGTAAATAACTGGATGTGAGGTAAAGATAGAACTCCGTACTTTTCAATTTTTCTGTAAATCTAAAACTGTTATTAAAAAAATAAGGTCTAGGGGGCGCCTGGGTGGCTCAGTCGGTTAAGCGGCTGCCTTCGGCTCAGGTCATGATCCCAGGGTCCTGGGATCGAGTCCCACATCGGGCTCCCTGCTCAGCGGAGAGCCTGCTTCTCCCTCTCCCTCTGCCTGCCTCTCTGCCGACTTGTACTCTCTATGTCAAATAAATAAATAAAATCTTAAAAAAAAAAAAAAAAAAATAAGGTCTAAAAAAATAAGTCCATAAAAAAGTATTTTAACTCAATCTCTCTGGACACTTTCCATATTTATAAAAATGAAGGTGGGTAGAATATCCACTCTCCGCATTTGCTATCCTGTACTTTCTCCCTCTTAACATGCATTTGGCTTTTATTCTTTCATTCAACTACTATCTATTACACTAGGCATGGTTCTAGACTTGGGATACAGCAATAAATGGAATAAAGATTCCTGCCCTCATAGATATCACATTATAGTAGTGAAAGTTTATGTATTGTGGTATAATTCAGTAATTTTCAAAAACATTGCCATTTCTTTACTAGGTTTGTACCATAAATTTCTGCCAATAAAGTAATAAACAATTCCTACAGACAATTATTCCTTATCAGCAAGGAGCTATTTAAGATATCACCACCTCGGGACACCTGGGTGGCTCAGTCGCTGGGCGTCTGCCTTCGGCTCAGGTCATGATCCTAGGGTCCTGGGATCGAGTCCCGCATCAGGCTCCCTGCTCCGCGGGGAGCCTGCTTCTCCCTCTGCTTGTGCTCTCTCTCTCTGACAAATAAATAAAATCTTAAAAAGAAAAAAAAAAAAAGATATCACCACCTCCATGGGGCACCTGGGTGGCTCAGTTGGTTGAGCACCCCACTCTTGATTTGGGCTCTGGTTATGATCTCAGGGTCCTGGGATGGAGCCCTGGGTCGGGCTCCGACCTCCGCATTGGGATTTTTTCTCTCCCTCTGCTTCTGCGCCGCACCCCACCCACCCCGCTCACACTCTCACACACTCTCTCGCTCTCAAATAAATAAATAAATCTTAAAAAAAAAAAAAAAAGTATCACCACCTCCTTGAATGAAAGAAGTTGCCAAGGCTAGGGCCAGGAGAGGAAGAGATTAAAGTGAGCCTTAACCTGGGACTTTGTAGGGGTATTGTGCACCACATTTTCTAAGACATACAAATGCTATACTTGTCAGCATCAGAGAATTCAAGCTCTAGGAGCTTGTGGCTATTACTTTCTTTTTATGGATAGGGCCCAATCCATCCCTATCAAAGCAAGATAGTAAATAAATCTTTTACTTCAAGGTTTTCTGTACATATTATCTCTATACTTATCTATTCATGCAACCTGCCTTTTTTCCTCCTTCATAAAACAGACCTAATAATTACTTTTTGGGATTTTATTAAATAACATATATAAAGTATATTGTTTTCATTATTATTGATGTTGACAACAAATGTATTGGTTTTCATGTACGTGTATTCTTCATTAGCAATGACGACACTGCTGATAAAGGCATTATAGTTGATAGGACAAAATGAGTCACTGGGAATTCATATGATTGCTAGGAGCCGCAGTTGACAGAGGCTGACGTTCTTAGTGCCTTAAGGACACTTAGGTCATCTAGATGAAACCCGGGGCCAATCCTTTAAATCCAATAATCATGTCAGGATTAAAGGCTATAGAAAGGTAGCTTAAGGAAATTTTATAGATATTCCATTAATAAAAGCAAAGCATAGCTCCAAGAGTTTATTTTTACGAAAACATTATGGATTCAAACCAGGGTAATGTTCTTAGAAAGGGGTCAGAATCTTTTTAGTCCTGTGTCTAGCCATTTAACTGGAAGCTAACTTAATCTGCCACATCAATACTAAGAACTAACTAAAACTAACCCCACTTGGATAAGGAAGAAGGGAAATAAAGATAGAGACTAGGAAATAGGAGAGAGATTTTTAAAGGAAAAAGATTATTATATTGTACTAGTAGGACACCCACCACAACGGACAGGTTGTACACTTCTTTTCTGCCATCTATTTCTTCAGTGTGTGTGTGTGTGAGCTGTTTCCCAGTCAAGCGAAGGGGTACTTCATACGGTCACATCACATGAGCGGAAGTGAAAGGTGTCAACATTCTAACCCATAGGATACCATCATAAAAACTAGAAAAAGCACCCTGCTCTGGGTGAAACAATTAGAAAAGCGCACCTTTACCTCTGGACTAAACCAGCAGGGACTGGATAGGGCCCCCCATTCACCCCTTTAACTGGATACAACCTGCACAACCATATGCAGTAGCCTTACATCCAAAGGAGGGAAACTTCGTTAACCCTATGGCAGAGAACACATAACTTACTTTCAATAATACGCTGGCTGCACAGGCCACACCAACGGCTCCAGTTCCTATAATGGAGATTTTACTGTGATGAGCGGCCTCCTCTGAAGTGAAATTCTTAGTAAGTTCACCCTTGACAGTCGCCATCTTGGAAACCTAACAGAGTTGAGGAAAAACTGCAAAGCCACTTCCAGATTCGGAACTGGTCTACAGTGAGAGAGGCCTCATAGAGAACTCCTGGGTCCCTGTGGGAAGAGAGGTGCTGTAGACCCAACAGAGAACGACAAAAGTGGCTGGCAAAGAAGCTGGGTGGTTTCTGGCCAGCACCCCAACACCCAGGAGGCAAACCAAGGGGGTGGGAGAGTGGGGAGAAGGGTGGTGTAAGTTAAGAGGAATTAAGGAGTGAAGGCAAAGGGGCTGCTCCACCAAAAACGATACGACAGTCAGGACACCTGTTCCTCCCCTCCCCACCCCCTAGCCCAGCTCTCAGCTCCAGCACTGAGCTCCGGCCCAAGACCGCCAGGCGCGCGGTACTTCCGGCCACACTTACACGGGTGAAGGGCCAGCCACCCCTGACCGGGATGCGTGCGGTCTGCAAGGGACACAGAGCCATCCTCAGGCAAAAGAAATTCGCTCCCGCGGCGCCCACGCTCCAGCTGGTCTGCAGGACTCCAGCAGCCGAGTACATGGCCACCCTCTCAGGAGGCAGACGAAAAGAAGGGAGGAAAAGGGCAGAACTGTCGGAGGCTGCAAGGGGGAAAACCGTTGGCTACTGAGGCTGCGCAAGGCCCCGCCCAGCTCGTGCGGCCCTCGTGGGGTCTTCGCACACCTGGAGCAGAGGATCGGCCAGGAGGCGGGCTCTGATGTACTGCACCTGCCCCTGCGCCGGCTGCTCGTCACCTGCACCAGCGGAGGGCTGAGGTTTCTGTAGTTGGCGGGCTTCAGGGAGGCTCCTTGGGCTCCTGGGCTCCAAGAGCTCGAGGTGCAAAAGATAACAATGAACTAGAGAAGGGCACCTGGGTGGCTCAGTTAGTTGAGCGGACTGCCTTCGGCTCAGGTCATGATCCTGGAGTCCCAGGATGGAGTCCTGCATCGGGCTCCCTGCTCAGTGGGGAGTCTGCTTCTCCCTCCGACCCTCCCACCCCCTCATGCTCTCTCTCTCTCTCATTGTCTCTCAAATAAGTAAATGAAATCTTAAAAAACAACAACAATGAACTAGAGAGTCTCAGCTATCAAACCGAGTACTGCTTGCCCAGAACTCATCCACTGGAGAGCCCGAGTAAATTTATTTCTAACCAAACCTTGTCTGGATGTATCCAAAAAGGGCTTTTTGACTCTCCCTTGGGAACTTTTCCCCAGAGCAGCTGGAGAAAGATCTGCATGCTACTTTTAACCACCCACAAATGTGAGCCAAAGCAGAGAGAGTAAAAATTTTAAAACCTTCTATGCAAAGGGGATTTTTAAATAAGATATGAAATCCTAAGAATTTGATCAGTGCAGGGCTGATAACCATTTCCACTAGTGGATGGGAAAGCTTAACTCATTATTTATGAAGTAGTTAAATGCAGAATCCAAAATTCCCCTCTTATCCTTTGGGATACACCAAGGTTTCTAGTTCTCTTGTCCCACCACGTTCTACCTAATTGTTTTCTAACTCATTTGTGAATCATAATACATAATACACCTCTGACAAATTCTTTTAGAAGAAATAGAGCAGTGTTTCTCAAACTTTTTTTCATTATCTCTCCCTCAAGGGCCTTTTTAGACTTTCTCTGCCGATCATTCAGCTCCACCCACCCCCAGCATGAAATTAAATATTAAAGAATAAGAGGGGCAGCTGGCTAGCTCTGTCCATGGAGCAAGCGACTCTTGATCTCGGGATTGTGAGTTCAGCCCCCATGTTGGGTGTAGAGATTACTTAAAAATAAAATCTGAAAAAAAAATAAAGAATAAGATTTTGTCTGGTAAGGTTGAACTTCAGGCAGCGAAACCCTTGTAATATCTAATATTTTCCCCCAAACCCCCCCATAACCAATTTTACACTCTTGGGGGTGATATTGCCCCCTGTTGAGAATACACCATGTGGAGCAGTTTTACTTCCTAGAATATTCCTTGTAGAAACTATATTTTGCACCCTTTCAATATCTGCAAGGATTTCCTAAAATGAAGTTTTAATTTGTTGTACAAAGAACAGCTTTAAAAAAAAAAAGGCAAAATCCACATTAGACTCCCCCATCCCTGCTATCCTAACTAAACTCTCTCATGATCCTGTTTTGTGCATTCAAAAGAAGAGGAAACAAGGAAAAAGAATAATGGGAAACTAATCATGTTCAGCAGGAGAGGACTAGAATGAAAACTATTCAGACTGCAAGAATAAGAATATGAATTGCGACTCTCTGCCCAATTAGCGCCCCTCCACTAGAGCCGTGTAAGTGCTTAGGACCTGCATATCTGTCTTCTAATGTTTCTCACTAATCCTGTCCTAGTCTATTATAAATTATTTTGGTCCTGATTTCTTAGTTTTAATTGTGTATTTCCTATAACTGCCTTAAATTGTGAAATCAAGGAAATATTTCATATATATTTGTTCTATATGTATATATAAATCAGAAGTACATATATGCACTCATATACATGCATGTCAATAATCAATTAGTTGAGGTACCCTAAATACTGTGAGATACTTGAGGGCATAAATCATGTCATATTGACCTCATAACCATAATACAGCAAGCATAGCTGTAGTTTGCTCAACAGATGACCTAGAAAATGGTCTAAGCTTCCTGTGTGGCATTTCAACAGAGACACCAAATCAACTATTTGAGTTAATGTGATTTGGAATAATGCTTACAGGTTTGAAGACATTCCATTTAATTTTTTTATACCATAAAAGTTTTATTTCTGTTTTCTTCTGATATACATGGTCTTAAAGATAAGTACTTAGTAAAGATCATACATAGACACATGAAGCTAATGAAGCAATATAAAGTAAATATGCCTGTGCCCTAATAGAAGAATGAAATTTTGACACTAGAAAAAGTGCTGGTTGTTTTGTGAGAAAAATCATAAGTTTTATATTATAATGGGTTGTTATACATACTCTACTAAACTTGAAGTCAACTCTTATATATGACATACCTCAGAAGTAAAACTTGCATCTGTATAGGTTGGGTATCATTAAAACAGAGCTATAAGAGATTCATAGAGAGGAGAAATCTCTTTACCATTTCTTTTTCCGAGCCTTGAGGGACTGAAATTATGTCATGGGTCTCCAATTTTTTTTATTTTTTACAGATCAGATTAAAATACTTTCAAAATGTAAAATATACAGTCTGATATCTTCTGTTCTATAAAACAGTGGAACATTAAGAGGCTTTAAAATATCAACTCTTTTTGGACATTCCAGAGTGTGTCTGCACTCTTCTTAAAAAAGGCCTCCTCCTCCGAATTCAAGTTAACTTTCACAACATCTGAGACACCATTTCGCCCCAAGACACAAGGGATACTGAGAAAGATTTCTTCTTTTATTCCATATAAGCCCTAAAAGGCAAAATTAGATTATTGTTCAGTAACCTGATATAGAAAAGCAGTTATGCAAGAGAGCTTCAGAGTAAGAGGATACCAGGGAGACCATGGAGTTCACTAGAATCAGAGAGTGGGCAGAGTAATTAATACTGATCCTAATGTCCTATGTCTATGCAGAGTTTGTGTTCAAGGACATGAAGAACATACCAAAGGCCTTCAAAGGGACCAATAAAGGCACCATCTACTTTACCCCTTACCAGTTCCATTTTTCTGTCCAAAGAAAAGATGCCATCCAATCCTTTATGATGCCATTTTATCTGATAAAGGACTGCAAAATCAAGCAGCCTGGGTTTGGTATAAACTACATCACCAGAACCGTGAAGGCTGAAGCAGGAAGTGGCTGGGAAGACTGCTTTGTATAAGTTGACCTTTACACCAAGAGGCACCCTTGAGTCGGACGATAGATGCTACAGGTGACATCTCAATCCTCCAAAGGTGAAGCCTCTAACAGAGCCTATAGGTACTCTCACATGCCTAGCAGGGCCTTTGTCTTTTCCCTGCCAGTTACCAATGGAATGTACCCCTGTCCTTCTGGCTACTTCTATCTACCACTCCATCTGACTTCTATCCAGGACCTCCCATGACGAACATGGAATAGTTGCAACCATGGCCACCACCCTATTCTGGGCTCCTGGAGTCTCCAGCCAGCAGCCCTGATGTTCCCTCCACTCCTGCAGCTGAAGCCAAGGTCACAGAAGCAGCTGCCAGAACCGATTACGACCTAGGCAACAAACACAAGGCCTACATGCCCACAAACCAGTTTCTGCCACCTTCCTACTACCCCCTGGAAGATAAGACCCGGTAGGCCCCTCACACCTCCCTGCCTTCCACCACTCTGCTCTTTCCTATCTACCCCTGGGGTTGAGTCTAGGGTTGGAGGAGGCAGTGGGATGGTCTTGTTCTTCCTCCTTCCTTCCTTATAATTAAACATTTACCAGGAACTAGCATGGAGGGAAAGAAGAGGCTCCTTGACTCTGGACTGCTGCCTCCCAGCTTCCCACAACAGCTCAGAGCCCACAGGAGCTACTCAGCCAAGCTTCCCTCTCACTATCTCTGGGGCTCTCCTAGGATCTCAGGGTGCGCCCCTTGCTCCTGTTTCACTCTAGTCTCCCACAGAGGGACTGTGGCCACCCCTCCACCACAGTGCACCTCCCTCATTTTGGTAGGCACTTTATATTCAAACTCAAAAGCTCTATCACACCAGCCATCACACACTGTCTTCCTCTGAGGGCCCCTGCCAGCCTATACTCACATTCCCTCCACTCCGGTCTATGCCTAGCCATGGAAGGCCACAGTCCTGCCAGACTGTCAGCCCACACTCCATTCCCAGCCAGGCTCCAGCTCCAGTTACACTCACCTTGCCTTGACTTTCCTGCCCTTGGTCATTCTGTTGCCACCTCTGTGTAACTTTTGGAGCTTCAGCATGAGTTGCTAGGGATTGGGTGGCATCAGAAACAAGGCCACTGTGGCTGAGGAGGAAGCCCCTCTGCTTCCCTGTTAGTGTTTTGGGAATTTGTTTCCCCTCTGCTCCCTCTGTCTGTCTTCTAGAAGGGGCTTCTCGGACTAGAATTGGAGAATGTATATCCATCCCATCATGCCATCTGGGGGCTGCTAGGTGGGCTGGAAATAAGGGTCCTGGCCCCTGGGGCCTGGCCCTGCCTGGTCCTATGTACTGACCATGACCTGCTACCCAGCCCCCTCTTTTCTTTAAGCTTCATGCCTGGTTGACAATATGACCCCTGAATACACTAAAATTGGCTCTCATTTGCTGCTGGACTGGCCATGAAATGAGGAAAGTCTATTTAAAAAGAATTCCCTAGGGCGCCTGGGTGGCTCAGTTGGTTAAGCGACTGCCTTCGGCTCAGGTCATGATCCTGGAGTCCCTGGATCGAGTCCCGCATCGGGCTCCCTGCTCGGCGAGGAGCCTGCTTCTCCCTCTAACCCTCCCCCCTCTCATGTACTCTCTCTCTCTCTCATTCTCGCTCTCTCAAATAAATAAATAAATCTTTAAAAAAAAAAAGAATTCCCTATATATTTTTTTAAAAATCCAGCAATATATTAATATGACATAAACTGTGTACCTTATTTATTTGCTGAAATGTAAATAAAATTGAAATAACTGGGGTAAAAAAATATAAGAGTATATGAATGATTATGCTCTTAATGTCAAATATTTAAGTTTTCCTATAAAATATAACTTGTCACTAGAGGGTATTATGCTAAGCGAGATAAGTCAGTCAGAGAAAGATAATTATCATATGATCTCACTGATATGTAGAATTTGAGAAACAAGGCAGAGGATCATAGGGGAAGGGAGGGAAAAATAAAACAAGATGAAACCAGAGAGGGAGACAAACCATAAGAGACTCTTAATCTCAGGAAACAAACTGAGGGTTGCTGGAGTGGAGCGGGGTAGGAGGGATGGGGTGGCTGGGTGATGGACATTGGGGAGGGTATGTGCTATGGTGAGCGCTGCGAATTATGTAAGACTGATGAATCACAGACCTATACCCCTGAAACAAATAATACATTATATGTTAATAAAAAAATAAAATAAAACTTGTCCACTAATTTGTATAGTAAAAACTATGAAATTCCCATATTACTCATTCTCAGTCTCTTCTCAGAGCATTTGACACCTCCCTGTCATTGCCTCAGGAGCACCCTCGGGGTAATTGCTTATTCTCCCATAACCCCTGCATATCCTCAAAAAGGAGGGGTGTACTCATTCTGTACTCATTGTCTCTTTCAAACCATTAGTCCCCTACTCTCTTAACATTCCCCCTATTTTTTGTAGCTCATCTACTAATGACCATTTACTAATCTCTTGGTTACTCCATCTCATTCATAAAAGACTGACACCTAGCTTACAATCTTTCCTCTCTGTCCCAACTTCTACGATTAACCTTGGTGACTTCATTGTCCATGTGGATAAACTAACCATAACCAAGTCCCTTGACTTCTTCAGCTCATAGAACCTTCTCTTACCACCCCAAGGATCCTACTGTGGACCTTGTTAGAGGGTTCCTCCCTATCCAACTTAGATCCCATGATTCATCCTGTAACCCTTTCACCATACACTAAGACCCTCTGCCCTATTTTAATTTTCAGTTTATAAATATTTCTTAAATTCCTTATTATTCATTTTCCTCTTATAATTTATTCATTTGTACGCAGATCATATTTAAGGGCCAAGCTCTTGAATTTTGTCTGTGACCCTTTAGCAGAAAGTCAAACCCATTATTAACATGTATATAAGCCAAAAGCTACACCTCCCCCATCCCTCCCTTCTACTTTCTCCCCCACCTCCCCTTTTCATGCTCCAGCAAGTAAAACCCACACCCAGATAAATTCAGCTATCTTCTCTCTCCATTCCTGTGCTCAGATCCCTGGAGAAAACTACAGAATAAAGTTAATCTTTAACTTACATTAAAATTAATCTTAATTAATTAGTTAATTCATACCAACCTCAAATAAGCATCCACCTAACAGCAATTCTGCTTTTTGGGGGGTCAAATTCTATTTCTCACTATCTACAAAGATGATTTCAAATCTTCTCAAACATCTGACTTCTCTATACATCCCCCGATTCTCAGTAGGTGATTTTGTCTCTTTTCATTAAAAAGACAGAAGTCATCAGATGCATCCAATGCCAAACTTATAAATCTACATGATTCACTGCCTATCCTCTATTATCTCCTGTTACAACAACTGGCTCTCTCTCCTTTCTAAGACTAATACCTTCATCTATGCTCTGGATCCCACCCCCTCTGCTTATTTACTTCTATCTTCAGTATCTTCTTTTACTATCAGCATCTTATCTTAAAAAAAAAAAGAACACAGACTTGCCTGGCCTTGATTTTCCTCTCCAATTACTACTACTCTCTTTCCTTACCTTCACAGCCAAATACCTCAAAAGAGCTGTTTATACTTGTCTTAATTTCCTCAAAAGTTCTCAAGGGACTCTCCAAAGGGACAATTTGTCAATATCTGGAGATATTTTTGACTGTCAAAACTGGGGAAAGAGGGTATGCTACTGGCATCTAACAGGTAGAGGCCAGGGATGCTGCTAACATTCCACAATGCACAGGACAGCCCTCCAACAACAATGAAGAGCTATCTGGCCCCAAGTCAACAGTGCCGAGGTTGAGAAAACCCTAGTGTATTCCAATCAGGCTTTCATTCCTATTACTTCATTAAACAGGTCCTGCTAAGGTTATCCATGACCTCTGTCACTTTATCCTCCTGACATTTTTAATCCTAACTTAAATGACTTCTCAACATCAATCAACAGAAAACCAATTCTTTCATCTTTAAAGCATCCTCCTCTCTCTTAGTTACCATGAATCCACATTCTTTTCTCTTGGTTTTTCTTTTAACTGTCTGGCCACCACTTCTTAGTCACTTTGTGGACTCACACTATAAACTCAAATTTCAACACTGGAATTCCTCAAGATTCAATCTCAGTCTGTCTTCTCATTTTATTATACTCTCCTTAGGCAAGCTCATTAAAATTCCCAGCTGCTGTTACCAAGTGTAATGGGTATCTGTTGTCTGCACTTGTCCAGCATCTCTTTGTTGTTGTTGTTGTTGTTGACAGAACTTCTCTTTCCCTTTCAGGAACGTCTCTCTCCAAACTGACTCACACTTAGAACTCCAACCTAAAACTCTTTTACAAGTTCCAGAAGCTTGTACCCAACTGCCTATTTCCCCTCGGATATTGCAAAGGCACATTAAATTCAACTTGTCCATAACTGCAAACATGATCTTTAAACCTGATTCTCCTTGAGAACTCCCTTCCTCAGTGGATATCACTACCTATATAATGGTGCAAAATAGAAACCTACAAATGACCTTTCATTTCCTTATTTCCCACTTCATTCCATTACCAAGTCCTATAAATGTTACCTCCTAAATAGAGTGTCTCTCAAATTCATCCCCTTCTCTTCACCTCTACTACTATCCTTTCTATTCTGGACTACTGTTCATCTTCTTGACAAGTTTCCACATGTCTACTCTTGTCCCTTTCAAATCTGTTCCCTCTATCACAGCCATAGAAATATTTTTAACATGAAAACTTGCCAGTCCCTTGCTTAAATTCTTTTGGTGGCTTTCCATAGCCCTTATGGTAAGGACCCAAATCATTTTATAAGGCTTTCAGTGGCCGAACGCTGCTTACTTCTTCAGCCTCACCATGCACTTCCCTTCACTCTCTGCATTTCAACAACTGACCTTTTATTCAGATCCACAAGTGCCCTCTACTTACATCTACCTCCATTCCTCTGTATATGTGTTCCCTCTGCCTGTCCAGCCTTCCAAATTAACTCCTACTCATTATTCAGAATTGGTCACATTTTACTTCCTTAGGAAGTCTTCCCTTACCATCACCCATGCTTCTACCCAGGGTAGTTAAATTCCCTTCTTGTATACTCTTAAGTACTTGGTAGTTTTTCATCATAGCACTTATCATAATTTGTTATTATATAATTTACTTTTATAATTATTTTATTAAGTCCATTTCTTTAATTGAACTTCATGAAGTCAGGACCTTTTTTGCTCTCCACTATATCCTCAATGCCTGTATAATGTATATAATGCCTGGCACATAGTAGGGACTCAACAAATATTAAAGAAAAGATGATAAATGAAGAGATAATTTAAGCCTACCTTAACCATAGTAGAAACTGGATGCACTCTCCTAAGATTTTTTAAAATTGATCCTGCCAGATCTGTCACAGACAGTCCAATAGCCCAAGAGGTATACCCTTTCAGCTTGATAATCTCATAGGCACTATGGTTGTAGAAAGTAAGAAAATCAAATTCATGGCATATCAATTCAGAGAAAACATATTATTTTTCAGGCATCCATTTTGAAGTAACCTATATGTCAATGCCACTCCCAGAGATTTCTTCTAGAAATTATTTATGAACAGGCAATAAAAGTTTCTATACTATTTTCATAAACTTCATTATTCACTTTAAATAATAATTAACCCACCCTTCTCTTATCATAAAGGCAGAATACTAGGGCATATGTGCCACTAAAGATGAAATTTTTTTAAATTTTTGTTATTGTTGCTTAAGTATCCAAACACAGAATCCAATCATCTTGAAGGTTAGCATATACACCTTGCAGACCACTTAAAACTGTTACTAGGGTGCCAATGTAACTTTATATAATTATAAGCCATGTATACATATTTTTCATAAGAATAAATCATTAAATCAACAATACATGAAAATATGGGAAAATGTTCATGATATATTTTCAAAGGAAAAAGGCACAGTCCTAAACATTATGCAATTTCTTATCTCAGGCTCGTAAAAAACATCATTCATGTTTATAAAAACTTTAGAATTGCATCAATCCACAAAGTTATTAACAGTGATTATTTTTAAGTGATATTACAAGTGATATTATCTTCTTTACACTTTTCTGAATTTTCTTATTTTCTATGATAAATATGTGTTATATTTCTGCATTGCCACCAACAGATTTGGATTGATAGTCAAAGGCAAAGAATAAAGAGGTTTTAACTTAGCAATGAGCTTATTTAGTTCTGAGAAAAGGATCCAGAACAGGAAAAGGAACGTTTGGCATCATTATTCATATCAGGTGGTCTTACAACTATATAGGTACAGTTTCAAGTCCCTAGGACTGCACACAACACACTTGGTAGCAAAAGATAAGACTGATGTGTGTATGGACCACCTCAGCACAGGATAGTTGAGACTGGACTGTAGTCACTGTAGTATCCTATGATTTGAATGTCAATCTAAAATCAGGGGCACAGTTAGAGGGCATACAGATTGCTGTCAAATTTAGGATTAACTTTCAGACTCTCAATTCAATATGACCAAGACTCTGTGGGTTAAGTAAAAGGAAAGAGAGGGAGACTCTGCTGCCTAGTGATTGATTGAATGATGATGTAGGAGTTGAAGAAAGCTCTGCAGTAGATAACTGCGGGAAAATCTTACCGGTGGAATCTGGATGACAGATCCACCCTCTCAGGAATTAACAAAACGGACTGACAAACAAAAAAGGGTTGAGAAAAAAAATGGCTAAAAATATAATCCTTTAGTTGTTATTATCCATCCTAATGAAAATAAAACTGCTGGTATAAAAAGAAAGGTAAGGGAAGCAAATAGAACAAGCAGTTTTAAGGCTACTATCTTAAGACAAAAACTGATTGCTCTATTAAAAACCTGGAAGGACGTCCTATTAAATCATGATGTCACTCCCCTGCAGTTGTTGGTTAGCCACTGGAAAATCAGAAGCTATAACATAAGAGTTGAGTTGTTTTTAGATAAAGACCAGCAGCATCCTGAGGACTCTTATAATTATAGATCCTCTGCTAAATGACCAAGGGGCAAATAATTTAATTTGGACACTGCATTGTTGGGAGGACTAATTGGAATGAGTACCGATCTGTATTGTGTTGCAGTATTTGTTATTTAAATCACACAGGACTTAAGTGGAAAATGTGGTCTTACTCATTATTTAAATTAGATATCATAGGGCGCCTGGGTGGCTCAGTTGTTAAGCGTCTGCCTTCGGCTCAGGTCATGATCCCAGGGTCCTGGGATCGAGCCCCACATCGGGCTCCCTGCTCAGCGGGAAGCCTGCTTCTCCCTCTCCCACTCCCCCTGCTTGTGTTCCTGCTCTCGCTGTCTCTGTCTCTGTCAAATAAATAAATAAAATCTTTAAAAAAAAATCTTTAAAAAAAAATAAATTAGATATCATACTTTAAATTAGAAAGAAACTAACATTCACTGTGGTGCAATGATTAGGAATTGGGAAGACAAACACTGTACAGCCAATACTGTAACATCCCTCCAACATTTAAATTGGTTAAAGTGGTTAAAACATGCTCCTTAGTGGCTGGGTTGTAGTTCTGCCTCCAGATCAGGTCGTTCCTGCATTTACTGGGAAATGGCCTCTAATGGCCCCTATATCTGGAAATATATGGTATATGGGTAAAGGACACTTGTGTTGAGAAGGATAGGAAATGCTACTATAATATTAACATAGGTGTTTTTTGCTAGGCATTAACTTAATCTCTTATCTAAAGCTATCTGGTATAACAAAGGTTTGTAGGTTCCCTTAAGAAAATTTAAGAAAATGAGGGGCACCTGGGTGGCTCAGTTGGTTAAGCATCCAACTCTTGATTTTGACCCAGGTCATGATCTCAGGTTTGTGAGATCGAGCCCTGAGTCAGACTCCGTGCTGGGCGTGGAGTCTGCTTAAGATTCTCTCTCTCACTCTCCCTCTGCCCCTCTCCCCCCACACATGCCTGCTCTCTCTTAAAAAAAAAAAAAGAACGAAAGAAAGAAAATGAAATACCGATAACAATTACCAAAGTGGAAAGATAGTTGGGGAAATTTACCTAAAACTCCCAATCAATGTAATCTCTGTGGAAATAAATTGGCCAGAAGAGGAAATAAATTTGCTTTAGAAATATCAAATACACAATTAAATGAGTCTCTCAATACATTTAATAAGGTGATAGTAAATAAAATTGGAAAATAGGATAGTCCAATTAGCTAAGGATTACCAAAACATCTGTGAGTGATTTTGGTTACCTATTGTATAGATCCTGGTGGTTAGAGGTATACTAGCTTGTCTTTTTCTATGTATAAAATATCAAAGACATGTTTGTCAAAGGAACTCTGAGGAATATATGATACAAAGATAATCACCTAAGGTCATGGGGAGGTATCATGGGTAGAAGGTTAACAGTAGGTATGGATCCTTTCCAAAAAGGCAGGACTATCTAGGAAGATGACTTTGGGTATGCTTTTGTACAAAAAAATTTTTAGGTTAAAAAAAATTAGTTAAGCACTGGAGGATTCTGAAAAGATGAACTAGGAAGCACCAGGATTCTTTTTTTTTTTTTAGATTTTATTTATTTATTTGACAGAGACACAACAAGAGAGGGAACACAAGCAGGGGGAGCGGGAGAGGGAGAAGCAGGCTTCCCGCTGAGCAAGGAGCCCGACGTAGGGCTCGATCCCAGGACCCTGGATCATGACCTGAGCCAAAGGCAGACACTTAATGACTGAGCTACCCAGGTGCCCTGGAAGCACCAGGATTCTATCTCCCTACCTAGACAATAATTGTTTTGCCAAAATCTGTCTAATATAACTATTCTGGAACTCTGGAGTCTATTGAAGGTTTGAAACTTTCAAGGGAAGCCTCCAGTGGTAATCTGTAGTTAATTTCAGCCAATTTCAGCTCTTAGCACAGTAGCAGCTACCCATCCTCCACCCTCAGCAAACAGCTGTTCACATGTTCCCCAAGCAGCTTGTGCACAGCCTGCAAAAAGGACCCCATCCTCTAAATATCAGGATCTGGGGGCGCCTGGGTGGCTCAGTTGGTTAAGCGGCTGGTTTCGGTTCAGGTCATGATCCCAGACTCCTGGGATCGAGCCCCACATCGGGCTCCCTGCTCAGCGGAGAGCCTGCTTCTCCCTCTCCCTCTGCTGCTCCCCCTGTTTGTGCTTGCTCTCTCCTTCTCTCTCTCTGTGTCAAGTAAATAAAATCTTTAAAAAAATTAAAAAATAAATATCAGGGATCTGTGCTCTAATGGCTGATGGGTTGCTTCTGATGACAGACGTGTAGAAAAAGAAGGGCAGCCATTGTTGTTGTCCCTCCCCCCGATCATTGCATCCCCTTCCCATCTAGCTAAAGAGACCTCCAGGAAATTTAAAAGGAAAGCATCCACTCCCCATTCCCTTTATTTTTCTCTTTTTCTCTTACTGGGAGCCAGATATTAAAGACTAGAATGTAAAAAATCAATTGTATATATGGGGGAAAATTAGAAAGTAACCATGCATGACCAGGAAAAGGCATAGGCTCAGAATAGACCTAAAAGACCTTAAGATTATACCTCAGGCTGATCCTTGGCATGGAGACAGCCTTCAACAATCACACACACACACACACACACACACACACCCCAAACCCTTGGAAGGGAGAGAATCTGATTTCCAGAGTTACTATATTATTAGATTCAAATATCCAGTTTTCAACGAAAAAATCACAAAGTATTCAAAGAAATAGAAAAGTTCAAAGGAAAAATATTAATCAACAGAAACCATCCCTAAGAAAGACCTGATGGCAAATCTATTAGACAAAGACTTTAGAGTAACGATCTTCAAGATGCTCAAAGAAATAAAGGAGATGTGGAGTAAGTCAAGAAAATGGTGAATGAACAAAATGGAAATTTTTTTTTAAAAAGAAAACCTAAGAAGAACCACCCCCCAAAATATTTTAGAACTTAAAAGCATAATAACTAAAATGAGAAATTCATTAGTGGGATTCAAAGGCAGACTTGAGCAAGCAGAAGAAAGAATCAGCAAACTTAAAGGTAGAACAATGGAAATTACTGAATCTGAGGAACAGAAAGAAAAAAACATTGAAGAAAAGTAAACAATAAGATTATTAGAGATTTCTCATTAGAAACTTTAGAGTCCAGAAGGCAGTGGGCAAATACATTCAAAGTACTAAAAGAAAAAAACAAAAAAACTGTCAACAAAGGATCTTATATTTTATACTTGGCAAACTGTCCTTCTAAAGTGAGGGAGAAATTAAGATATCCCCAAAGGCACAGAAGCTGAGGGAGTCATCACCACTAGACCTGACCTGCAAGAAACACTCAATGGAATTCTGCAGGGTAAAGTGAACAGTAACTCAAAGCCATATGAAAAAATAAAGATCTCAATAAAGGAAAATGCACAGGCAAAATTATAAAAAGCTAGTAATATTGTAACAGTGGTTGCAATTCTACTTTTTTGTTTTTGGAATAATTTAACAGACCAATACATTTTTTAAAAAGCAATCAAAAAGATAGTATTATTGTGACTTTAGTTTGTAATTCCTGTTTTCAAGTCTAAAAGACTAATGCAGTTAAAAGAATTATTAGTTTATTTTGGGGGCATTCAATGTACAAACATGTAATTTTTTTTAAAGATTTTATTTATTTATTTGACAGAGATACACAGCAAGAGAGGGAACACAAGCAGGGCAAGTGGGAGAGGGAGAAGCAGGCTTCCCACGGAGCAGGGAGCCCAATGCGGCACTCGATCCCAGGACCCTGGGATCATGACCTGAGCCGAAGGCAGACACTTAACAACTGAGCCACCCAGGCACCCCAAACATGTTATTTTTGAAATCGATAATCAAAAGGGGTGAGGATGGAGCTGTAAAGGAGCAGAGTTTTTGTATCTTACTGAAGTTAAGCTGGTACAAATTCAAATAAGTGTGTTATAATACTAGGATGCTAAGTGTAATACCCATGGTAACCAAAAAGAAAATAACTATAATAGTTATAGAATATATACAGAAGAAATTTAAATATTTCACTACAAAAAAAATCAACTAAACACAAAAGAAGACAATAATACAGGAAATGAGGAACAAAAAGCTGTAAGGCATATAGAAAACAAAAATTTTCACCAAGATACTAGCAATAAGATCCAACAGTACATTAAAAGGATTATTCACCACAACCAAGTGGGATTTATTCCTGGGCTGCAAGTTTACTTCAACATCCGCAAATCAATCAATGTGATACACTACATTAATAAAAGAAAGGACAAGAACCATATGATACTCTCAATAGATGCAGAAAAAGCCATTTGACAAAGTACAGCATTCTTTCTTGATTAAAACTCTTCACAGTGTAGGAATAGAGGGTACATACCTCAACATCATAAAAGCCATCTATGAAAAACCCAAAGCGAATATCATTCTCAATGGGGAAAAAATGACAGCTTTCCCCCTAAGGTCAGGAACACGGCAGGGATGTCCACTATCACCACTGCTATTCAACATAGTATTAGAAGTCCTAGCCTCAGCAATCAGACAACAAAAAGAAATAAAAGGCATCCAAATCGGCAAAGAAGAAGTCAAACTCTCACTCTTTGCAGATGATATGATACTTTATGTGGAAAACCCAAAAGACTCCACCCCAAAACTGCGAGAACTCATACAGGAATTCAGTAAAGTGGCAGGATATAAAATCAATGCACAGAAATCACTTTCTATATACCAAAAACGAAACAGAAGGAAGAGAAATTAAGGAGTCAATCCCATTTACAATTGCACCCAAAATCATAAGATACCTAGGAATAAATCTAACCAAAGAGGCAAAGGATCTGTACTCAGAAAACTATAGAATACTCATTAAAGAAATTGAGGAAGACACAAAGAAATGGAAAAACGTCCCATGCTCATGGATTGAAAGAACAAATATTGTGAAATGTCTATGCTACCCAGAGCAATCTACACATTCAATGCAATCCCTATCAAAATACCATCAACTTTTTTCACAGAAATGGAATAAATAATCCTAAAATTTATATGGAACCAGAAAAGACCCCAAATAGCCAGAAGAATGTTGAAAAAGAAAACCAAAGCTGGTGGCATCACAATTCCAAACTTCAAGCTCTACTACAAAGCTATAATCGTCAAGACAGCATGGTACTGGCACAAAAACAAGCACATAGATCAATGGAACAGAATACAGAGCCCAGAAATGGACTCTCAACTCTATGGTCAACTAATCTTTGACAAAGCAGGAAAGAATGTCCAATGGAAAAAGACAGTCTCTTCAACAAATGGTGTTGGGAAAACTGGACAGCCACATGCAGAAAAATGAAACTGGACCATTTCCTTACACCATACACAAAAATAGACTCAAAATGGATCAAAGACCTAAATGTGAAACATGAATCCATCAAAATCCTTGAGGAGAACACAGGCAGAAACCTCTTCGACCTCGGCCACAGCAACATCTTCCTGGACACATCACCAAAGGCAAGGGAAGCAAGAGCAACCTGGTTCCAAAGTCCGTGATCATAATCACTATGCTATATTACCCTCAAACACATATGAGTTCTTGTGAAATGATAAGCAGATTTTCCTTTTAAAAAATGACCCCCGAAGAAAGCTATGCATAATGTAAGTCTGAATTTGGGGATTTTCAGAAGGTTAGAGTTATTTATCTCATAAAAGGCAAAGATCAACATATACTTTTTGTCTGTGAAACTAATTCTTAAGACTGATTATTAAGGCACGAGACATTGAATGAGTACTGTTACCTTTCAACAACTTGTTTATGGATATTTTTCCACTGCTCTTTGTCTGAATCAGTTCCTAATTTAGGGTCTAGAGTCTTCAGAGCAACACCAGCAACATTCACCCCACTCCACAAAGGCACTAAAAGAAATATATCTCAGAATAAACTCTTCTTTCCAGTACTGCATCAATTCTTTGAGTTCAATGGGTTTATATTATAAAGTTAGGTTACTACCTTACACATATATAAAAATAAGTTTAAAATGGACAAAAGAAAGAAATGTAAAAAACCAAAATTATAAAGTATTAGAAAAATATGTAAGACGAACCATGAGAGACTATGGACGCCGGGAGACAAACTGAGGGTTTCAGAGGGGAGGGGGGTGGGGGGATGGGTTAGCCCAGTGAGGGGTATTAAGGAGGGCACGTATTGAATGGAGGACTGGGTGTTATATGCAAACAATGAAGCATGGAACACTACATCAAACACTAATGATGTAATGTATGGTGACTAACATAATAAAATAAAATTTCAAAAAATATGTAGTAGAAGTTATTTATAATTGTGTGGTATAGGAGGCATTTAAAGCAAGATGCAACTACAGCATCCACAAAGAAAAGGATAAGATAAGATAAACTATCATAAGCAACTAGAAGGAAAAGAGCAACAAATACTACTCAACAGTAACAAAGCTGACAGGGAATAACTGTCAACCTAAAATCTTATATCAGTTAAACTGTCATTCAAAATGAGGTGAAACTAAAACAGTTTCACATAAACAAAACTGACAGGATATACTTCAGGAAGAAAGAATTGAATCCAGGGGAAGGAGTTAGACACAGGAAATAAAGATAAGCAATACAACTGGCAAACATGTACACAAATCCAGACAGGTATTATACTTAAATAGTAATAATTAGTTTGGGGATATGAAAACAGAATGGAACCAAAAAAGTAGTTAATACTGTTGTCCCTTGAACAACACAGGTTTGAACTGTGTGAGTCCACTTATACATGAATTTTTCCCAATAAGTATACTGGAAAATGTTTTGGAGATGTGCAACAATTTGAAAAAAACTTGCAGATGAACCATGTATTATTATAAAGAAAATAGCATATAATATATATAACATACTTTGATTGAATTAACTGTTTATGTTATCACTAAGGCTTCCAGCCAACAGTAGGCTATTAGAATTAAGTTTTGGGGGAGTCAAAAGTTATACACAGATTTTCAACTGTGTGGGGACTGGAACCCCTAACCTCCATGTCGTTCAAGGGTCAACCGTAATTACATATGTGAGAGAACAAGGCCAATCAAACTTAATACATTCTAAGTTCTATGTATTATTCCAAAGAAGAATAAACACACTAATTATTTTGAGGTCAAGTATGAATACAGACCACTTACAAAGTGAGTGTATAATCCAAAGTAGTAGAGGAAATTAAAGAAAGTTTAAATGATCCAGTAGAAAACAGAGAAGAAAAAAGAAACAAAAGAAAATCTCGCTAAATAGAATAATAAATATATTCAAATCAATACTAATCAGAATATACTACTTTATAAAAAATAAAATTCTGGAATATTAAATGTGAGACATTAAAACATACCTAGGAAAATTATTTTTAATGACTTTGAGGAGGAAGAACTGAGTTAAGAAAATAACACAAGCAAACAGGGTCAAATTAAGGCACTGGTGAAACAAATATTTATCCAAATCAAATCAAAAGCATTTACTTTTAAAAGTAAAACACTATGATATGAGAAGTTTAGCTTGGGAAAAGGAAGGACAGTAATTGAGAGAGGTCATGAAAGTGTCTTTTACCAGAGTGGTAAGTGCATACCAGAGCAGAAAGTGCATTTACCAGAGTGGTAATTACACAGATGTGTTCACTATTCGATGATTTATTGAGCTATAAATTTATATTCTGTATAATTTTTCTGCATATGTTATATATACTTAAGTGAAAAAATGTTTTAAAGTATACCATAAATTTTATCATGGTTTAAAAAATATTTATTATACTATGACCCTTGAAATACAAGGAAAATAGAAGGGCTCATTAAATGTTTTGAATTAATGAACAACTGAATGAATGAACAAATGGTCCTTATTCCCTATAAAATGGGTTTATTGACATTATGGAAAGATTTGCATGTATGACACAATTAGAGAACATTGTAAGAAGTAGAAAGTTCTACTGTACAGCAGATATTAAATGTTTAAGTCCAGAAAAGAAAAAGGTTCATGTGGCCTAAGTAATAGTTTAAACCACATATTATATAATTCTACTTACATGAAAAATCTGAAATAAACAAATCAGAAAGTAGGTTAGTGGTTGCCTGGGCCTGGGGCGGGTGTGAGCACAGGAATGAGAGTTTCTTTTTGGGGTGATGAAAATGTTCTGTAATTATCTTGTAGTAATGGTTGCAGGACTCTTTGACTACACTAAAATCCAGTGAATTACACACTTTAAATGGGTGAATTTTATAGTATGTGAATTATATCTTAATAATGCTGCTGTTTAAAAGTCACACTAAGTTAAAGTTCTCCAGATAAGAGAAACACTCATTGACTTTTAAAACAGCTATATGTTATGTGCAATATTTTATGAGAGATAGCTAAATCCATGAACAGAAGACAAAGTATAGGAATAGAAAAAGATACACCAGGGCAATACCAACAAAATGAAAGTTATGTAGCTATATTAATATCAGAAAAAAAATAGACTTTAAAGAAAATAAGCATGATTAGAGATAAGAAGTATGATTACATTATGATAATAGGTTTCTACTTACCACTAGAATCACCATGTTCTCCAATTATCCAACCATGGCAGCTTGTGGGATGGACACCCAATTTCTCTCCAATTAGGTAACGGAAACGGGCAGAGTCTAGATTACAACCACTTCCAATTACACGAGTTGCAGGTAAGCCACTTAGCTTCCAGACCACATATGTCAAAATATCCACTAGGAGGAATAATTTGTTAGAAAAAAATTAATGGTAACTTCCTTCTACAATTTTCTTTTCTAAATAGATAAATTGTATTTTTTACTTTTATTTATTTATTTTTTTTAAGTAGGCTCCATGCCCAGTATGGAACCCAATGTGGGGCTTGAATTCATGACCCTGAGGTCAAGACCTGAGTTGAGATCAAGAGTTGGATGCTTAACCAACTGAGCCACCCAGGCACCCCTAGATAAACTGTCTTAAAATCAAATACAGATTCATTACAGAGTTCAAAGTGAAGCAAGTCAACAAACAACTAAGGATTATCTCTCCCATAGGTGTTAAAAAGGTTAAATTATTCATGGTAAGAATTTTAAAATTTTTAACAAATTTTTTTGGTTAAAAGAATTTTAAAACAAAAAAAACCCTTTTGAGATAATGTACCTATCTGTATTAAATAAGCAGTAAATTAATTCTACCTTCTTAAGCACACTTAGATTTCGCCTCTCCCTCACCACAGCCTCATCTAATCTCTCAGCATCTCCTACCAGAATAAGGCCACATGCATGATCAGGGCCATATGCAGATGTGAGTGACAAAATTCAATATTCATTAATGAATTAAAAAAAAAAAAAAACTTTCTGGAGTGCCTGGGTGGCTCAGCCAGTTGAGCGTCACACTCTTGATTTCAGCTCAGGTCATGATCTTAGGGTCCTGGGATCAAGCCCTGCATTGAGCCCCAATTTCCTGCTGAGCAAGTCTGCTTAAGATTCTCTCTCTCCCTCTCCCTCTGCCCGTCCCCCCTGCTCAAGTGGGCTCTCTCTAAATAAATAAATTAATTAAATCTTTAAGAAAAAATCAGGGGTGCCTGGGTGGCTCAGTCGTTAAGCGTCTGCCTTCAGCTCAGGTCATGATCCCAGGGTCCTGGGATCAAGCCCCGCATCAGGCTCCCTGCTCTGCGGGAGGCCTGCTTCTCCCTCTCCCATTCCCCCTGCTTGTGTTCCCTCTCTCGCTGTGTCTCTCTCTGTCAAATAAATAAATAAAATCTTTAAATAAAATAAAATTAAATTAAATTAAAAAACAATTTTCTGCAACTATGAAACGAAGGGAATTTCATAAAAAACTCACATTAAACATCATACTCAATGATTAAAGACTAAATGTTTTCCCCCCAAGAAAAAGAATTAATCGAGTACGTGCCCTCTCAATACTTGTGCAAGGGTGACACATGCCACTAACACCAGAGGATATAGATATAAATAGTATTTACTGGAGAAAATCTTAGAAGCAGAGAAATAAGGAACCACACTGTGTACACTGAACTTTCATTATTCCACAGCACAGGTTAGGCAGAGATCCTCTGTACACAATATAGCCAAGTGCAGAGGAACCTCCTTTGGCTAGAAAGCTGGGTGTTCTCTAGAAACTCCTCCAAGAGCAAGAACAAGTCCCACCACCACAATGTTACGTATCTTTAAGTTAGCTTTGGAGGGGGAAAGGAACACTTAGTTTCCTTAAGTAACAAGAAATTTTTTTTTTTTTAAAGATTTTATTTATTCATTTGACACAGAGACAGAGAGCACAAGCAGGGGGAGTGGCAGGCAGAGGGAGAAGCAGACTCCCCACTGAGCAGGGAGCCCGATGTGGGACTCGATCCCAGGACCCTGAGATCACGACCTGAGCCGAAGGCAGACGCTTAACCGACTGAGCCACCCAGGCGCCCAGTAACAAGAAATTTATCAAGGAATATCTGGGTCTAGCAACAATGGTAAGAAGTATGTATTTCTAGGACCAAGGTCTACACACCAAGGGCCCCAGAAAGAACTGTGCATGCCAGGAATGCTGATATCAGCGTAAGGCCTTGCTGTCTCTCCCCAAGCTGACTCAGTTCAGCTGATAGAGCTCTCTGTTAAGCTACCAAAAGGAGGAAGGAAGCAAGCCTCCAGAGTCATGCTGATTTGTATCTCATTATTACTTACATTCACCATTGTATTGGAGGTTTTAACCAGTGAAATGAGGCAAGAAAATAAAAAGGTCTTCAAATTGGAAAGAAAGAATTAAAATTAATAAAACTGTGTTTACAGATGACATGATAATATACACAGAATATCCTAAGAATTTGAATAAAATTACTAGAATTAGTAAGTGAACTTAGCAACATTTTCAAGATACAAAGTCAATATGAGAAAAACAATAGTATTTCTATACACTAGCAATAATCAATGGGAAATGAAATGTAAAGACAACTTTTTTTATAATAGCATCAAAAATATGAAATGCTTAGGGATAATTTAATAAAATTTGTGTAAGACCTATACCCTGAAAACTACAAAACATTGCTAAAAGAGAATAAAGAAGACATACATACATACAGAGAGATATTCCATATTCATGGACTGGAAGACTTAATAGTGTTCAGATACAATCTCCAAATTAATCTATAGATCTAACACAATCCCAATTAACATCCCAGCATGTGTTTTTATAGAAATAGATGAGCTAACTGTAAAATTCATGTGAAAATTAAAACAACACATAATACCCAAAGTAATTTTAGAAAAGAACAGAGAAAAAAAAGAAAATAAGAACAAAGAGAATTTACATTAACTGATTTGAAGATTTAGTGTAATCAAGATAGTGTGATAATAATAAAATAATATATATGGAAAATGACAAAAAAAGAATATATATGGAGATAAATGAAAAAACAGAGAATCTAGAAATAGACTCACATAAATGATAATCTTCAAAAAAGTTGTCAAAGCAATTCAAATGGGAAAAAAAGTATTTTTAACAATGTTGCTAGAAAAACTGGATATTATAATTGAAAAAATGAATGACACCTCACATCAAACACTAAAATTAATATGAAATGAGTTGCAGTCCTAAATATAAAAGATAAAATGTTAAAACTTATAGAAAATAATAAAGGAGAAAATCTTCAGACTTAGGGTAGGCTAAAGGTTTCTTAGCTAAAAGTCAAAAGAACATAGGGGTGCCTGGGTGGCTCAGTTGGCTGGCTCCTGATTTCGGCTCAGGTCAGGATCTCAGGGTTGTGAGATCAAGCCCCTTGTAGGGCTCTGTGCTCAGAGCTGAGTCTGCTTGAGATCCTCTCCCTCTGTAACCCTCCCCCAGCTCAAGCTCACTCTCCCTCTCTCAAATAAATAAAATAAATCTTTTAAAAATAATAATAATAAATAAAAGTAAAAAAAGCATAAAACATAAATAAGAAATTGATAAACTGGACTTCACCAAATGATATACTTTACTCTTTGAAAAATATCATTAAGAACACAAAAAGGCAAGCCACAGACTGAGAGAAACTTATGCAATACTTATATCTGACAAAGGGACTTGTATACAGTGTATATAAGAACTCTTATAATTCAACAATTAAAGGTTGAGTTATAGGTCAAAAGAATTAAAGGTCAATGGATCTAATTTTTAAATCTTAATGAAAGATATGAATAGACCATTCACAAAAGAAAATATACTAAGAGCCAAGGAACACATGAAAAATGCTCAACATCTTTGATCATGAAGGGAATACAGTTAATTAAAACCATAATGATATTAGAATGACTAAAACTGAAAAGACTGACAATACCAAGTATTCGCAAGGATGTGGAACAAACAGTACTCTCTTCTAGTGCTGATGGGAATGTAAAATGAACAATCACTTTGAAAAACCGTTTGGCAGCTTCTAACAGAGTTAAAACATATACATACCATATAAGCCACCCAGGTATTTACCCAGAGAAATAACGACATACATCCATGAAAATACTTGTTCACAAATGTTTACAGCAGCTTTATTCATAATAGCCAAAAACTGGAAATAACCTAAATATCTACCAATGGATAAATGGATATGAATAGAAAAAGAGGATTTAAAATTATTTAAAAGAATAATTACTCTTCAGCAGTAAAAAAAAGAACAGGATCACTGATACACCAAGCAACATGAATGAATCCCAAAATAATCATGCTAGGTGAAAGAAGCCAGACAAAAAAGACTACATTCACTAATGAATGTACAATTCCATTATATGAGATTCCAGAAAATGGGGACAGAGGTAGAATAAGGGACAGACTGCAAAGAGGCACAAGAAAACTCTCAGAGGTAATGGAAATGTATTTATCTTGATTATGGTGGTGGTTTCATGAGTGATTACATCTATCAATACTCACTGTGGAAAAGACATGTATCATATGACCTCACTGATATGAGGAATTCTTAATCTCAGGAAACAAACTGAGGGTTGCTGGAGTGGGGGGTGGGGTGGGAGGGATGGGGTGACTGGGTGATAGACACTGGGGAGGGTATGTGCTCTGGTAAGTGCTGTGAATTGTGCAAGACTGTTGAATCTCAGATCTGTACCTCTGAAACAAATAATGCAATATATGTTAAGAAAAAAAAAAAAAGGAAGAAGATAACAGGAGGGGAAGAATGAAGGGGGGGAAATCGGAGGGGGAGACGAACCATGAGAGACGATGGACTCGGAAAAACAAACTGAGGGTTCTAGAGGGGAGGGGGGTGGGAGGATGGGTTAGCCTGGTGATGGGTATTAAAGAGGGCACGTTCTGCATGGAGCACTGGGTGTTATATGAAAACAATGAATCATGGAACACTACATCAAAAACTAATGATGTAATGTATGGTGATTAACATAACAGTAAAAAGTTAAAAAAAAAATACTCACTGTGGAATGATGTCAGCAACACAGCCAAATAAGACATACCTTCTCACCACCCACCCCTCAAAACCAACAATCTGGCATCCACCCACGGACAGAAACGCCTTTGCTGGAGCAGTGGGATCCAGCACTATACACCAAGGAAACCAGAAGGATACTCACTCACCCATGTGTCAGGCATGTAATCGGCACAGAGGCCTCAGTCCCAGCTGTGGACCCTGCAATGGCCCATGAGCCAATTCCAGCCCCACTTTACTACAGTCCAGGAGCCCCTGGAAAACAGTCTTAGACAATCCACCTATGGATAGGATAGCCTTTCTGGAAGTCCAGGTTTCCAGCAGAGAAGTCCCAGCACACCAGTGGGGCAAAATAATATGAGTTTGGATGCATTGAAAAGGGTAAGAGGAACAGTTTGACTTTACTTGCATCACTCCTCCCCCAAGGTAGAAGAGCTCAGTGCCAAAAGAGATCTTCTTAGCTCATGATTTCCCCCACAAAGGAAAGTCAGAGTGTGTGAGTAAGCATCTACCTTCACTAGCTATGCAAACTCCTACCAAAGAAGCCCATTTCTTTCTCACCCCATCCAAAGTATTGAGTCCTGAGCTCCATGACTGGGGAATGAGAAGAAGCTAAGACAGTGGCAGACAGGACTCTCAAAGGGGCATTATGGGACATAGATCCTACTAAATGTGTTGTGGACTCCAACAGGAAGTGTGCCCATGAGCCACTGGGGATGCCCTGCCAGTGGATCCCCCCAACTAACACAGAGGCAATCCCAGCATTCCACACACAGACCCCCATACACACCCTACTGTGGTTGGCTCCCTCTATGTACTTCCAATGGCAAGAATGAGCATTAGCAAACAGCTAGTGAGCACAGGCAGAAAGCTGGACCAAAACTGTGGGTCAGAAAGAAACTGCAAACTTCAACTTAAGCCATATCCTTCGGAAAGCAAAAGAGAGGCTGTCAGCACTCGGCCTACTGCACTGAGGGTCAAAATGAGGCATAGAAGCTCAAGAATCCTGCCACAACAGGGTGTAAGATGTGTGGAGCAGGCATATACATAGGTCTGAGAAAGCCTCAGAATCCCTAGCAGGGCCGACAGAAGACATTTCTGTCCTGAACTAAGTTGGTAAAGACTAGAGGAGGTTACAGCTACTTCAAATGCAAAGACAGTAACACAAGACTTCAAGGAACATAAAAATATCGGGGAAACATGACACTACCAAAGGATCTCAATAATCTTCCAGTAATCAACCCCAAAGACATGGAGATCTTAGCAAACAAAGAATTCAAAATATCTGGTTTAAGGAAGCTAAATGAGCTACAAGAAAACACAGAAATAGTTCAGTGAAATCAGGAAAACAAAATGAGAAATTTAATGAAGAGATAGAAATCATAAAAAAAGAACCAAATTCTAGAGTTGAAGAATATAATGAGTGAAATGAAAACTGCAATAGATAGCATCAACAACAGAATGGATCAAGAAGAAAGAATCTGTTGAACTTAATAGATATATTCAGAATATTTCATCTTAAAACATCAGAATACACATTCTTTTCAAGTGCACATGGAACACTCACCAGAATAGATCATATATCAGGTCACAAAACAAGCTTCAACAAATACAAAAAGATTGAAGTCAAACCATGCACCTTTTCCAACCACAACACTGTGAAACTAGAAGTCAGTCACAAGAAAAAATTTGGGAAGATCACAAATACATGGAGGTTAAACAACATGCTACCAAACAATGAACGGGTCAACCTGGAAATCAAAGCAGAAATTTCAAAACATACATGGAAACAAATGAAAACGAAAACACAAAGGTCCAAAACCTTTGAGACGTAGTAAAAGCAGTCCTAAGAAGGAACTATATAGCAATAGATGCCTACCTTAAGACGCAAGGAAAATCTCAAATAAACAATCTAACCTTCCACCTAAAGGAGCCAGAAAAATAATAACAAAGCATAAAGCCAGCAGAAGGAAGGAAATAATAAAGATTAGAGCAGAAATAAATGATAATAGAAACTACAAAACAGAACAGATCAATGAAACCAGGAACTGGTTCTTTGAAAGGAGAGAGGAGAAATAACAACGAACACCATAGAAATACAAACAATTGGGGCATCTGAGTGGCTCCGCTGGTTAAGCGACTGCCTTCGGCTCAGGTCATGATCCCAGGATCCTGGGATCAAGCCCCGCATCGGGCTCCCTGCTGAGCAGGGGGCCTGCTTCTCCCTCTCCCTCTGCTGCTCCCACTGCTTGTGCTCTCCTGCTCTCTCTCTGTCAAATAAATAAATAAAATCTTAAAAAAAAAAAAAGTACAAACAATTATAACAGAATATTATGAAAAACTATGCCAACAAATTGGACAACCTAGAAGAAATGGATAAATTCCTAGAAACATATAAACTACCAAAACCACAAGAAGAAATAGAAAACTTGAACAGACTGATAACCAGCAAAGAAATTGAATCAGTAATCAAAAAACTCCCAGCAAACAAAGTCCATGACCAGATGGCTTCACAGGCAAATTCTACCAAACACTTTAAAGAAGAGTTAATACCTATTCTTCTCAAATTATTCTAAAAAATAGAAAAGGAAGGAAAATTTCCAAATTCATTCTTTGAGGCCAGCATTATGCTGATACCAAAACCAGATAAAGACACCACTAAAAAAGAGAATTAAAGGCCATATCTCTGATGAACACAGATGCAAAAATTCTCAATAAAATACTAGCAAACCAAATCCAACAATACATTAAAAAAATAATTCACCCCAATCAAGTGGGATTTATTCTTGGGTTTCAAGAATGGTTCAATACTCTCAAATCAATCAATGTGATACAACACATTAATAAAAAAAAAAGGGTAGGAACCATATGATCATTTCAATAGATGCAGAAAAAGCATTTCACAAAGCATGACATCCATTCATGATAAAACCCATCAACAATGTAGGTTTAGAGGGAACATACCTCAACATAATAAAGGCCATATATGAAAAACCCACAGCTACTATCATCCTCAATGGGAAAAACCTGAGAGCTTTTCTCTATAGTCAGGAACAAGACAGGGATGTCCATTCTCACCACTTTTTTTTTTTTTAAAGATTTTATTTATTTATTTGACAGAGAGACAGCGAGAGAGGGAACACAAGCAGGGGCAGAGGCAGAGGGAGAAGCAGGCTTCCCGCTGAGCAGGGAGCCTGATGCGGGGCTCGATCCCAGAGTCCTGGGATCATGACCTGCGCCGAAGGCAGACGCTTAACGACTGAGCCACCCAGGCGCCCCCATTCTCACCACTTTTATTCAACATAGTACTGGAAGTCTTAGCCACAGCAATCAGACAACAAAAAGGAACAAAAGGCATCCAAATCAGCAAGGAAAAAGAGAAACTTTCAGTATTTGCACATAACATGATACTATATAGAAAACCCAAAATAAACCACAAAAAAACCTGCTAGAACTGATAAACCAATTCAGTAAAGTCACAGGATATAAAATCAACATGCAGAAATCTGTTACATTTCTATAACTAATAATGAAGCAGCAGAAAGAGAAATTAAGGAATCAATCCCATTTACAATTGCAACAAAAACAATAAGATACCTAGGAATAAACCTAACCAAAGAAATGAAAGACCTGTACTCTGAAAACTATAAATACTGATGAAAGAAACTAAAGATGACACAAGGAAATGGAAAGACATTCCATGCTCATGGATTGGAAGAACAAATATTGTTAAAATGTCCATGCTACCCAAAGCAATTTACACATTTAAGGCAATCCCTTTCAAAATACCAACAGCATTTTTCATAGAGCTAGAACAAACAATCCTAAAATTTGTATAGAACCACAAAAGACCCCAAATAGCCAAAGCAACCTTGAAAAATAAAAGCAAACCTGAAGACATCACAATTCTGGACTTCCAGTTATATTACAAAGCTGTAGTAATCAAAACAGTATGGTACTGGCACAAAAAAGAGACACATAGATCAATGGAATCAAATAGAAAACCCAGAAATAAACCCACAATTATATGGTCAATTAATTTTCGACAAAGCAGGAAAGAATATCCAATGGGAAAAAGACAGTCTCTTCAATAAATGATATTGTGAAAACTGGACAGCAACATGCAAAAGAATGAAACTGGACCACTTTCTTACACCATACACAAAAATAAACTCAAAATGGATGAAAGACCTAAATGTGAGACAGGAAACCATTAAAATCTAAGAGGAGAGCACAGGCAGTAACCTCTTTTTTTTTTTTTTTAAGATTTTATTTATTTATTTGACAGAGAGAGACACAGCGAGAGAGGGAATACAAGCAGGGGGAGTGGGAGAGGGAGAGGGAGAAGCAGGCTTCCCGCCGAGCAGGGAGCCCGATGCAGGGCTCGATCCCAGGACCTGGGATCATGACCTGAGCCAAAGGCAGATGCTTAATGACTGAGCCACCCAGGCGCCCCAGCAGTAACCTCTTTGACATGAGCCATAGCAACTTCTTTCTAGATATGTCTCCTAAGGCAAAGGAAACCAAATCAAAAATAAATTATTGAGACTACATCAAAATAAAAAGCTTCTGCACAGCAAAGGAAATAATCAACAAAACTAAAATGCAACCTATGGAATGGGAGAAGATATTTGCAAATGATGTATCTGATATCTGATAAAGGGCTAGTATCCAAAATATATAAAGAACCTATAAAATTCAACACCCTCCAAATGAATAACCCAATTAAAAAACAGGCAAAAGACATGAATAGACATTTTTCCAAAGAAGACATACAGATGGCCAACAGATACATGAAAACATGCCCATTATTCATCATCAGGGAAATGCAAATCAAAACCACAACAAGGGGTGCCTGGGTGGCTCAGTTATTAAGCGTCTGCCTTCAGTTCAGGTCGTGATCCCAGGGTCCTGGGATCGAGCCCACATCGGGCTCTTTGCTCAGCCGGAAGCCTGCTTCTCCCTCTCCCACTCCCCCTGCTTGGGTTCCCTCTCTCGCTGTCTCTCTCTCAAAAAATAAATAAAATCTTTAAAAAAATAAAATAAAAATAAAAATAACACAACAAGATATCACCTCACACCTGTCAGAGAGGCTAAAATCAAAAACACAAGAAACAACAAGTGTTGGTGAGGATGTGGAGAAAAAAGAACTCTCGTGCACTGTTGGTGGGATTTTAAATTGGTACAGCCACTGTGAAAAACAGCATGAACATTCCTCAAAAAATTAAAAACAGAAATGCCATATGATCCAATTATTCTACTATTGAGTATTTACCCCCCAAAATGAAAACACTAAAAAGATATATGCACCCCTATATTTTTTGCAGCATTATTCACAATAGCCAAGATATGGAAACAATGTAAGTGTATATCAACAGACAAATGGATAAGGAAAATGTGGTATATAATGGAATATTATGCAACTACAAAAAATGAGATTGTGCCATTTGAGAAAACATGGATGACCTAGAGGGCATTATGCTAACAGAAATAAATCAGACTGAGAAAGAGAAATACCATATGATTCCACTCATAAGTGGAATCCAAAAAAAAAAAAATGAATAAACAAACAAAAAGTAGAATCAGAGGGTGCCTGAGTGGCTCAGCTGGTTGGGTGTCTGCCTTCAGCTTAGGTCATGATCCCAAGGTTCTGGGATTGAGCCCCTCATCGGGCTCTCTGCTTGGCGGGGAGTCTGCTTCTCCCTCTGCCCCTCCCCCTGCTCAAGCTCTTTCTCTCTCTCTCTCTGTCAAATAAATAAATAAAATCTTAATTAAAAAAAGTAGAATCAGACCTATAAATACAGAGAACAAACTGATAGCTGCCAAAGGGGAGTGTAGTGGGAGGGTTGGGCAAAATGGGGGAAGGGGAGAAGGAGATACAGGCTTCTAGGTATGGAATGAATAAGTTACAGGAATAAAAGACAGCACAAGAAAAAAAGATGTTTTTATATATATATATGTATACATTGTGTGTATACACACACACACACACACATATATATGTGTGTATATATATATATATATACAATTTAATATTCCGCTACAAGAAAGAAGGAAATCCTGCCATTTGTGACATGGATGGATCTTGAAGGCACTATGTTAAGTGAAGTCTGACAGAGAAAGACAAATACTTTATGATGTCACTTATATGTGGATTCTAAAATAGCCAAACTCATAAAAACAAAGGGGTGGTGGCCAGGGGCTAGGGAAGAGGGGGATGGAGATCTCTTATATACTTTGGGTGCAGTTTATTATACATAAATATTACCTCAATGAAATTGTTTTTTAAAAATAGTATGGAAAGATCATCTTTATTCAGTTAAAGGCAGGATAAAAGACTTACCTGGATTTGAAACAATAAGCATCTTACAGTCAGGACTATGTTGGACTATGGTAGGAATGATTGATTTCATGATGTTTACATTACGTTGGACCAGGGCAAGGCGACTTTCTCCCTCCTGTTGGCGTGCACCTGCTGTGACAATAACTAATTTGGAGTTTGCAGATACTATGTAATCTAAAAAGAAACAGAAGGCAATACTTGGATCAAGAACCATAATTACTGTGCTTTACTTCTTTGAAAGGCTATTGTATGACCTTGGTATTAAAGTACTCATCTATCAGCACGCCTGGGTGGCTCAGTTGGTTAAGCATCTGCCTTCGGCTCAGGTCATGATCCCAGGGTCCTGGGATCGGGTCCCACATCGGAAGCCTCCTTCTCCCTCTACCAGTCCCCCTGCTGTGTTCCCTCTCGCACTATGTCTCTCTCTCTCAAATAAATGAATAAAATCTTTAAAAAAATAATAATAAAGTACTCATCTATCATAAATAAATAAACAAATAAGGTACACATTTACCTTCATGTCTGGCATTTGCTGATGAATAGACTTTCCATGTAGTAATGTTACATTGCATAAGCTGAAGGGGGCCTTGTTACTATGACTTACAAGTTTTCACATTTTTTCCAAATAATAACATATTGTACCATCCCTTTTAGCCCACATTCTCATTTCTTATTAAGGCCTGAGGCAATGCAAGTCAGCTCTCTCTGGCTTCTTAGAAACACTTTATGAAGCTTAAAACTCTGAGAATTTATGTCTATTTCAAGATTCTAAGGATGAGCATGTATATTTACTTCTAACTATTATAAGGGACTAGATTTGAGATCACAAAGAAGTTCTTGATCCTCACAAGAAGGTAAACTACTTTCTAAATCTGATGACCAGTCATAAAACTGTTTTACCTATTAAATCCAATGATAATATGATATGATGCTCACTATCCTGTACTGGACTTTTAAAACAGCATTAAATACCTGGAAGTTATTTTCCATATGGATGTCAAAAATTAAACTATCTAAGATTTCCTATATATCTCATCTCTATTTTTAAAAAAATTTATTTTATGCTCTTCTCTGTTTATTTATTTATTTTTGGAATCTCTACACCCAACATGGGGCTTGAACTCACTACCCTGGGGTCAAGAGTTGCATGGTCTTCAAACTGAGCCAGCCAGGTGCCCCCATGCTCTTTTAAAAAAGGAAATCCGCTTAATTTTAAAGACATTATTGTTTCTCCATTTATGGTCATTTCATATCTCTCTAATCCAAAAGAGGAGATAATTTATAAACCATAAACATTTTAATGTTTTCCCTGCCTCGGTAAAGATTTTAACTAGAAAGATAAACTTAGAAAGATGGCATTTCTTTGACATGTTTCACATTATCTAGAAAATTAACTCTCCTTTGTATCACGTAAAAGACCTATATAGGAGGAAGTTCTTTTCTCTCTGCACACAGTCTACTCATGCTCACTCAAAGACCTAGCTTAATGTTCAACTTCCATAAAGTCTTATCTAACCGTAGAAATCCAAAGTAATCTCTCAATCTCTGTTTCCTCATCCCTCTAGCTCTCCCTACTACCCTCTCAATTTTTAGAGAATGGGGAAAAATCCTTGCAACTTCTTCAGAGTCATCTCTCCACAGTTCAGATTATTTGAAATATTATGATGTTCAACAAATATAATTAAACTGTCTACCAAAGTAAAATATCAAGTCTTTTCGTAATCTGCTTCAGAATTATTTTACTAGCTTTGTGTCTTAATTTTATGTCAGATTTTCCAGGTGCCCTGATTCTGTTAATGCCATCATCTCCTCACCTGTTATTTTCTGTTCTAAATATAACTCAATCCTCCAAGAGACAGCAAACCATAACGGTCTGGAGCAAAGACTCTTAAGGTCCAACTGCCTATATCCTGACTCTGCCACTTCCTAGCTGTGTGACCCCGGACAAGTATTTTGCCTGCTCCTCTGACCCTTAGATCCTCATCTGCCAGACTGAGCTAATAATAGTTTTTCTTTTATATGGTTCTTAAGAAAATAATTCAGTGAGTTAATAGACAAAAAGTACGCAGAACAGTGCCTAGTATATATTAAATATTCAATAAATGTCAGCAATTATTATTATTATATTAGCCAAGTACTTCTTCAAATACCAATTTCCCCACTAGGCATCTTCTAATCATATCATTCATAAATACCACTCTTGACTGAATTTTTATAGCCTTTACTGCCTATAATGCTCAAATAGTCCTTATATATGGTTCCTTGTGTTATCTTTTGATGTTTATGTTGTACTTATATTCCTAACTTGATCATAAGTTCCATAATAACAGGTTCTGATTTCATATTCCTCCCTTTGTTTGACAAATATTTTTAGCACCTTCTGTGTTCCCAGCACTTGGGCTCTGTGTTAACTATTGTACATATGAGGCAATTAAAAACATCTTGGATAATCAATAATGTTCCATTGATCTTCACCATTAGAACTCACTAAATGTATTTTCAAAACACTCTATTGTGTATTACATCATTCATATAGAATGTTTAAGAAATATATGTTCAATTTTAAAAATATTAAAGTTAACAACTCCATAAAAATCACACAAATTAGTAGAACATCACCAATATCTTAGAAACCCCTGTGTACCTCTAATAGGTTGCATCTCTATCTTTCATACTCAGAGGTTACCAACCATTCTTCAGAGTTGTTAAAGTCACACACACAAAAAGTTGTACCATCTATGCATATTCAAGCAACATATTCGGTGTCACCTTTGAATCATAAGGTACATATTACTTTAGCTAAATATCATATAACTGATATTTATCCATGTTAACTGTGTCTCTGTAGTTCATTCACTTTCACTGTTGCATAATATCACACTGCATAATACATATAACTTAGTATTGGTATTCAGTGAATTGTTTCTAGTTTGGGGCAATTACAAATCACATCACTATACATTCTTGTACCTGTATCTAGTGCACATGTGCACAAATTTCTCTTGGGAATATACCTAGGGATGCAATTTCTGGGTTGTGGGATATGTTCATGTTCAACTTCACCAGGTAATTGACAAACTTTTTTTTTTGTGAGAGAGAGAGAAAGAGCAGGGGGAGGGGCAGGGGGAGAAGCAGGCTCCCCGCTGAGCAAGGAGCCAGATGTGGGGCTCGATCCCAGGACCCCAGGATCATGACCTGACCCAAAGGTAGATGCTTAATGTACTAAACCACCCAGGGGCCCTATTGACAAACTTTTTTAAAAAAGTAGTTTTAGTCTACATTCCTACATTCTTACATGTCATGCATGAGCGTACCTATTGTTCTACATCCTTTTCCCTTTTCCCTTTCACCTTTTACCTACACAATTTTACCAATCTACCAGCTACCTTTTACCTACACAATTTTACCAATCTACCAGCTATGTTATATTGATATGCCTTTTATTTTCCTTTCCTTGATTACTAATGAGATTGTCTTTTCATATATTTATAGGCCATTTGAGTTTCTTCTTTTGTGAAATGTTCCAAGTCTTTTCCCATTTTTCTACTGGGTTATATATATTTATCTTATTTTTTATTTTTTAAAGATTTATTAATTTGAGAGAGAGAGAGAAAGAGCATGAGCAGGAGGGGCTTATTTATTATGCAAATATTTTTATTCTAAATACTATTCTTTTGTCAATTGTTCATGTTGCAAATATCTTCTCTTAGTTTATGGCTTTCTCTTCACTCTTTTACAGGGTCTTTTTATGAACACAAATTCTAGCTTTATATTCTTTCTTTTATTGTTAGTGCTTTTTGTGTCTTTGTGTTTAAGAAATTCTTCCCTAAAAAAAAGAAAGAAAGAGAAAAGAAATTCTTCCCTACCTGAGATGCCTGGGTGGCCCAGTCAGTTCAGTGGCCGACTCTTGCTTTCAGCTCAGATGGTGATCTAAGGGTCGTGAGACTGAGCCCCGCGCTGGGCTCCCTGCTCAACGTGGAGTCTGCTTAAGACTCTCTCCCTGTGCTCCTCCCCTGCTCATTCTCTCTCTCTCTCTCAAATTAATAAATAATTTTTTTTAAAAAAAGAAATTCTTCCCTACCCTGAGGTCATAAAGATATTCTATATTATCTTCTCAATAGAAGATTTGAAGTTTTACCTTTCACATTTTGGCCTTTAACAAACCTGGAATTAATTTGTATGTGTGTTATCAGATAAGGGTTCAATTTTACTTCTTTCCATAAAAATAACCATTTCCATAACAAAAAAATTTTATAAGTCCATACATTTCCCATTGATCTACAATATGATCAGTGTTATATAATAATCTTTTGTTTGTCTCTGCACTTAATTTGTGTAGTTTTATGAAGTTTTGATATCTGGTAAAGCCAAGTTCTCACCACCTTGTTCTTTTTTTTTTTTTTTTTCAAGAGTATCTTGTTAAGGGGGCGCCTGGGTGGGTCAGTCGGTTAAGCGTCTGCCTTCGGCTCAGGTCATGATCCCGAGGTCCTAGGATCGAGTCCCACGTGGAGCTCCTTGCTCAGCAGGGAGCCTGCTTCTCCCTCTGCCCCTCCCCCTGCTCGTGCTTTCTCTCTCTCTCAAATAAACAAATAAAATATTTTTTAAAAAATAATATTTTGTTGACTGGGCAGCCCAGGCCATCACCATGGTGAAGCTGAGCAAAGAGGCCAAGCAAACAGAGGCTGCAGAATCTCTTCAAGGATGGCCAATATGCCATCCACTGGGACTTTAGTCCTCTCATGATTTACCAGGGATTTTAGAGGTGTGCCTGAACCAACTGTTTTGAACCTACTTTGGGAATAAAGGACTATTTGGTTATCTGGATTTGGAAGCAATCAATAGGCAGGAACAACATGAAAGGCACGCACGCTAGCTGGGATAAGAGACGGGACATCACTCAGACATTCAACCGTTGGAGGGAACAGGCTTCTTACCACACAGATGCATCTGTGGCAGAGTGGAACCTCTACTGAATTATTGATGATAGACTGTATCAAAATAAGTGTTTTTAATAATCTTATAAAAAATGTCTATTCTTGGACCTTTGAATTTCTAAATGAATTTTAGAATGAATTTAGTGTGTATAACAACAAAGAACTTTTTGAGCTTTTGACTACGGTTGCATATCATCTATAATCATGAAGAATGGACATCTTACAATAGAGACTTACATGAGACTTCTATATGCAAGGTCTATTTATTTATGTATTTAATATTATTCAATGAGGTTGTATCCTTTTCTGAATAAAAGCTCTATAGATATCTTGTTAGATTTATTCCCACATACTTCCTATTTTTGATAATGTAAATAATAGCTTTAAATTCTTTTACTTGTTTTTGACATATATAAGTACAATGAATTTTTTATTAATAACTTTATGTCGGGTGCCTGGGTGGCTCAGTTGGTTAAGCGACCGCCTTTGGCTCAGATCATGATCCTGGAGTCCCGGGATTGAGTCCCATATCGGGCTCTCCGCTCAGCGGGGAGTTTGCTTCTCCCTCTCCCACTCCCCCTTCTTGTGCTCTCTCTCTCTCTCTCATTCTCTCTCTCAAATAAATAAATAAAATCTTTAAAAAAAAATAACTTTATGTCCAGCATCCTCACTAAACTCTTAGCTCTATATGTTGTCTCTTTTCTTGTTTTTTTCCTTTACCTTCTTTTTAATTCACCAGGTACGTTTTTCTAATTTTACTTCTTCCCCTTTGCTAATTTAGAGGTTACACTGTTTCTATTCTTTTAAAGGTTGTTATAGAAATTACAATATGCATATTTAAGTTATCAAAGTCCAAAGATAATCATCACCTTTCCATCTTTCCTAATGACTGAGGAACTCAGAACACTATTTCATTCCCCACTATCACATTTCACACCCAGATTTATATGCTATATTTTTAAATTTTTTAATCCCACAAGACATTATATAGTCTTATACAATTTATATTTATTTAGATTTGTCCTCATTTTTACCATTTTCTGTGCTCTTCATATTTTTTTTTGCATCTCAGACCTTGTATCTAAGATCACTTTTCTTTTGCCTTATGTATTTTTGTATTTTTATTTTAATTTTTTTTAATTTTTAATTTTTTAAAAGATTTTATTTATTTGACAGAGACAGAGAGAGAGTACAAGTAGGCAGAGAGGCAGGCAGAGGGAGAGGGAGAAGCAGGCTCCCCGCTGAGCAGGAAGCCCAATGCGAGACTCGATCCCAGGACCCTGGGATCATGACCTGAGCCGAAGGCAGATGCTTAACCCACTGAGCCACGAGGCACCTCTTAAAATTTTTAATTTTTAAAAAAATTTTTATTTAAGCTCAATTTAATTAACATATATTGTGTTATGAGTTTCAGAGGTAGAATCCAATGACTCATCAGTTGCATACAACACCCAGTGCTCATTACTTCAAGTGCCCTCCTTTATGCCCATCACCCAATTACCCCATCCCCCCACCCACCTCCCCTCCAGCAATCCTCAGTTTGTTTTCCACAGTTACAAGTCTCTTATGATTTGCCTCCCTCTCTGTTTTCATCTTATTTTATTTTTCCTTCTTTTCCCCTATGTTCATCTGTTTTGTTTCTTAAATCCCACATATGAGTAAAATCATATGGTATTTGTTTTTCTCTGATTGACTTATTTTGCTTAGCATAATACCCTCTAGTTCCATCTACATCTTCTTTATCCATTCATCTGTCAATGGACATTTGGGCTTTTCCATATTTTGGCTTTGCATTTTTATTAGTGAGGGTCTGATGGTAACTTAGTCTGTCTGAAAATGTCTGTATTATAACCTTATTCTTGAAAGATATTTTTGCTTGATAGAGATTCTGGGTTGACATTTACTCTCTCTCAGCACATTAAAGATATCATTTCATTGTATTCTGGTTTCAGGGTGTTGTTAATAATAAGTCAGTTACTCTTTCCTTTTTCTATAATTTGTCTAGTGACAACTTTTTCTTCTCTTTGCCTTTAGTGTTCTCTGATTTCACAAGAATGTGTCTAGATAGGGATTTTGTATTTATCCTTGAGATTATTTGGCTTGAGTGTGTGGGTTATTTTTCATTAGTTTTCAAAAACGCTCAATTATAAATCTTCAAATATTTCCTCTTCCCCATTCACTTTTCTAATTAGATGTACATGACATTTTATCACTTTATCCTCTATGATTCTTAGCCTGTCCTATTTTCTACTTCTTGCTCTCTTCTTTGTAATTGCCTTAGATTCATCATTTCTCTCTTCAAGATGTCTGCTCTATTATTACATCCATTAATTGAGTTTTTTATTTCATTCTATTTCATTATTTAGAAGTTACATTTGGCTATTTTACTTTTCTTTTTTTAAGATTTTATTTATTTATTTATTTATTTATTTGAGAGAGAGAGAGGGAGAGAGTTGGGGGGAGGGGCAGAGGGAGAGAATCTCAAGCAGATTCTGCACTGAGCACAGAGCCCAAACACAGGGCTCAATCCCATGACCCTGAGATCATGACCTGAGCTGAAATCAAGGGTTGGATGCTTAAATGACTGAGCCACCCAGGCACCCCTATATTTGGCTATTTTAAAAATATGGTTTGGGCGCCTGGGTGGCTCAGTCGGGTAAGCGTCTGCCTTCGGCTCAGGTCATGATCCCAGGGTCCTGGGATCGAACCCCGCACTGGGCTTCCTGCTCCACAGGAAGCCTGCTTCTGCCTCTCCCACTCCCCCTGCTAGTGTTCCCTCTCTCACTATGTCTCTCTCTGTCAAATAAATAAATAAAATCTTTTTTAAATAATTAATTAATTAAAATTAACCTTTTCCAGAGGTAATCTTTGAAGTATTAAAGAAAAGACTGCCATGCTGAAGATCCATCATTTCTCCCTTCAGTTTGTCCACTGCAACATCAACGAGGGCGAGTTCATCCGCCAAATCCTAAAATACATGAAAGTTTTGAATAACATGTACTGAAGAATGTTCCTATTTCAGTTTTAGAAAAATGAGAAAAATTCATGTATGGCTACTTTATAATCAAAGTATAGTGATATTTTAATAGAAAAAATAATATAAAAGTGATAGTTGGTGAATGTGCCTAGAGTGACCAGAAGTCAAGGTAAGCAACAGAATGTAGCAAAAATTACTAACTGCTTTGCCTTCATATAATTGTTCGATTTTTTAGAAGTGGCTTTTTTCCACTTCAGATAATAATTTAAAAATGATGAAAAGCTACTAAGTTCTTTCAAAGGATTTTATGACATTTAACCTTTATGCCTAATTTCTGAATTGGCTGAAGTTGTTTTTGATATGCATCCTTGTGGCCAAAATAGAAAGGTGGCCCTCTGTGGGAACCCATTTCAGGCACAGTACATTTAACATTGGATCTCCAACCTAGGGGTAGATGGGCATATAACCAGACCATAGCTCCCAGTCAGCGACACAATCATGAGGGTAAACAACGGATACACTTAACAACCATTCTGTTTTTTACTTTCAGTACCATATTCAATAAATTTCATGAGATATTCAACACTTGATTATAAAATAAGCTTTGTGTTTCATGGTTTTGCCCAACTGTAAGCTAATGTAGTTCTGAGCATGTTTAAGGTAGGCTAGGCTAAGCTATGATTAAATACATTTATTATTAAATACATTAATAATTATATCTTAAATACATTTTCAACTTAGGACATTTTCAACTTATGATGAGTTTATTGGGATGTAACATCATCATAAATCCAGGAAGATCTGTATAGTCTCTTTTTTGCTTACTCTAATTTGAATTGAGTTTACCAAATGAAACAGAATACAGAACTATATAGAAGGAGTGTTTTCCCTCAGATTCCAGTGGCCAGATTCTAAAGATAAGAAGTAAGGGAAAAGGATCGAAGTCCCTATTTGCTACCATTTTTTCTCAGATCAGATACCATCTGACCTTTCTGGAAAACTGCAGATTCTAAAATGTACTAAATTATGTGTTATACATCAGGAATATGAGGAAGATAAGGAGTTTCACCCAGAAGGATCACATATCACTTCTAAGCCAACTGATAAGAAAACCAGATCATGTTTATGGATCCATTTTTATATTAGTCTATGTATCTGTCTGGGTCTGAACAGGAAAACAGAAACCACTCTAAGCATTTCAAAAGAAGGTATTTAATACAGGGAACTGGTTAGACAGCTGTTGGAGGGCTGAAACGACAAAAAGGGAACATTTGAGGTAACCCAGAGATAGAAATCACAGTTTGAAGCCACTACCCCTAAGACTGAGGGAACAAAGAGAGAGACTAAAGGAGGTGCTTATGGAGCCAGGCTCAGACCTCTGTAAGAAGCAAAACCTGGCTGCTACTGATACCACTGAAGGGGCAAAATGAGGCTGGGAGCTCCAAAAGAAACTGCAAGCTAGAACCAACAGCTACCACTGAAGCAAAGGGCTGCAGCTGAGATGAAAGTGACCAAAACAAGCAAACAGAAAGGAGGTCATTTCTCCACTCCTGCATTCCAACTTCCCTCTAGTGCTTCCTATTCGCAGAACCTAACAAGATGCCAACTGGTAAAGGAGAAAAAGATTATGCAGAGATCAAGCACCAGCACCACAGAATACAGAAAGTTGGATTTGAAGCTGAATGATAATAATAGCCAACACAGCCTGCTTTTTAAATTATATTTCCAACTTGAATTATGTCTCTTCTTTTTTTGTTAAAGATTTTATTTATTTATTCATGAGAGATAGCGGCAGAGGGAGAAACAGGCTCCCCACGGAGTAGAGAGCCCGATGTCGGACTTGATCCCAGGACCCTGGGATCATGACCCGAGCCGAAGGCAGACACTTAACCGACTGAGCCACCCAGGTGTCCCGGATTATATCTCTTCTTAACAAGTTACCAGACAATTCTCTTTTCAAGGGAATCTTCCCAGCTCTGTTTGTCTTTTTTTTTTTTTTTTAAGATTTTATTTATTTGACAAAGAGAGAGAGCATAAGCAGGGTGGATGGCAGGCTGAGGGAGAGAGAGAAGCAGCTCCGTGCTGAACAGAGAGCCCGATGTGTGACTTGATCCCCGGACCCAGGGATCATGACCCGAGCCAAAGGCAGATGCTCAACGGCCTGAGCCACCCATGCATCCCCCAGCTCTGTTTGTCTTGACTGCCAAAGACAGAACTCAAATAATCCCAGAAGTTCTTGTTTTCTAAGAATTAACTATATCTATGAGTCATTTCTCAAAAAGAATTCCAAATAGAGAGCCTGGGTTTATTTAACCTGCCAGAATCTTTTAAGAATAGTTATGAGGGGGTGCTTAGTTGGCACAGTCAGTTAAGCATCTGACTCTTGGTTTTGGCCCAGGTCGTGATCTCAGGGTCATGGGATCGTGCCCCGCATTGGGCTCCATGTTCAGCATGGAGTTTGCTTAAGACTCTCTCTCCCTCTCCTTCTGCCCCTCCACCCCACTTTCTCTGTCTCTCAAATAAATAAATAAATCTTAAAAAAAAAAAAAAAAAAAAAAGAATAGTTATGATCATTCCAGGATCTCTTCTCCAGGGAGTTCTAGAATAACCAAAGTAAGGTAAGAGAAGAGTAAAGTTAAAAGAGAATTAAAATTAATCTAAGGAAGACTGCTAGGACCACTACATTCTGTACAGCAGAAGGAAGTAGGACATACTGCTATGCTTTAAAGTCCACCTTTCAATGATATATGCAGGCGTTATAGTACTTATTAGAGCCTATATGTTCCTTGAAGTCAATAAACTATATAAATATGCATATTTTAATATCCTTCATCACTTTCCATTTATCCCACAATGCACATCTATGGGAACTGGGTATTTACCAGTATACTAAGGATTCTAGTAGGAAATAAATGGGCTCCAACAACTGACCTTCTCTCACAACTGGAGTTCTGAAATTTCATGATAATATGCCTTGGAGGAAGCTTTTTTTGATTCATTGTGCTGAGCACTCAATAAATTCTTTAAAATTTTATTTTTAAGTAATCTCCACACCCAATGTGGGGTTCAAACTCACAACCCCAAGATCCAGAGTCACATACTCCACTGACTGAGCCAGCCAGGTGCCCCCTTCAATAAATTCTTTTTTTTTCCCAATAAATTCTTTATATCTGCAAACTCACATCCTTCAGTTTTAGACTTTTTCTTTTATCTTTGAATAATTTTCTTCTCTTTCTTTTTTCTTACTGAAATGTCAATGAGTAATGGGACCTCCTGATTGGTCCTCTAATTTCATTTCTTTTCTATATTTCATCTTTGACAATCTGCTTTCTAGCAGCCCAGTGGAAGTCAAAGGGTTTCTGCTTCACCGTCCAACTTGTAGACCTTCAACTAATCCTACTGCTTTCAATAAGATGCCTGTCTTTACTGTCCTTAATGTCTTGAGTGCAGAACCTGCCTGATTCAATTTCTCCAAAGAATATACTCCTTCCCCTTGCCTGCTGAGATGTGAGAGGTGGTTTCTTGGTTGAGTAAGGTACAGAAGAGAATCTGGTGTTTTTCCTTCTGATCATATAAACTTTGAACCAATTCTCCTGTGTTTGTCCCATCTCTTACCACCACTTTGTGAGGCGTTGGTACTTCTAATTGCTGAGCTTTTCTTGGGGTTCTGGAATTTAACTGGCTTTGCTTCTTCTCACCTTCCTCTGCCAGTTTTAAAAAAAAAATTATCTAGATAATATAGTAAAGCTTTTCAGAACACAACAGGATCTATGTCCAGTTGCCAAGGTTTGAATCCTAACCCCTTCACCTATACTAGCCACTTGACCATGGGCAAGTTACTTAATATCTATGCTTCACTATTCTCATTTATAAATGGAGATGATAATGTACCTATCTCCCAAGGTTGTTATAAAGATTAAATAATACCTTTAAAACATTTTAAAAAGCAAAAGGCTTGGGTTTTTTGTTTGTTTTTTGTTTTAGATTTTATTTGAGAGAGAGATAGTGAGAGAGAGCATGGGCAGGGGGAGGGGCAAAGGGAGAGGGAGAAGCAGACTCCCCAGTGAGCAGGGAGCCCGATGCGGGGCTCAATCCCAGGACCCTGAGATCATGACCTGAGCCGAAAGCAGATACCTAACCGACTGAGCCAGCCAGGTGCCCCGAGAAGCAAAAGGCTTGTACATTGAAAACTACAAATGTTGCTGAAACAAATTAAAGAAGATACAAATAAGTGGAAAGACATCACATGATCATGGATTGAAATACCTAATATTGTTAAGATGTCAACATACCCAAAACCATCTACAGATTTAATGCAAACCCCTATGAAATCCCAATGACATTTTTTAAAGAAATAGAACAAAATCCATTCTAAAGAATCTTAAAGGACTCCAAATGGACAAAACAATCTTGGAAAAGAATAAATTTGGAGGTCTCATGCTTCCTGAATTCAAAACTTCTAAGTTTTCTTAATAGCATGGTATTGGCATAAAGACATATAGACCAATGGAACAGAGAGCCCAGAAATCAACTCTCACATATATGGTTAAATAATTTTTGACAGGAGTGCCAAGGCCATTCAATGGGGGGAAAGAGAGTCTTTTCAACAAATCATACTGGAATAAGTGGATATTTACAAGCAAAAGAACTAAGTTGTACCTATACCTTACACCATATACATAATTAAAAATGGATCAAAGACCTAAATGTAAGACCTAAAACTATATAAAACTCTTAAGAGAAAATATAAGGGAAAAGATTCATGACATTGGACTTGGCAATGATTTTTGGATATGACACCAAAACACATACAACAAAAATAAAAATAGATAAATTGAGCAGTGTCTGGGTGGCTCAGCTGGTTAAGCATCTGACTCTTGATTTCAGCTCAGGTGATGACCTCAGGGTCATGAGACCGAGCCCCATGTCAGGGTCTGTGCTGGGCATGAAGCCTGCTTAAAATTTTCTCTCTCCCTCTGCCCCTCCCACCCCCTCCCACTCGCTTGCTCTCTCTCTTAAAAAAAAAAAAAGTTGAATTACATTAAAATTAAAAATGTCTGGGGCGCCTGGGTGGCTCAGTTGGTTAAGCAACTATCTTCTGCTCAGGTCATGATCCTGGAGTCCCGGGATGGAGTCCCGTGTCGGGCTCCCTGCTCAGCGGGGAGTCTGCTTCTCCCTCTGACCCTCTCCCCTCTCATGCTCTCTCTCTCTCATTCTCTCTCTCTCAAATAAATAAATAAAATCTTTAAAAAAGTTAAAAATGTCTGTGCATCAAAGAACACAATGAAAAGAAACAGCAGAGTGAAAAGAAAACCACGGAGTGGAGAAAATACTTGAAAATCACAAATTTGGTAAGAGATTGATATCTAGAATATAAAAAGAACTCCTACAAGTCAACAACAAATAACCCAATTTAAAAACAGGCAAAGGGGGGGCGCCTGGGTGGCTCAGTTGGTTAAGCGACTGCCTTCGGCTCAGGTCATGATCCTGGAGTCCCTGGATCGAGTCCCACATCGGGCTCCCTGCTCGGCAGGGAGTCTGCTTCTCCCTCTGACCCTCCCCCCTCTCATGTGCTCTCTCTCATTCTCTCTCTCTCAAATAAATAAATAAAATCTTTAAAAAAAAAAAAAAAACCGGCAAAGGAGTGGCATCTGGGTGGTTCAGTCGCTTAAGTGCCCGATCTTGATTTCAGCTCAGGTCATGATCTCAAGGTCCTGGGGTCAAGCCCTACACTGGGCTCTGCACTCAGTGAGGAGTCTGCTTGAGATTCTTTCTCTCCCTCTCTCTCTCTGCTCCTCCCCACCTCCACCACCCCCCTTCACTCTCCCTCTATCTAAAAGTAAATAAAATCTTAAAAAAAAAAAAAAGAAGATCCTTGGGGCGCCTGGATGGCTCAGTTGGTTAAGTGGCAGACTCTTGATTTCACCTCAGGTCATGATCTCAGGGTCCTGGGATTGATGACAGGCTTCACGCTCAGGAGGGATTCGGCTTGAAGATTTCTCTCCCTCTTCCTCTGCCCCTCCCCCTCTCCCTCTGCCCCTCCCCCGCTTGCATGCTCTCCCTCTCTAAAATAAATAAACAAATCTTTTAAAAATAAATAAATAAAGGGGCACCTGGGGGGCTCAGTGGTTAAGCCTCTGTCTTTGGTTCAGGTCATGATCCCACGGCCTTGAGATTGAGCCTCACATTGGGCTCCCTGCTCAGCGGGGAATCTGCTTCTTCCTTTCCCTCTGCCCCTCCCCCCCCCACTCATGCTTGCTCTCTCTCGTGTTTTCTCTCTCGCAAATAAAGTCTTTTAAAATTAATTAATTAAAATTAAAATTAAAAAAAGTTTCTATCTCTCTCTCCCTCTCCCCTCTCCACCCCCACATATGTGCTCTATCTCTCTAAATATATATATATATGGAAAGGATTTGAACAGACAATTCTCCAAAGAAGATAGACAAACTGCCAACAGGCACATGAAAAGATGCTGTACAAACAGAAAAGAAAATTAAAGGACTTCCATTATTTTATCAAATTTGGTACTTTTTGTTTTATAATGAGCATGTAATACTTTAACAAAAAAAATTTAAGGTTTTTTATTTTTAAGTAATCTCTATACCCATGTGGGACTTGAACTCACAACCTTGAGATCAAAAGTCCCACACTTCTCTGACTGAACCAGCCAGGTGCCCCTAAAAAATTCTTTTTAAGTATAAGTTTCTGGGAAGTATGACTTTCACCCATTACTCTTCCAGGAAGGCAAGGTATGGGATCGTTTAAACAGAATAGTAACAAAACAATGCAATCAATGTGACTCCTATGAATCAGTTCAAATAGTCTAGCAATGCCGGACACATGGTAAACTCCAAAAAAACGTTTCTTAAATTATGTCAAAATCAGATATCTAAGTGAACACATATTTGCTCTCAGAAGATTAGCCCTACAACCCTGAACTCATCAACATCTACAAGACCTAAGAGTTCTTACTTGATTTTCAGCCACGGGATAGGCTTCTTACTTACCTTCAACAAGATACAAATAGCACAAGCCATGCCTACAGCACCAGTTCCAACAATGGTGATCTTATTCTGGGAGATTTTATCTTCCTCAATTAGATTCTCAATAAGCTTCTCCTTGATAGTTGACATTTTGAGAACCTGATAGGGATAATGAAATTTCAGTGGAATCAAATTCCCTAAATTGATCACTCTCATAGGTATCAATGTACTAACCACACTGAACATCTAAGGGCTCACCTATTGAGTCTGCAGAATGTTGGAGCCGAGTGTGGTGGGAAAGCGAGAAAAGGGGTGTGGAGAGGTAGAGAAGAACCAGTCTACCTAGGGGTTGGGGCACCAATAAGCTTTTTTATTTCTCCCTGCCCTCAAGCCATCATTTTCACCCCAGTACTAGACACTCACAAATGCTTTGGCGCAATTTAGCACAGACAGCCGGAACACGCAACGCACTGCCTTTAAGGAAGATTTAAAAAAAAAAAAAGTTACACCAAAAGGAAACCACCAACGGCAGTTGAGGTGCGAAGCCCTGTGACAGTTACTCTCTGGACGCCCAACGCAAGAACGCTCCCACGCACGACTCTTTCGCCAGTACGCAAGCTCCGCCCGCCGCTGGCCCAGGCGCAGGCGCATTGGCAGGCAGTTAACGACCTCTCTCGTTCCGGGGTAGGGGCATTTCCGAGTGTGTGCCGTAGCGTTCTCCGTGACCCTGTGACGAATTCTAGACAATCTTTATGAGTGTGCAGAAGAGGGATTTGGGGAGTATAGTTTCATTTCCCTCAGCCAGCCTAAGCCTGGGACTGATTTTAGTGCTGAATTTTTGGAAACCCTCATGACTGTAGGCTGGTGAGGGCAAGGCTCAAGGCTCTAGTAGGAAAAAGCTCTCCTGAGAGCACCTCCTAGTCTTAGGGCGATGCCATCTTAAGATGGCGTCTGAGGAGATAGCTTCCAAATTGCTTTCAGATGACTTGGCTCTTTCTGAGGGCATGCTGAAGGGACCTGAGCCCCAAAGATGAAGCATTTAAGTAAAGGGTGGGCTTGGGATTGACCAACCTGAATGTGAGGAACGTACTTTTCAATGTACTTACCATCTACACATTTATTTGCAGGAATTTAAAACATTATTATTGAGCTCTGTAACTTCAGGATGGAGTGCTGAAATAAAGATTGAATTAGGGACACCTGGGTGGCTCAGTTGGTTAAGCCTCTGCCTCCGATTCAGGTCATGATCTCAGGGTCCTGGGATCAAGTCCCGCATCGGGCTCCTTGCTCAGCAGGAAGCCTGCTTCTCCCTCTGCCTGTTGCTCCCCCTGCTTGTGCTCTCTCTCTCTCTCATAAATAAATAAATAAAATCTTTAAAAAATAAAGACTGAATTAAAGTAGTAATGAAAAGGAAAGGCCACATCTAGTTTTCTAAGGGTGGTTTTAGTTTATACCAAGAATTTATAACCCACAGAAGGGGGCACAACCTCCTCAGTCATCTTTTGTTGAGTATTTGCATTTGAATCCTTTTCCATTTTGTTTCAAAGTCTATGGTTTGTTTTTAATGTAGTTCACACCATGCAGTCACCCTGCTTAAAACCCGACCGTGGATTTCCATTACACTTAACCAATTTTTTAAAATTAATTTTTTTATTAATCTCAGAAGTAGAATTTAGTGATTCATCAGGAAAGTAACTAATTTTTACCACAATCTGAAAGACATTCATGATTTGGCCTCATTCTAGCCCTCCAATTTCATCTCAAGACACTCTCACCTCACTCCCCTCAAGCTTCTCAGCAGCTTTTACTTGGCTCAGGACTTTTTGCTGTTCCCTATGTCTAGAAAGTTCTCCAACCATTCTCAAAGTTGATTCCTTATTTTCAGTCTTGAGCATAAACGACACTTCCTCTAGCTTTCCTTGACCAATGTCAATTACCACCACCTGCTCACATCTCTCCTATTTCTCTTATGGCACTTTCCACAAACTATCAGCCCCAAGAAATAGGTTACCTATAGCAGACAGGAGCAACAGCCACTGTTGGTCCTGTACTATCACTTGGTTGTATGCTTACTTCCACAGTAACTCCGGTACTTGCACCTCATTTACCACTCAGTTGAGAGGTCAGCACTGCTGGCCAGGATGACCAACAGGCCTCTGGTGGCAGAAGGAGATGTCATCTTAGTAGTGACCAAACTCTTGATTTAGGTGAAGAAAAAGGCTCCTCATTCGTTTCTACACAAGGTGCAGGGCAGGCCCTTGATATCCACTGCCTGAGTGGGCTCTCTGGGTGGCTACAATCCAAGCTAACAATCATTTTGCTTGATTGCAGCAATCTAAATACAGGAGGGCCGAGATTTGTACATGCCAACAACTGCTGAAGTGTAGTAGAAACACAGTGAAGAATTCTGAAAGCATGGCTTTGAAGTCCTGATACTTTTACTTTGGCAACATGGGCTTTAGTGGAAAAGATGTTGATCCATCTACATGTATATATATGTATGGATATATATATGAGGATAACTATGTTCTGAACATTCCATTTGCTTCCCCCACTAACTGGCAACTTGTGTAAAATGGGACTAAGGCATACTAAATCCACTTCCCAAGTTTATTAAGACTAAAATGAGATCATATTACATTTAAAAGAATCAGGGCTTCGGGCGCCTGGGTGGCTCAGATGGTTAAGCGTCTGCCTTCGGCTCAGGTCATGATCCCAGGGTCCTGGGATCAGGTCCCACATCGGGCTCCCTGCTCCTTGGGAGCCTGCTTCTCCCTCTGCCTCTCTCTCTCTCTCTATCTCTCATGAATAAATAAATAAAATCTTTAAAAAAATAAAAGAATCAAGGCTTCTTGCAGAGCTGGCCTATTCTTTGCCTGGGGCAGGAAGATACAAGGTGATCCCGGAACACTTTTTGTGCCAAAAAGTGAGGAAGGTTTACAAGATTAAATCTAAAAAATTCATGGGGCGCCTGGGTGGCTCAGTTGGTTAAGCAACTGCCTTTGGCTCAGGTCATGATCCCGGAGTCCTGGGATGGAGTCCCACATCGGGCTCCCGGCTCAGCGGGGAGCCTGCTTCTCCCTCTGACCCTCTCCCCTCTCATGCTGTTTCTCTCTCGCTCGCTCCCTAATAAATAAATAAATAAAATCTTTTTTAAAAAAATCTAAAAAATTCATTAAAGATTACATTAATAAATCTTTAAGCATTATTTTTCAGTCATGTTGGTATTGGCTAATTTATTGTATCAGATACGAAATTAATAAATGTAAACAAATTTTTAAAAAAGACTTAAGTTGCCTCAAAGTTTACAAGAGGCTATGGCGTAAGTACAGGTTTCTATTTGGAGTAATTAAAAAGTTCGAAGATTAGATAGTGGTGAAGGTTGTATAACTATGCGTTCCACAGAATTAAACTTTAAAACATGAATTTTATGTGTAAATTGTATCTTAAGGCTTTTTTAAAAAACCTATAGAAAAGCAAATCCTATTATACTACTTGTCAAGACTACATAATTTGCAGGGGTGCCTGGATGGCTCAGTCAGTTAAGCCTCCAACTCTCGGTTTTGGCTCAGGTCATGATTGCATGGGTCCTAAGACAGAGCTCTGCAGTTTGGGCTCAAGTCATGATCTCATGGGTATCTAGCTGTGCGTCGGCTCCACACTCAGCCAGGAGTCCGCTTGAAGTTTCTCTCCCTCTGTTCCTCACCTCCCTCTCTCAGTCGTTGGGCGTCTGCCTTCAGCTCAGGTCATGATCCCAGGGTCCTGGGATCGGGTCCCGCATCGGGCTCCCTGCTCAGCGGGAAGCCTGCCTCTCCCACTCCCCCTGCTTGTGTTCCCTCTCTCGCTGTGTCTCTCTCTGTCAAATAAATAAATAAAATCTTAAAAAAAAAAAATCAAATAAATCTTAAAATAAAACTACATAGTTCAGTCTTGTCCTTTTACATTTGCCACACACTTGGAAAAACGCTAATTATTTCTCTTCACTAGCTCTCAGGAAGTAAACTGGTGAAAGATGCTGGAGAAGTGATGGCAATAAAGTTGTCCTAGTTAACCTCTATTAATATTCAGGCCTGGGGGCGCCTGGGTGGCTCAGTTAAGCATCTGCCTTGGGCTCAGGTCATGATCCCAGGGTCCTCGGATAGAGCCCAGCATCGAGCCCTGCTTTGGGCTCCCTGTTCCACGGGAAGCCTGCTTCTCCCTCTCCCACTCCCCCTGCTTGTGTTCCCTCTCTCGCTGTGTCTGTGTCAAATAAAATCTTTAAAAAAAAAAAAATTCAGGACTGGGTAAGGGTCATAGTTGTAGATATATTTTGAGGAAAATCTAAAGAAAATTTTTGAGTGGATAACCACCAGGGCTATTTGGTTTAAAATTGTTAATTGCCATTGTTACCGGCCCCAGAGAACAAAGGTTCTTAAAACCTGTTTGCCAGGACGCCTGGGTGGCTCGTCTGCCTTCAGCTCAGGTTCTGGGATTGAGTCCTGCATCGGGCTCCTTGCTCAGCAGGAAGCCTGCTTCTCCCTCCACCTGCAGCTCCCCCTGCTTGTGCTCTCTCCCTCCCTTTCTCTGACAAAATCTTTAAAAAAAAAAATTTTTTTTTTTTAATCTGTGTTTCCCTATTGTGACCAAGTACCACTGCTTATGTTGTTGGCAAATGGTATTTTTACATTCATGTATAGAGTGTCATCTACAGAACTGTAGGGTGCCAATTATGATTAGCACTACTATCAAGATTTTTTTGTTTTTAAAGATTTTATTTATTTGACAGAGAGAGACATAGCGAGAGAAGGAACACAAGCAGGGGAGAGTGGGAGAGGGAGAAGCAGGCTTCCTGCTGAGCAGGGAGCCCGACGCGGGGCTCGATCCCAGGACCCTGGGATCATGACCTGAGCCGAAGGCAGACGCTTAACGACTAAGCCACCCAGGCACCCCACTACTATCAAGTCTTATCTCATAATACCTTGGGACTTAGTATATTAAAATTATAATGGAAATGGTACCAAAACAACCTAATCCATCTAGTCACACCCTTAATACATTAAGTCACATCAAAGTCTGATCATTAGTAATAATACACCTTAAAAAAAAAATCATTGCAGGGGCGCCTGGGTGGCTCCATCGGTCAAGTGTCTGCCTTCGGCTCAGGTCATGATCCCAGGGTCCTGGGATTGAGTCCCCCATCGGGCTCCTTGCTCAGCGGGGAGCCTGTTTCTCCCCCTGCTTGTGCTCTTTCTCTGACAGATGAAAAATAAAATCTTAAAAAAAAAAATAAAATCATTGCAGTGTTGCCTAAGAATACTCTAATGGGTCCCAATAATGTAATAAATAACAGCTTTATCTTAATATAATAAATTGAGAGTCACTGTTCAAAATTTATTTGGTATTTTAGTTGGTATGACACTTAGTTGGCTGCATTGTCTTTTTACATTATATGGCCATGTACACTATATTCTGACATACATGGTACACAAAGTAAGATATTTGAGAACAGTTATGCACAATACACGCAATATTGAATTTATACATTGGATCCCAGGACATGACTGACTGGAAAAGACGGACTAGGCATGTTGGGTTTGGGGGAAGGAACCCGAAGTGACAGAACACACAGTAAACACACATCCGGTGTGAAGAGCAGCCGCAACTCTGGCCACGGTGCCTCTGAGACGGTGGGGCTAACTTACGTTAACCCATTTAGGGCTACAAAGACAGATATCATCAGCATCAGGATACAGGGGCAGGGTTTGGTGAACCATTGCTATTTGGAACTTTAGGAAACTGACGTTTTTTCTTAGGCCATTTTAATATTACTTGAGTAACAGATAATAAGGACAATATACACAACCTCCAACTAAAATCCTGCTGTAGTCTAGACAGTGAAGTGGTACATTAGAAAACTTTAAAACTGCAGCTCCTTTTGGATCCCCCAAAGTGTATCTGCACTCTTCTTCAAACGGGCCTCCTCCTCAGGAGTCAGAGTCACCTTCACAACATCTGAAATTCCATTCTGTCCCAAGACGCAAGGGACACTAAGGAAGACATCATCTTTAATTCCATAGAGACCCTGAAGACAAAATGAAAAGTATTTTATGTTTTGAGTATGCATTCTGGGGTCTCCCAAGACTCGCATTCTTTACAATTATGAAGCTTATTTAATACAACTTGAGAAGCAGGAATTCCTTTCCACCATTTTCAGTTAGGATGTTATGAACAGTGCAAGTCATCAAAATACCAGGAAAGACTTCTGTTCTAAAAGAAAATCTAAATTATTGCCATTATCCATATCACTGTCAAAATTTTTATTGATAACATCTTGGCAACTCTACCCTGACTTTTTTTCCTCCGAAGAAAAAATTTTTCTTTTATGGTCTTCCACCCACCTCCACTTATTATCATAAGTTATCAAGTATCTATGTGGTGAACATAGTATACTAGCAGACATTAATCCTAAAGCTCAATGATTTCTCTCCAAAAAGAAAGTTGTGAGTGCATTAATTTATGTCACTTAAATCAATGACAACTAACCTAACTGCTTTCACAGAAGAATCTTTTTTAAAAAACAGGAAATAATAGCATTCAAATACAATGTATCACTACACACACCTACCTTAATCATGGTGGAAATTGGATGCACCCGCCTAAGATTCTTCATTATACTTTCGGCCAGATCTGCCACAGACAGTCCAATGGCCCAGGAAGTGTAGCCTTTCAGTTTGATCACCTCATAGGCACTGTAGGGTAGGGAAGGACAGGAAAAGGTAGGAAAAAGTAGAGTAAGAGAAAACAAACAACAACATTGCTTTCACTGAACACATGCTTTACAGCAAATAATGCCATAAAGTTACATTATGTATCTGAGTAATGTTTGCCACGTATACCAAGATATTATGTATAGGGATGTTCCAAGAGTATTGTTAGTAATTTCAAAAACCCTGGCAATAAGCCCACTGCTCTCCAACAGGGAGAATGGGTAAACTGTGGTACATACAGTGAACATATTCAATACAGTGGAATATTTACAAAACTGTCAAAACAAGTTAACTATATCTATGTGCAACAAAATAAAGAATTCTTTAAAATGTAATACTGAATTTAAAAAAGTAACTCCAAAATTACATATAGTGTGTTTGACTCAAGATTATTTCAAGCAAGGGATGGGTGGTAGGACAGAAAGATGAGTGGGAGAAGGAGCTCAGAACTCATTCATATCCAAGAACCGAGAGACTAATGATTCTAACCCAAAAACACAACACTTGGTTGACAGCTATTGTCAATGTTTCTTGGGTTGGGTGGTGGGTTCACAGGTTTTTGTTTTGTTTTTTGTTTTTTAAGATTTTTTATTATTTATTTGACAGAGAGAGACACAGCGAGAGAGGGAACACAAGCAAGGGGAGTGGGACAGGGAGAAGCAGGCTGCCCGCAGAGCAGGGAGCCCGATGCGGGGCTTGATCCCAGGACCCCGGGATCACAACCTGAGCCGAAGGCAGACGCCTAACGACTGAGCCACCCAGGCGCCCCAGGCTCACAGGTTTTTATAAGAGGGCCTTGTCTAAATCAATCATGATTCATTATTCATTTCTATAGACCTGAGGTCCACACATGATTTATAATAAGTAAATACTGGGGCGCTTAGGTGGCTCAGCCAGTTAAGCGTCTGCCTTGCTCAGGTCATGATCCCAGGGATCTGAGTTCAAATCCCGTATCTGGCTCCTTGCTCAACGGGAAGCCTGCTTCTTCCTCTGCCTGCCGCTCCCCCCCTGCTTATGAGCTCGCTTGCCCTCTCTGATAAATAAAATCTTAAAAAATATATATATGTATGTATATGTAAAATAAGTAAATAATGCTACCAAGCTGAAAGCTTCCCTATTTAAACAATTTCTAACAGTTTATATTTTCAGTACAATTATGAATCTAGACATTGTTTAAAACTTTATAATCATCTGAATAAACAAGTTAGCTGCTTCTATTCATAAAGCCTGTAACAGGAAACTGAATTTAAAAATTCTTGGGGCACCTGGGTGGCTCAGTCAGTTGAGAATCGGACTCTTGTTTTCAGCTCAGAGTGTGATCTCTGGGTCGTGGGAATGGCCCCATGTCAAGCTCCATGCTCAGCAGGGAGGTCTGCTTAAGATTCTCTCTCTCCCTCTGCCCTTCCCCTGCACCACGCGCACATGCTCTCTCTCTCAAATAAATAAATCTTTTCTTAAAAAATAAATAAATAAGTATTCTTATTTCTGTGGCACCTGGATGGCTCAGTCCATATAGCATGTGACTCTTGATCTCAGGGTTGTGAGTTCAAGTCCCACATGGGGTGTAAAGATTACTTAAATAAAGAAAACTTTAATAAATAAAAATTCTCATTCCTAACTGAATGAACCATATATGCTATTGAAGACTGAATGTGAAATAAGACTTACAAGCACTAAAAGATTTATCATACTATAGAGAAATATAGCAAAAAAAGACTGTTGCATTAATAAATTTTAATATCTCTACTTCTGTTTTATAGTATGCTCTTTAACAAAACTTTAGGAAAAAGCTTGTTTATTATTATTATTAAGTAATCTCTACACCCAACGCGGGACTCGAACTCATAAGCCTGAGATCAAGAGTCACATGCTCCACCAACTGAGCCAGCCAGCCAGGCATCCCTAGAAAAATGTTTTCCAGGAAGTACTCAAATGCTATTAAACTTTCAAATAAAAATACTATGTTTTAATCTTCTGTACTGCCAAATTATGGGATCTATTACCTGTCAACCACCTGTTTGTGAACCTCTTTCCACTGTTCCTTATCTGCATCAGTGCCTAAGTCAGGGTGCAGATTCTTCAGAGAGACACCAGCAACGTTCACTCCACTCCATACAGGCACTAAAAGAAATAGTACAGAATCCATTGATTTCCACACGCCATGCAGCAGACCACAATAGCACTTGAACTGGTCTTAATGGTTAACCCGCTTCAAGTGAACATACTCCTTGCTTGCTGACTTAAGACCCTTGATCTGTAACAGCACTAAGTCACTTTCTTTGAGATTTGCAGACCACTGGCCTTAGGAAATAAAGAACAAGAACTTTCCCAGGCCACAGAGGCCAGCAAGTCTGTTTGAAACCGCCTCACCTTTCTGATTAGCCCAGCCATCTTTCAGCAAAATGTTTTCCTTTTTTTAAGGTCAGACAAATGACTTTACTGACTTCCCTTTGAATATCTGTAGACCTTGCCCTCCTCTGCAGAAAGAACAGAGTACTCTTGCACAACTCCTTGGTACCAAGGAACCAGACCTTCTTGTACAATCCCCCTGGGCATCAAGGAACTAGAACTTCTTGCAAAACCTCGAAGCACTGAGATAACTCTAACTGGCATCATTAAATCTGCATGTAATCAAGAATGTCACAGATCACTGCGTTCCCTCAACTGATTAAACCCCTTCAAAAATCTCTGGGCCAGGCAGAAACCTGAGTTGGGCTTTTAGACAAGAGTCTGCCTTCTCCCCCAGGTTGCCAGCCTCCTGAATAAAGCTCATATTCCTTTCCAGTCAAAACTCACCTCTTGAGTTCTGGCCTTTTGAGCAATGGGGAGCCGAACTTGGGTTTTGGTAACAATGCTAGTAATTTTGACCCATTTTTCTAATTCTCATTTCTTATCTGGGAGGATTATCTGCTTTTGGTAGATGGTCAAGAATACCAACACCCTTACTCTTAAATTTTCATTCATTAATTTATATAAAACTAAGAATTTTCACCATATTCTAACCTGTTTTCAATCTACTGGGATGTTTAATCCATACATATTTGAAATATAAAGATAGTATGAGATCATAAGGGGAATATTCTTGGCATAAGTAACTGAGAACACTGCACAAATTACAACATCTTTCAACTGTGACAGAATTTTTCTATCTGCTTCATTTGGATTGGCTGACCTTTTCAGAGCCATACAGTTCAAGTATAGACAGCTGTGATATCAAATGACTGAGGTCATCCTAAGAACCACCCTCTTATTTTAATATGTCCATTGTTAGTAGTAAAAGAAATTTCATTCCCCATTCCCCATGCCATAAAAAAATGTTAATATAAAAGTTAAAACCTTAACAATTCTTAACATAATTATACCAAAAGATAAGATTTCTAGAAACCATCCTACTCCAATGAATGGATTATCTGATTTCAGCTCTGATTTAATAATGAAACTGCTGTCAATATTTTACACAATCTTTTTGAAAACAAAAAGAGAAAATAAGTTATGCTTACCACTGGAGTCTCCATGCTCCCCAAGGACCCACCCGTGACAGCTTAATGAGTGAACTCCCAGTCTTTCCCCCATTAGGTAACGGAACCGGGCTGAATCCAGATTGCAACCACTTCCAATAACACGATTTTTGGGAAAGCCACTTATCTTCCAAGCCACATAGGTCAAGATATCCACTATGAAGAAAACATTCGGGCAAAGATACTAGGTAAATTATTAGATAATGTTAAGCTAGTCAACATCCACGGCTCTGTATGAATCTTGATAGTGATTATGACCAATCAATATTTGTTAAATTTTTAAACCTCTATGCATAATACAGCAAATTCGTTAAGTATTCAAGAAGTGTAGCTTGGGGCGCCTGAGTGGCTCAGTCGTTAAGCGTCTGCCTTCAGCTCAGGTCATGATCCCAGGGTCCTGGGATCGAGCCCCGCATCGGGCTCCCTGCTCGGTGGGAAGCCTGCTTCTCCCTCTCCCACTCCCCCTGCTTGTGTTCCTGCTCTCGCTGTGTCTCTCTCTGTCAAATAAATAAATAAAATCTTAAAAAAAAAAAAAAAAAAAAGAAGTGTAGCTTAATGAAAATAAACTGTGCATCAAGAACACCTTATTTATACCTTTATCCCTCATCTAAGATCTTCTTGGGCAAATAACTAATTTTTTTTTTTTTTAAAAGATTCTATTTATTTATTTGACAGAGAGACACAGCCAGAGAGGGAACACAAGCAGGGGGAGTGGGAGAGGGAGAAGCAGGCCTCCCGCAGAATAGGGAGCCCGATGCGGGGCTCGATCCCAGCACCCTGGGATCATGACCTGAGCCGAACGCAGACACTTAAGGACTGAGCCACCCAGGTGCCCCTAATTTTTAAGTTCTAACTACATTCAGGGGCATTGTATCTCCCTTATTATTTTAAACTTAACTATTTTAGCAAATCCATTCACAAGAGGAAAATGAAAAATATGACATATACCATCAGTTTTACTCAAGCTCATCTGTGCAATTAAAGGTCTCACCTGGATTGGAAACGACAAGCAACTTGCAGTTTGGGCTGTATTTTACGATATTAGGAATGATGAACTTAAAGATGTTCACGTTACGCTGGACCAAATTAAGACGGCTTTCCCCCTCTTGCTGACGTGCCCCAGCTGTGACAATAACCAGCTTGGAGTTTGCAGTCACATTATAATCTAGACAAAAAAAAGAACAAAAACCAGATTAAGGCCTTTAAGAGAACTCTATTACCTAGCCAGCAAAAATTTGTTCCATAAACTTTTTTTATGGACATTTTTACCAGTTTTGTTACCTCCCCTATTTCCTTTCACACACAGGTAAATATAGATAAAGGCCTGTAATGCCACCCTCCCACCCCCAACTCCTCCTTTAGTTTTTGGCCACTTAACATGGAGGAAGAGTTCATCGACACCTTCCTTGTATTCTGGTTTTAGACTGGGACTTTATATAATGACAGCTGGGAGGAGATGGAAAGAATCAAATGAGATATTATCCCCCAATTTTTTGCCACCTGAGCACATGCTCACACTCTTCCGTACTCCTATTTCTACCTTACTACTTCATTGTGATCATACCAGCCCAGAGACAGGCTGTTTTGTTTTGTTTTTAAAGCAAAGGCAACTTTACATTTATCAAGCATGTCTTGCTTCTAGATACCCTATGGCACAGGATGGTTAACCCAGCCCATAGATAAGTGGTCAATGATTTTCAAGTGTCCAAAAAAAACACCATTTGTACACATATTCAGGTTTCCTGACTAGGGCTCTTAAGTGTGAGAGGCCCAAGAATACCTGAACATTTACCCTATTCTCAACCTTGTGTTAGTGTGTGAAAGGAAGTAGGGGAAGTCAAGTATATTAAATTTAAATATTAGAAACAATGTGGTTACATATGAACCTGAGGAGCTTTACTAATTACATTCTAACTCAGATGCTTTCCACATTATGGACACACTGGATTTCCATTTAAAACCATTTACTAGAAATTGAAACTGATATAAATAGGTTACCAATGCAAAACTGTTCAAAAGCAGGCTCTGATCCATATAAAAAATAAATTTTTGAAGAGGCAGAATTTCAAGCCTGACAGAGAATTAAGTCTAGCACAGACCACAATATAAACTTGTTGAAATCAACCTTTGCCAGAGACAATTTTTGGTGTTCTAAGGAAAAGGCTGCCGTGCTGGAGATCCATCATCTCTCCCTTCAGTTTGTCTTCTATGACATCAACAAGAGCAAGTTCATCTGCCAAGTCCTAAAAGATATAAAATTTTTAGTGAAATGGAAAATTGCTACTTCCAAGTTTTAGAAAGGCATGCAAAATTTCTGTATTTCTAGCATAGAAGAGTTCTGCTACTTTATTAGTATCCGGACATACCTCAAAGTAGAGACAGGCCCCCATTTAAAAACTGACTCACAGATGACCCATGCATAAGAAGAAGTACTGATCTTCTCTCCTCACTAGAGTAACCTTTGCAAGAGCTCCACCATGCCACTGTATGGAAGCAGAACACTGGATTGGCAATGGATGGAATAATATTCAATTACATAAAACTGCTCTATTCATGCTCTCAAATTCAGTTTTACACATTGATTTTAGGTCATTATTCACTACATAAGTGATTCTGACTAGTATTAATTCTTGGAAGTTAAAAAAGTGATATTCTGAATCATTCTTTGTATGTCTTCCATGTATTAACCAACACTAACAGTATTAAGATAGATTTGTGTATTGCAAAATAGTATTGGTGAAAAATATCCTTTCAGTTGAACCTGTAAATGTTCACAGGTGCATCTCAGACCAGAAGCACCAATAAGAGCTTTAATACACATGGGATGTGAACTATTATAACCAAGTAAATTATACTAGCTGAGCTTACAGATCTACCTCCTGAGTTATCTATAATATAAAAACCTGGCAGTTATTCTTACATACACCCGAGTTAGAGAGCATCACAGGAAAAGACCACAGGTGATTCACAGATGTGAGAAAAACAGATGGCATCAATTTCTGATCCAGTGGGAAAGCAGTAAGAATTGGTATAGGCATCCCCTCATTTTTAGAAGTTTTGTAAATTATTTTATTTAAATTTAGATTTGGAGTTCCCAATAAGGGAGTGAAATGATTAATTCTGGGTTTTGAACAGGAAAGGATTGAAATAAGGAACCGAAGGCAGAAAAGAGCTATGTAGAGGTTGGGTAACAACACATGTTGCTTTATATGTGTTCTTAGGAGAGGCCACATAGTGTAAAGGTTATGGAGCTAAAATTTAGTTAGAAAGAATTTGTGAATGAATAAAGAACACATTTTACAGTAGTCAAGCCTGCTTTATGTAAAAAAGAAAATTGAGGCAGCTTATGATAAAATATTTTAAATTTAGATTTGGAGTTCCCAATAAGGGAGTGAAATGTAAAGTGTAAGCTGCCTCAATTTTTTTTTTTTTACATTATTTTACATTATTTTTTACATTATGCCAATTCACTTTTACACAAGACCTAACATTAGTACCTGTTTTCACTAACTGAAAGAAATCCAAAGAGGATCTTTGCTTTTATGAAAAAAAGGCAAAAAGCAGAAATAGCATTCAGTGTTTTTTTCTACAGCGAGCCCTCGGAGAAGTAGCATACATCCTAGGTACCACCAAGCTCCTTCCCCAGGGAACTTTACTCAGCATCTCAGTCTCAAGCTACCATAGCTTTGAACTGTGTGAGCATCTGTACTTTATTTTGTGCATCTGTTAGCAAGATGTGTCCTAAAGTATCAGAAAAGCCTAAGGTTATTTTTCTTGGGTCTGCAAATGCTCAAAAAATTTTCCATATAAATTAATGGTAACTAGGGGCACCTGGGTGGCTCAGTCGTTAAGCGTCTGCCTTCGGCTCAGGTCATGATCCCAGGGTCCTGGGATCGAGCCCTGCATCGGGCTCCCTGCTCCGCAGGAGGCCTGCTTCTCCCTCTTCCCCCCACCCCCCCCCCGCTTGTGTTCCCTCTCTCGCTGTGATTCTGTCAAATAAATAAATAAAATTAAAAAATAGTAATAATAATTAATTAATGGTAACTGTCTCTTCACTTTATACCATTTTGGCTTCGGAAAAGCTTCATAGGAATGCTCTCCTTTAGGATAGTGGGGGAAACCTTTACACTATGTGGCCTCTCCTAAGAACACATATAAAGCAACATGTGTTGTTACCCAACCTCTACATAGCTCTTTTCTGCCTTCGGTTCCTTATTTCAATCCTTTCCTGTTCAAAACCCAGAATTAATCATTTCACTCCCTTATTGGGAACTCCAAATCTAAATTTAAAATATTTTATCATAAGCGGCCTCAATTTTTTTTTTTTTACATAAAGCAGGCTTGACTACTGTAAAATGTGTCCTTTATTCATTCACAAATTCTAACTAAATTTTAGCTCCATAATTGGTACCAAAATTTACTATTCAAGGTGGGGATTTTTGTGGGATAGAGACAAGATTTCCCACATTTAGTGTGATTTTAATTTTACCAAATGTATGAATGATTTTCAATTCAACAATTATTTTAAAATAACTTTTCATTTGTAGGCAATTCATGCATGTTAATACGGCACAGTGAATTTAAGGAACTGTGTCACCTGCCTAACAAAAGGTTCAGATACCTTTTCGGTATGGCATCACATTTCTAAAGTTTGTTCCACAGAAAGTTCTTTGAGTGCATGAACCTGAGTATTTGTACATACAATGTGATAATGCAATTCTTGGAGGAGTGGGGGGATGGGTGGCTTCCAGAAAGATGGGCTCTCACTTACCTTCATTAAGATACTGATGGCACAAGCCATGCCAACAGCACCAACCCCAACAACTGTAATCTTATTCTGGGGGGTATGTTCTTCCTTAAGAAGATTCTGAATCAGCTGATCTTTGAGAGTTGCCATTTTGGACTTAGAACCAAAAGGAATCTATAGGGGGAATAACACGCACAGTCACTACATCTTCTTTAAATTAATGCTATTGACCAAAAGTTGTTCCAAAAGAGCTTATTTTACTTCTGGGATGCTTGCCACTAAAAAGGGGGAAGGAAAAAACCTAAAGATGGCCAAAGGAATCCTGAAAGACCTAATGCCAGGGTCTGGCCTGCCTAGGATCTTGGTGTAAAGGATCTTACCTTGGCGTGGAAAAATAATATTGACGTTTGGGTGTAAGTATAGCTTCCTGACGACTCACTCATCTTGACTTATTAACCCCAAGCAGGGCCGCCTTTCCTCACACAAAATCACTGTGAGCTGCCTGCTCAGCTCTACTCCAGTCACCAGGGTTCCCGCCAAACCCTCAAATGGAGGAACGTGCAAAAAGCTCTTGTAACTGCCTCACGGAACGACCCAGTCGCCGTAGGAGGTGCAAAAAGCTCTGCTCATGCGCACTCACTCCTTCCTCCAGCCCCAGAAGGATGGGCGGAGATCAGACCAACAGCTCAGCAGGAGCTCCTGGGGTTACCGCCCCTCCCCCACCTTGCCCTGCTCGGGGCTTGCGCGCATGCTCATTTCCAAGCAGTGGGCGGGGACAAAAGTAGGGTCCGGGCCGTTGCTTTCCAGAGTCGGGCACTGGCCCAGACCGCGGCGGGCTGGGAAGCCCCGCCCATGAGCGGAAAGGATTGGGAATTAGCATGCACTTAGGGTCACACGGAGCGAGCCCCGAGGCGGACTTTAGACCTAACTAGTGCCCCTGCTGGCTGCCTCCCTGGCCTCGCGCGCGGCCACAGCTAGACTTTAAATCGCAAATACTTGGTTGCTGTTAACCAACAGGGAGGGAGGAGCCTCCTGTGGCTTCTACCGTGATCGATGTTGCAAAGGCGTGAGGCCCCGTAGGAGGAAGTGCAAAAATAGCTGCAGAGGCCTGGAGCCCTAAAGTTTATAATAGATACTTGGTGGAATCCTCCATTTCCAGAGCCGGGGAGGAGGCCTTCGCTCTGCTAATCCAACCCTGCACTGCATTCACCGGGAAGATTATCACAGGTTGCATCCCAAAGCGCCACGTCTAGTCTTGAGTTCCAAAAGGACAAAAATATCCGAGAGGACTTCCAGGCAGGCAGCCCAGTTACCAAGCTGGAATCGGGTCTCTCCTCACAAATCATTGCTATTTCTAGACCTGGCTTCACCAAAACCTAAGCCATGGGATCCAGCGCTCCCTTCAATGTGGGGACACGGGTGAGGGAAGAGCCCTACAGAAAGAGGGTCTATTCCCCAACTCTGCCACCACTCTGTGACCTCTGAGTTGCCCTAACCTTCTCCCAGCTTTAGGTTCCCCCATTTCTCAGAACGAGTGGATGGTACCAGATATCCTACTCTCAAAATACCATCTGCGATGCAGGAGGGCTGAGACTCTCTTCCTGCTTCATCTCTGCACGCATCGTGCCTAGCGTAGCACCCGATACATCAGCAGCTTAGTAAGTGTAATCTGCGCAAAGAGCGCCCTATAATCAGCAGACAGCAGCCGCTCTGTGGAGTCCACCTCTCGAGAGTCCCAGGGTTAAAAAGCGACCCGAGCAGCGCTCCCCGGCTTTCAGACCTCCTCCCTCTTCCCCCACCCCCGACTGCTGAGGCTTTTCGGAAACCGGACCTCGAGATCTGCGCCGTTTGCCTATTTTAAGCCCGTAGGTATGCCCCACCCTTCAAATCTGTCAGATCCTTGTTTTCTGCATCTACCTGGGCTTTCGACCACAGATAGCTGCGGCCACCTCGGTTCCCCAGCCCGACCAGAGGCCGCGGTGCCCGCTTAGAGCAAAAGCGGAACGCGGCGGGCTCCCGAGCCCACGCATGGCGTGGCCACCGCCCAGGGCAGCGGACTCTGCCTCCACCCCGCCACCCCCACGCCCCGGACGCTGAGAGCCCTTCGCGGGCAGCACGAGCTAGCAATCCAGAGGCAGCTCGCTCTCCTGACCCTCCAGCTCTGCGCGCTTGGAGCCCGACCGTACCGGGAGTGCACGTCGGGCGGGCGGGCGTCAGCGGCGCGCGAAGCTGGATCCGGACTTGGCGGCAGCGGCTCCGACACTCGGAGCTGAGCGCGGGAGGGGCCTTAAATGGAACCGCGAGGCTGACGTCAGGGGGGAGCCGGGCGGACGTGCGGGAACCCACGTGTGGGTCGGGCTAGGGGCGGGCTCCGAGCCGGGCGGGGCAGTGGAGAAGCTTAGGCGGCGCGCGCAGCGGGGCCGCGGACCTGCCGACAGACCCATGTGCGTCCGGAGATCTAAGGGGCTGTCAGAGCCACGCTACCTCTGGCCGCAGAAGCCCAGGCCATTAAAGCCGACCTCAGGAAGGGCTTAATCGGAATCTTCACTGCTGTTTCCCATTGCCCAGAACAGCTTCTGGCACGCAGGCGCTCAACAGTTTGTTGGAAAGGAGGGAATGCCTAGCACAGCATCCTTCTGACCTTACCCAGGTCGAGTGACCTCCAAAACTTGTCGCTGCGTCGCGCACCTGCTGCTAAACCTTCCAAGTCCCCCAACTCAGCTCTAGCCTTCGTTGGTGCTGGTTCCTTTGCCTGGCCTGCCTTCTTTCTCTATATCTTCTTTAAAAACTTACCCATCATCTGGTACCACACACACACACACACACACACACACACACACAAACTCCCTTGTCTCTGCGCGCGCGCACACACACACACACACACACACACACTCTCTCTCTCTCTCCCTTGTATCTGCATCTGCGGAGCTGTGTCTCCATGGATCAATCTACTTCCTCCTTTGCACGGGGGACCAACTTAGTGCCCAGTTCTGAGGAAGACCCATAATTATGGGTTTCTTAGTTTTGAAGGGAACATAACATGCTAACCTCAGTTCCAGAAAAGCAGGGCATCTCTCTAGCATGTCTTAACAGTTTTCTCATCACTCTAGGAGGCCCAGCCACCTAGGCTCTCACCTCAAACACACAGCTGGACCAGCTGAAGGCCAACCACAGATTCTCCATTGTTTCTCAGGGCAGGGCTGATTGCAGTATTGCCTGTGGTTACTCAGTTTTTGCAACAATGTCCTCATTCAGTCAGGGCTGGGCTCCTGCCTACTTATCAGATGTGACCACAGCTGCTGGCAGGAGGGCAGAGCTCAGAGAAGAGAAGGTAGGCGGGGGAGACAGGTAAGAACTGGACTGACCTCTAAAGGTAATCTAGGCAGAAAGTTTTCAGCCCCCTAAATTAAGACACCTAACAGCTCCCTCCAAGCACAGCTTCCTTCTTCTTTGCAGAACAGTAGCCTCTACTTAACCCTACAAATATGAATAAAACAAGTACCATAAAACAAGTACCAAATTTACTGAGCACCTCCTATGTGCCAGGCAGCAAGCTAGGTAATACTTATACTCATCTGCACGGTAATTCTTCTTCTTTTTTTTTTTTGTTAAAGATTTTCTTTGGGACGCCTGGGTGGCTCAGTTGGTTAAGCGACTGCCTTCGGCTCAGGTCATGATCCTGGAGTCCCGGGATCGAGTCCCACATCAGGCTCCCTGCTCGGCAGGGAGTCTGCTTCTCCCTCTGACCCTCCTCCCTCTCATGCTCTCTGTCTCTCATTCTCTCTCTCTCAAATAAATAAATAAAATCTTTAAAAAAAAAAAAAAGATTTTCTTTCTTTATTTGACAGAGAGAGAGAGATAGCGAGAGCAGGAACGCAAGCAGGGGGAGTGGGAGAGGGAGAAGCAGGCTTCCAGTGGAGCAGGGAGCCCGATGTGGGACTTGATCCCAGGACCCTGGGATCATGACCTGAGCTGAAGGCAGACGCTTAACAGCTGAGCCACCCAGGTGCCCCCTTCACGGTAATTCTTTGGAGTAGGCATAATTATCCCCATTTTGCAGATTAAGAAGCCGAGGCTCAGAGAGATTTGTGACTTTGCCAAGGTCATACAACTAATAAGTGATTTCAGCTGATTCTTTTTTATTTATTTTTATTTTTTAAAAGATTTTATTTATTTATTTGACAGAGAGAGAGACAGCAAGAGAGGGAACACAAGCAGGGGGAGTGGGAGAGGGAGAAGCAGGCTTCCCACAGAGCAGGGAGGGAGCCCTATGCGGGCGCTCGATCCCAGGACGCTGGGACCATGACCTGAGCCAAAGGCAGACAGCTCCCTCCAAGCACAGCTTCCTTCTTCCTTAGAAGGAAGGCACACCCAGGCACACCCTCAGCTGATTCTTTAGAACTGACTCCAAAGCCTGTGATTTTTTTCTGTACAGGACGTTGCCCCATCTCCACCCCTCACCCCCGTCTCCACAAAAGTCAAATTATGGAGGGGGCCCAGCCAGTTCTAGGCTCAGAAAGTTTCATTTTCAGTGACAAGTAGTAGATGTCACTGGGTGTCCCTGCCTGTCTGCCGAGCTGAGTCTTCTCCTGCCCTCAGACTGGTACTTACACCGTCTGCACTCCTGCTTTGCAAGCCTGTAGACCTGGACTGGAGTTTACACCAGCTTACACATGGCTGAGCTTGGGACTTCGCAGCCTCCATGATTGCCTGAGCCAATTCTTTATAATAAATCTTGTTATATCTCCTATTCGTTCTGTTTCTCTGGAGGACCCTAATATGGTCCAAACAGAAGAATTTCTGTACAAAAGTCCAAGCAGAATGTAGGACCCATGGGATGGGTCAGAAAAACACTGTTTCAGAGGACAGAACAGACTTCTCCAACCTAACCAAGGGTTCTTCAAGGATGGTCCCTTTAAAAGGGAACATCTCACAAAGAGGTGGCTTGACCAGGGGACAGGCTGGCCTCACAGAATGGGTGGTGCTCAGCAACCAATATAAGATTTTCCTAAAATGGACCTGGCCAAAGAATAGTGTCCACCCAAAATACAGTGCTGAGTCATTCCTTCATTAAGTATTTGTTACACTCCTCCTCAAGAAAGTTCAATGGCTCTTCATTCGAGGGCCTTAAGAATAAAATCCAGGGGTGCCTGAGTGGCTAACTCAGTGGAGCACCTGCCTTCTGCTTGAGTTGTGATCCAGGAGTCCTAGGATCAAGCCCCATGTGGGAGCTCCCTGCTCAGCAGGGAGCCTGCTTCTTCCTCCACACAGCCCCCCCCCCACCACTCGTGCTTTCTCTCCCTATCTCTCTCTCTCAAATAAATAAATAAAATCTTTAAAAAATAATAATAATAAAATCCAAATTCCTTGGAAGGCACCCTAGGCCCTCGATGATGCAGTGCCCACATCCCCTCTCTGGAGATAACTATTTTCCTGCATGCTTCCTACATGCCAGTCCTAACACTCCTTACTACCTTCCCCAGATAGGCCATGTACTTCCACCCAGGCAGTTCCTTCAACCTGCATGTTCTCCACCTTGCCACCAGCCCTGCCCTCCCAAAACCCACAGACTTATAGATCCAATGCTGTTGCTTGAGCTTTATATTAAACTAATTCTTATTGCTGCTCCTCTCTTTTCCTCATTAGATTATGAGCTCCTCATGGACAGAAAAAACTTTCTCCTTCATCTCCATACTCCCAGCACATATGTTTATTTGTTTTATAAATATATTTTGAATTACATGTCTGCTATGCAAAGGGCACTATGCTAGGTGCTGGGGATATAACAATGAATGAGACAAATGTGTAAGTCTTCAAAGACTATACCATTTAATGGGGGAGACCAACAGCATTCCCCCCTATGGTTAAAATGTAAGATAGAATATAAGACTACTTCAGAAGAGGTAGAAAAAAATTACTCTAGCATTCAGAAGAGAGAAGGGTCCTTTGGCCAGGAATATCAGAGAAGGCTTCCTGGGAGAGGCAGCATCTGAACTTAGCCTAGAAAAAGACTTCAATTGCTGAAGATCAGATGTTGAGAAAGCAGAGAATGCAGTGTGAGCAAATGCATAGAGGCAGGAAATTCGAAGTGTGCCTGGTGAATCTTCAGCTTTAAATGCCAGGCTATGAAATGTGGGTGTTTTTGTTGTTTTTTGGTGGTCAATAGAAGTCATAGATGTTTTGGGAGAATGGGAGAGATAGAGTGCAAGCAAGGGAGTTGCAAAGTCATGGAAAGCGGGGCAGGGTGGGGCGACACACCTTGTTTGTAATAATACACAAGAAGCTCAGAACATATACAGCTCCAACCACAACTGCACAGGACATTCACTTCCCTGACACACCCTACACAGCCCCGCAGCCCCTCTTTTTTTCACCTTTTCCATGTTTGCAAAACTGATGGCTTTCCTGAGTTGTGGAACCCAAGATGCAGACGGTCTCATCAGTCTCTGTCCCTGACAGTCTCTGTCCCTGCTGCATACGTGCCAAAGCAGAGGCTCCTCTCTCTGGCAAGAGAGCAGGTGCCTGCCCCTGGAAGACTGCTTTGTGCCATCCCCCCAACCCCACCCACCTCTCACATGATGGGAGTGGAAGCCAAAGACTCCACCCTGATTCCTCAAGTTCTCCTAGGTGCCACCTCTACTGGTAGCCTGGTACCTCCCCCCACCCCTTTCCCCCACCCCTCTTCCAGGCTGCGCTCATCGTCAGGTACTAGAAGCTGCCTCTGTTTCTCTTTTTGGCTTGGATCATTACTCCCTCCAGAGTTCATTCCTCACGTGATCATCTAACAGAATCCACCTCAGAAACTCCGGGTTCTTTTTTCTATAGACTGAATGTTTGTGGGTCCCCGCTCCCCCTACTCATATGTTGAAATCTAATCCCTAATGTGATAGTGTTGGGAGGTGGAGCCATTAGGTGGTGATTAGATCATGAGGGTAGAGCCTTCATGAGCAGGATTAGTGCTCTTTTAAAAAGAGGGGCTCCCTTGCCCTTTCTATCATGTGAAGATACAGTGAAAAGACAGCTGTCTATGAACTTGGAAGTGGGCCCTCACCAGGCACCTGCTAGAGTCTGGGTGTTGGACTTCCTAGTCTCCAGAACTGTGAAAAGTAAGTTTCTGTTGTTGATAAGCCACCCAATCTGTGGAATTTTGTTACAGCAGCCTGAATGGACTAAAGCACCTTCCAGCCACTTCCTACCCAAGGAAAAGAAATGAGACCTGTGCCCTTTCCTCTCCATCTTACCCTGGCAGGGAGTGAGGCCTCAAGCTTTCCATCACATTGACGGGTTCGAAGGCAAAGACTGTCACCAGAGTATAAGTGGCTTCCAAATTGAGGGCCCCCAAAATCAGTGCTACAGAGAGAGTCCCAAGGCCTCTCCAAGCTAGACAATCCCCAGCATATAAGTATAAAGTGTCCCTTATCTAATCACCGCAGGCGAGGACTGTGGGAAGCTGTGCTAGCCTTTCTCTCTGACATCTTGGGTGACAAGGACAGTGATGGGCATGGCTTAGCAAAGATGATTGGGCAGCCTGGTGGAGAGGTGACACTGACCTGAGGGTCAGGAGCCCTGGGTTCTTGCCCCGGCTTGGTCATGGACCTCTGAGTGACAATGTGGCAGTCACATTCCTTCTGTAGCCTCAACATCCTTGACTAAACCTAAGAGGATCTCTGCCAGTTCTAACATCCAGGGAGGCTCTGATTCGTGCATCAAGCCTCCAGACATACATTTTTACGATTACTCAGAACTCAGAGGCAAAGCTGCCCTCCATTTTGGGAAGTGATTTGGGCGCTCCTGGGGTGGAGACAGACATTCAAGTGGCCTTGCTGCACCCATGGCAACAGGAATCCCACGCCTAGCATTCTCTTGTCCCCAGTATTAGTTCCAAAACTGGGTCCAGAATTCCCAGGGCACTGGTTGGGTGTTGAATTTGTTAATGAAAAGTCTCACTGGGCTTTGGAACCAAATTACTGATAACAGGAACCCATCTCTCTTTGATTCTTTAAGGAATTTTTTAAACCTTTAAACCTTACCGAATGAGGAATTACATTCCAAGCCCTAGCTCAAAAAAGCAGGCTGATTTCCTATAAAATTCCAAGAGGATCAAAGCAATTGTAATTATGAATAAAGCCAGACAAGTCTATTTGTAATTTCCAGGCGCTACAGTGCGGGCAAGGAAGGGAGGTCTTCTTATTTGTGCAGCTGCTCACTAACAGAGCACCCTCACTGAAATTTGGCTCTGTGGGCCCTGGGATTTTGTTCAAACTGTTACACGCAGCTATTCACCTAGCTATACCCCCACAACGCAGGTTCTGCCTGTACTTTGAGCCTTCAGAGGACCCTGGCCTGAAAAGGCAGTCCCATCTCTTATTTTTAGGGTACTAGAAGGGGTTCTGGCTCCCTGGGGAGCATGAGCTTCTGTTAAAAGAAGCAAAGGAGAGCTTCCCAGCTACCCCAAGAAGGATCTCAGGCTGTGGTGGGTCTGGTGCAGATGAGGAGAAGGCTTCCCCTGCAGCCAGATAAAGCTCACTGGGTCCCTCATTCATGCGTAGCCTAGGGCGGCTGTCATATGCAGTGCTATTTTCACTTCAACCAGGAGAAGAAAGCAGAGCAGGAACTTTTTACCTCCATTTTACTGGTGAGACTGCGGAAACCTCAAAGACTGGAATTGCCCCAGAGCACACAGCTGGAAAGCAGCCCGGTGGGTTACACACTCCCAGACTAGCTTTCCTTCCTCGGCCCCACTCTGCCTGTCTTTCTTGCGGTGCTTCGCGGCCTGGAAAGCACTTAGCCAGCCCTCCCTCCGCTCCCCGATCTCAAAGGGCAAATGTGACAGGGCTGCAGAAAGGTCCAGGCGGCTCATCTGTCCACAGGGCTGCTCCAGGGCCTTATCTGGAGCACTCCATTAGCTTGCACAGCGTGCGTGTGCGCAGGGCCAAATTCTGCCCTTTGTACAAACACACTTGCCGTGTCAGGCCCTGTCAAAGGACATTTCAACTTAGCTCATCCTCCAGTTTTAGCCACAGAAGGGATGAAAGCCTAGGGGAGGCCCTCCCAGCCTTGGTGCTTCTTTACCTACTGAATCAGAGGGAGACCTGCCCCTGCGTTGCTTACCCTGCAGGGCCTCTCAGCTATCTCTTCTGGCCCACAGGGCAAACATTCACTGTGGGGAACGAGGGCTCGGTGAAGGGAAGTGAAGTGCTCTTGGCTCTCATAGTGTTTCAGTGGTGGTGACTAAGGGGCTGGAACCTCCCAGCTAGTCTAGTACTTTCTCACTACGCCAGACATGTGGTCTTACCAACCAGCCTGGGCTCTAGCCTGGCACTGTGGGTGTGGCTCTCACTCTAGTCTCCGAATCGTGGGGTTTTTCCACTGTATCAGAGCCTCTTCCAACAGCCTTTGACTCACTGTGCAGGAGGCCACAGCCCAGCCATTAAAGCTGCAGGACTGGCAAGAGGCCACCGCAGCCTCAGCCTTCTCTCCAGGCAGGCCCCTTAGCAGCAGGCTCATGGTGTCACAGACCCTCCCCTGAGTCTCAGTTAGTTCTGAAGCAACCACATTTCTCCTCCTTCTCCATCAGCCACAGATGGGCACAGGCTGTCCCAGCATCTCCATGGTAACTGGGGGCCTCAGCTTCATGCCTTGGGCAACAATCCAGAACCAGCACCCTTGGCAGAGCTCCTTTGTAGACGCCAGGAAGGCTGACTGTCACTGCAGGCCCCTCACACCTCCGTGTCATCCCTGGGAACAGCCTAGGGAGGCAGCCAGGCTGGGCTGCCCTGGAAGACTTTAAACCCATCAGTTCTTTGAGAAAGGTCCTGAAATGGGGGCAGGCTGGGAAGCCCACCCCCTTTCCCCCATGTGGAACTGATCCCTCAAGGCAGGTAGTGGGGCTCTGGTGTTAAACCTTCTTCAGGGCAATGGGTGAAAGTTAAAAATTCCACAACATGTTGGTTGGCTTTAGACTTTGCTCTTCCTGGCGGAGGCGGCAGACTGCAATGGACTAGGCAATGATCCCAGTTCCTTGCTATCCCTCACCCCACAAAATGGCTCCTGGGGCAGTTGAGGCGCTGGCAGGCTCTCAACCATGGAAGGGGGTTATCGATGAGGAGTCAAAGACTCCATTTTACTGGTGAGACTGTGGAAACCTCTATCCTGGTGAGAATGAGAGGATGGGCAGACCTGCCCCCTTGTCAGCTCTCCTGATGGAGCAGGAGGGTGCTGGCAGGGCGCCCAGGGGCAGGGAAGGAGCTGACCTCGCTGCCACAATCCCCAGGACTGGGGAGGTGTCTTCAGAGAGGTTCTGTTTCCAGGACAAAAAGAAATCAGAATGCCAAGTGGAACTGCTTCTGGTTCCTCACGCTTCTCTTTTCAGCTCAGAGATATGCACATTTCTGCTTCCAAGGACAGCACTCCTGGTAGGGGAGAAGAGCGGGCCTGAAATTTTGGCTGTTTGTACCAGGCCAGCGTTCACAGCCTCCCCTGCTCCCTGAAGCACTCCCCTTTACCTTTCCCCCCCAGTCTCATAGGGCAGTCTGTCTTTGCACAACTTGTTCTTTGGACTTTTGTGATGCAGAATCAAGAAGCCCAATTGGCCTAAGACTATATAGGGATGGTAGAGGGCAGACAGATTTTGATCTACAGGCTGTTAATACACATAATAAAGAAGCAGAGAAAGCATCTCAAGGGAATTGTGGGGGCGGTGGGGGGAGGAGGTTAAAAAGGTATGCCCTAACTCTGAGGCTTGATGAAGGTGAGCTGCCGAGGAAGGAGGATTCTCACTTTGTGCCGCTGTGGTCCTCAGTGTGATCCCCTCTCCTACTTTGCCGAAGGGCCAGCCAAGGATCTGAGCTATTTTGGAAATTCCTTGTGACTGCTGAAGGGGGCTTCTTAGTGCCGGAAGCCCAAACCTCGTGGATCCAGACTTTGTGTGAGAATTGCCTGAATAATCCCTCCCATGTTTACTGAACATTTAATATGTCCCTAGCTCTCCTACCAAACCCTTTAAGGGCATTCTCTAATTTAATCCTCACAACTGCCCCGGAGAGTAGGGACCATCATTATCTCCGTTTTAGATATAGGAACTGAGTCTTAGGGAGGTGAAGGCGCTTGCCCACAGTCACATGGCCACATACGCTCTAGCTGGGCTTCCGAGACCTGCCATCCAGGAAGCACGGGGCAGGCTCCAGAGCGGACATCAGGAGCAGCCACTGCCCCTAGTAGTTCCTCTCAGCGGGCTCCCAGGGACATTGCTAGGCCTTCCTGAAGAGGACTCTCTCCGGAGCGGCAGACTCTCAGTGACCTAATGAAGCAGAAAATGGATGAGGTTTCCAGAGGCATCGCCGTCTAGAGGCTGCTCCCTCACTGATGTGAGCAGCAGGAATGCACGGGGGCAGCTCCCGCCAGCCTGTCTTGGGGCCATTTTGCTAAGACCTGAGGGTGGAGGGGTTGGGGAACACAGAGCCCAAGTGACCCCCTCGGAGGAGGAGGCCCTGTGTGTCTTTCTGTCCCGGCCAGTCAGAACGCAGACGTCTCCCTCCTGCCCCCTCCACACAGAGAGACGTTTCTCATCTCCTCCAGGACACGGAGGCACAGACAGCAGGGCCCCGATCTGCACCGCGTTCCTCTGTCCAGGCTGCAGCAAACTCATTAGCCCTCAGAAAGACGCTCTCAGTGGGAACCTCTGGTTTGGGGGCCAGACAGACTTGGCTTCCAACCCTGCCTCTGCTTCTACTGCCCCTATGTTTCTGAGCAAGTCACTTAACCCCTGTACGCCTTATGCAGCTGTGAGAGGGAAAAAATAACAGAACCCATCTAATAGTTTTAATGCAAACAGAGGACTTGGCACGGGGGACTTGCTCAATAAGCCATTTCCTTATCTCAGGAAATGAGCTGAAGAGACAGTTGGGTTTGTTGTCACTGCTCTGACAGTTTGTCATTTATTTTGCACTGTAACTGGTTCACAGAATTATTCTTGGCCCTGCACGGAGGGTGAGGGCAGCTCCAGGCCCTGCATATAATGCCTGCCTTATCCCACTTTGTTTTGGTTGGGTTTTTTTTTTTTTGGGGGGGGGGGGGGTTTTGTTTTTTTTTTAAAGAGGGACACCTTGGGGCGCCTGGGTGGTTCAGTCGGTTAAGCATCTGCCTTCAGCTCAGGTCATGATCCCAGGGTCCTGGGATCGAGTCCTGCATCGGGCTCCCTGCTCAGCGGGGAGTCTGCTTCTCCCTCTCCCTGCTCCTTCTCTCTCTCTCTTGCTCACTCTCTCTCTGTCTCTCAAATAAATAAATAAAATCTTAAAAAAAAGAAAAAAGAGGAACACCTTATTACTGAGTGTTATAGTGAGTTATATATACTGGGCTGGGCTGGCCACGCAGGGGCTACCAGTTTCCTGGTTTTTTATGGTGTCTCTAGTCTAGGACAGAAAACACATGGGTGTTCCTCGCCACCCTGAGCTGGCCATGCTGCCTGGCCATTGCCACACACAGGCCAGTTTCTGCCTCTTGCCTGGATTCAGAAAGGCAGCCTCTGCCTGTGAGGCCCTGGCTTTCCTCAGTTTTCTTTTTCTCCCAGGTTGGAAAGACAGACAGCCATGCAATGTCCGGACAGCCACCAAGGGAGGCACGTGTCTCCAGGAGACAGGTTCTGCTCAGTGTATTTCCCCGACTGTAGCTCTCTGCTTTGGCCTCATACTGCTCTGGATTTGACTCCTGGCTCTGCCACCTATTGTGAGAACTGGGGCAAGTTACTTGATCTCATGGAGCCTCTGTAGAATGGGGATAATACCATTTTCATAGATTGTTGTGAGGTTTAAATGCAAAGCTCTGGGCATAATAAATGGTGCTCAAGGGACGCCTGGGTGGCTCAGTTGGTTAAGCGTCTGCCTTGGGCTCAGGTCATGATCTCAGGGTCCTGGGATCAAGTCCCTCATCAGGCTCCCTGCTCAGCGGGGAGCCTGCTTCTCCCTCTGCCTGCCACTCCCCCTGCTTGTGCTTGCTTTCTCTCTCTCTCTCTCTCTCTGACAAATAAATAAATAAAATCTTTAAAAATAAATAAAGAAATAAAAAAATAAAAATAAATAAATGGTGCTCAATAACTATTAGTTCTCTTTTCTATCCCTTTGGGGAGATCTGGAATATTGAACTTCTGCGACACTTTCTGGGAAGCTCTCAAGAGCTCAATCTAATGAGGGGACAAGCCCCAGGAGCCAGGAGAGACCTTTGATACCACATGTTTCCCAACTGGCACTGCCTTGTCTGGGCTGGAGATATGCCAGGGGCAGTTCTAAGGCAAGGAGCCAGTGCTCTCCCTGAGGCTAAGAACTAAACACACCATAGAACTGTCAATTACCATATGCTCACCTTGCAGCTCAGGGTAGCAGAAGCAAGATGCAAAGGAAGGGAGGTCACTGGCAGCAGAAATACAACCCTAAGAGGGAGGCAGTTTCTAGGAGGTGTGCTTTGCTGTACCAGCTCACACCCTCTGCAGATAGCCTCTTGCAGTTCAGAATCAGCTAACTCAAACCGGGGCAGAAGCATTTCTACATTCGTTCCACAGAAACAAACTGATTTCGGTGAGGAAGGCGACCACTGGGCAATCCTTAGTTTCCATTCCAGTTTGCGGACCAGCAGTCGGAGAAGAGCATACATCCCAAGGCTATTTTGGAAAAAAGTGTGCTTAAGTCTCCCTTCTGGATCATGTAGCACTAGCTAGTTGCAATTCAGGATTAGTGTTTACCAAATTTCAGTCATTGTCACAATGCTTACCATTCTGGAATAGCACCTATACTAGTATTTATTCAACACTTCCCTCCCACCCCTCCCTCCCTCCCTCCCTCCAAGAAAGAAAGAAAGTCTACAAGCTACAAGACAAGAAAGAAAGAGAGAGAGATTTTCTTTCTTTCTTGTAGGCTCCATGCTGGGCTTGAACTCACAGCCCTGAGATCAAGACCTGCGCTGAGATCAAGAGTCACATGCTTAACTGACTGAGCCACCAAGGTGCCCCTCAACACTTTTTTTTTTAAGATTTTATTTATTTATTTGACACAGAGAGAGAGACAGTGAGAGAGGGAAAACAAGCAGGGGGAGTAGGAGAGGGAGAGCAAGGAGCCTGATGTGGGGCTCAATCCCAGGACCCTGGGATCATGACCTGAGCCGAAGGCAGACACTTAACAACTGAGTCACCCAGGCACCCCTCAATACTTTTCTTTAAATTGATTCACTGTTTCACTTTGATTCATCCTTAGCAAAATATGGGCCTGATATGCTAGTTACATTTAAATAAATAAAAAATTATATATATATACACATATACAATAAAATACATACCTATCACAATTACAATTTTGAAATGCTCTTTCATCTGATACTTAGTCAAGCCCTTGGAGGTGTGCTAACCACACTTCAGAAAACACTGGGCAGGTGAAGAACTTAGTAGGAGAATCCTATGACATGCTCATGCCAAGGGAAGACGTTAGGAACTTTAGCCTACTGTATCACAAGGAACTGAGGCCAGCTAATAGGGGTTTGGGTAATACTGATTTAGAGCAATCACCTTATGGGGCCTCTAGTCATGAACCGATGGCCATTCACCTAGACCTAAAATAAAACATCTCCAAAATTCATCACTAGCGGACCTTTGGTTAAACATGGTGGATTGAATCCATATGTTTATCTTAGCTAAACTAAATTGATGGGAAAAGAACACACACAGGTATAATCACACAAAGATGAAGAGACCGGGACAGGAGACGACTGCAGATGATGTCTGCCGACAAAGTTTTACAAAGTTGAAATCAGCGTGACTCAGGCCGGCGTGAAATCCAAGTGCCCACAGAGGGACGTAGTGAAGAGGGAGAAAGATGCTGATTTACTCTGCAGCTAGGAACTGGAGGTAGCAGCTACTGCAGAAGGTAGGAGTAAATGTGGGGCTGGGACAAGGGATGCAAGGGACTGTTGGACTCCCAGACGCCCATCACCACCCTATGAAACAAAACCACTGCCTCCTATCTCTACCCTCACTGAAAATGGGAGGTTTATTCTCTGGGAAGATGAATCAGGACCCAAGCACGGTGAGAGGTGTGGTGAGCGTACAGTACTAAATACAGGAGCAAACGGGGCGCCTGGGTGGCTTAGTCGTTGGGCGTCTGCCTTCGGCTCAGGTCATGATCCCAGGGACCTTCCACGGGAAGCCTGCTTCTCCCTCTCCCACTCCCCCTGCTTGTGTTCCCTCTCTCGCTGTCTCTCTCTCTATCAAATAAATAAATAAATTCTTAAAAAAATTAAGTAAGTAAATAAATAAATACAGGAGCAGAAAAGAACATCTGTAAGCTGAACAGAGAACCCCACTCCTGAGGCAGTTCCCAGAAAGCTAGCATCTAGGCTTACATTCCCAGGTAGAAACACTAAGGCACTTTCCCTGGAGGGACTAAATGGCCTCAGAGAAAAGTCCCCCAATACTGACATTTGAAGAGTCCTGGGTAGAAAGCAGGCTTCCTTCCCTCCCCAGTGACCCCTAGGAAGCCCTCTACCTGACAGGCCTGCCTCTGCACATTGAGCTTTGAATCTGCTCTCAAGTATCTCACTCAAATACAAGGGCTAGCTGAGGGGTTTTATAGTTCTTTCACTGTCTGGAGGAGAAATAGCCCCAGGAGGGTTAGAAGACCAAGCAAACTGCAGACTATAGTGAGGTTTTCCAGAAAAGACCAAAAAGTTGGTCAATGCCAAGCGAAGTCAGTCAGAGAAAGACTAATACCGTATGATTTCATTCATATGTGGAATTTAAAGAAACAAAACAGACAAGCAAAGGGAAAAAAGAAAGAGGCAAACCAAGAAACAGACTCTTCACTATAGAGAGCAAACTGATGGTCACCAGAGGGGAGGTTGGTGGAGGGATGGGGGAAATAGCTGATGGGGATTAAGGAGGGCATTGTCGTGGTGAGCACAGGGTGACAGATAGAATTGTTTTTTTTTTTTTAGATTTTTTATTTATTTATTTGAGACAGAGAGAATGAGAGAGAGAGAGCACATGAGAGGGGGGAGGGTCAGAGGGAGAAGCAGGCTCCTTGCCGAGCAGGGAGCCTGATGCGGGACTCGATCCAGGGACTCCAGGATCATGACCTGAGCCGAAGGCAGTTGCTTAACCAACTGAGCCACCCAGGTGCCCCTAGAATTGTTGAATCACTATATTGTACACCTAAAACTAATATAGCACTGTATGTTAACTGGAATTAAAAACCTAAAAAAAAAAAAAAAAAAAAAAAAAGTTTGTTCTAGTCCCCTGCCTGGCTGCAGTGCTGGACTTCTGTTTGCCCTGCCGGGCCACTCTCCTCTTTCCCAACCCTGCTCTGGGCTCTGGGGGACTGAATGAACCACACAGCAGTGGTGTCCCATGCCCTCTGCCTCTGCCTTCCCTGGAGGAGACTGCGAGAGAGGGAGGGGTAGACCATGGGTGGGCTGTGGCCCTTAACTCCTGTCTCTTCTCTCCTGGAAGCACTCCTTTCCATCACCTAATCAGGCCTAGGCCTGGTAGGCTGGGGTACAGCACTCTTCCTACGGTTTCTCTATACTCTGCCCACATCTTTGTAAATAGTCCCTTTATTCATCTCCTCAAATTCCCCAATTTGAGTGTGCCATTCTTGTCCTGCCAGGACCGTGACTGAGGCACGAAACAATATTTACATAATCAAAATGTAAACACTATTGATTATCAAAAAGCTGTGAAATAACTATATTGGGATGGAGAGAGGGAAATGGGAAAAATGATATAAGAACACTAAATCCTCTACTACCAAAACAGAAAGTCAGCAGATAGTAAAATCGATAAATTAAGAAAGAATGGTAAATAAATGAAAGGACTTGAAAGTGATCGATTCTGTGAAGAGGGAATAAGGAGCAGGGAGCAGTGGGTTGGTGGATATGTTTTATGCCTTGTAGTGCTTTTGGCTTTTTAAAATTACAAGCAGGTTGGGGTGCCTGGCTGGCTCAACTGGAAGAGTACATGACTCTCGATCTCAGGATGGGATGTAGAGATTACTTAAATTTAAAAAATTTTAAAAAAACTTTAAAAAATAAAATAAAATTATGAGCAGGTATACCTTTGCTAGAAAACACAATTTTTAAAAGGTCCAGTGTCAGGAGAACACAGGACAGCGGATGGCCCTTTTATTCTTTTGAGGACCTAGCACATAAAGGATGCTTAGTGGTACCAACAGCACAGTTCAAGCGTGCGTGGCTCTCCCTAGCAGCTTTAGCTCCAAGAATCTGTCCCCTTCATTGCACGTCAGGAGAACGAAGCAGTCTCTCAGCTTTAGAGCCATCTGTGCTTGTCAGTGCGTGGCCTGACAGAAATAAAATAGCTCTCCCTCACTCTGTTATTTATAGCAGGTAGAAGAGAAAGTTCCAGCCTGCCCTGAGCAGGGTGGGGAGACAGGGGCCAATCGCTTGCAGCTGCATAGATTTTACATTCAAGAACTGCATTTGAATCAGCTTTCTGCTCCCAAGTTTGGAGTCAGGGCCTTTAGGAAAGTTGTTTTACCTTTCTGAGCCTTGGTTTATTCTTAAGTAAGCCTGCTGAGGGCCGGATCTATTTTACCCATCATCTAGGACAGTGCCTTTTCACGACTGGAGACTTTATAAGGTGGGGACTGTGGACTGACACATAATAGGAGCTGGGTGAAGAATTGTTGAATGAATCCTAAGGATTAAATAAGAATATACTTATGCATGGCAAATATTTGGCAAATAGACCTAACAGGTTGCAGTATCTTTCCTTTATTTTCTGCCTCAGCTGCCTATCATTGTTAATATTGTATACTGGCTAGAGTCAATAAGCTTTGAGATGAAGCCTGATGATGATGATGATGATGATGAAGAAGAAGATGATGATGAAGATAAATGACAGGAAGAACATTTATTGCTTAGTTTGTGCCAAGCACTATTCTAAGCACTTACATTTATTAGCTCATTTAACTACAATAAATCTACAAAGTACTACTAGTATGCTCATTTTACAAATGAGAACACAGGCATGAAGAGACTAAGTAATCACACCACTAGTAAGTGGCAGGGCTGAAATCTGAACCCAGGCAGCTAAACTGTACAGCTTGAGTGCTTAATCCCATGTTAGATTTTTACCAATGCATTCATGTAACACAGAAACTGGATCACTATTATGTTTTCAAAGAAATTCGTTCTTGCTGGGGTGCTGGGTGGCACCCCAGTCGGTTAAGCGTCTGCCTTCAGCTCAGGTTGTGATCTCGGAGTCCTGGGATTGAGTCCCGCATCGGGCTCCCTCTCCCTCTACCTGCCGCTCCCCCTGCTCATCCTCTCTCTCTCTCTCTCTCTCAAATAAATAAATAAGTAAAATCTAAAAAAAAGAAAAGAAAAGAAAAGAAACCCTTTGCACCTATTGAATCAAGTTTCAAGGTTGCTCTCCTGGTAACTTTTTCTTTTACCTCAAGTTTGGGCCCAACCTCTATCTTTTTATTTTCATTTTATGATTCTTAGTATGTTAAGGAGTCCTCTTCTATCACTGTCATGAAGCCCAGGCTGGGTCCTCGTGATGAGTGCTAGAGGCAAGTACACCCCGCTCTGGGTGTGGATGAGGCAGATAGCAATCCCAAACCACGGACAGGTTGGGACCTGCGCAGGCCTCCATCTCAACTTTTATTTTAAAGAAAAAGGCTTAGCAAGCAGTTAAAAGGTAAGAGGATGTGCTGCTTCCCTTCCACTCACACACAAAGACAGAAATCCTTTTTTCCCTAACTATCAAGCAATATGAAGTGAAACACTAATTTCGAATGCATTTTGGATTCTAATTTATAGTATCCTTTCATTTGCAGCTGTTCTTTGACCTGTATTTACATATTACACCTTAGGCAAGAACACAGAAACCTCTTCCTCATGTTTCCTAATGAGTGGAAAGAATTTATTTTATAAATATGGCAACTGAGGGCGCCTGGGTGGCTCAGTCGGTTAAGCGTCTGCCTTCCTTCAGCTCAGGTCATGATCCCAGGGTCCTGGGATCGAGCCCCACATCGGGCTCCCTGCTCTGTGGGAAGCCTGGCTCTCCCTCTCCCACTCCCCCTGCTTGTGTTCCCTCTCTCGCTGTGTCTCTCTCTGTCAAATAAATAAACAAAATCTTTAAAAATAAATAAATAAATAAATAAATACTGCAATTGAAGTATGAAGTAAGTCATAAGCAATTCTATATATAAAAAAGTTCCTAATTTGGAAAATGCAGGATACCACACAAAAAGTGACTTTTGAAGATGAGCCATGAAAATCAGATGCAGGCAGTATTTTGGGGGATAAAAGTACAGAAGAAAGCACTTTTACTGTTGTTTGGGGGATTTTTCTTCCTTAAAAGGTCTGCAACAATGAAGTCAAGCCACTATGTGGCTCAGTGAAAACCCCTGTCGGCACTAAGGACAGCAAATGCTCACACAGCATCACCATGTGCTGGACTCTGCTCCAAGGTCCTTAAAGGCTTTGTCACAATGTTATGATATTCTATCACAATAACCTTACCAATAAAGTACTACTATAATGCCCATTTTATAGATGAAAAAATGGAGGCACAGATTAAATTGTTCAAGGTCACACAGCCAGTGATGCTATTCGAACCCAAAAAGCCCTGCTAGAATATGTCTCTACTGCTCAAGAGTCTGCAATCAATCCGTTAGGCACTCTTTTTCTCTACTCCCTGTATCTGTGGATGTAAATGTTCTTGGTGATAAGGATCTGATTGTACACGTAAGGTCCAAGCAATTTTTATATTCAGGCCAGCCTGTTCTTATGGATAACCAGGTGCCAGAAACAGTACACTAATGGACAGGACCAAAATTTACAAAAATCTGGCTTAGAGAAATAGGACAATAAATGGATTCTCTAAGGAGATGAGACCCATTATGGAGGTTTATCTTAAAGGTCATGAATGCATGCACAGACATCTCTTGCCACAAAAACTCGGGTTGTAGATTAGAAAATTTTTTTTTTTTTTAGATTTATTTATTCTAGAGAGAGAGAGTACACACGTACACATGGGAGAGGAAGGGGCAGAGGGAGGAGAGAGAGAATCTCAAGCAGACTCTGCACTGAGCGTGGAGCTCAAATGGGGCTCGATCTCACAACCCTGAGATCATGACCTGAGCCTAAATCAAGAGTCAGACGCTTAAGCAACTGAGCCACCCAGGTGCCCCTCGGTGCATTTTCTTATGGGCATTTCTCTATGCACTCAAAATTAATTTTTTGGGGGGGGCACCTGAGTGTGACTTTGGCTCAGGTGACTTTGGCTCAGGTCATGATTTTAGGGTCCTGGGATCAAGCCCCGTGTCGGGCTCCCTGCTCAGTGTGGAGTCTTTCCTGTTCCTCTGCCCCCTCTGCCCCCTCTACCCTGCCTGTGCTCTCTCTCTCTCAAATAAATAAAATCTTTTTTAAAAAAAGAAAGAGGGATGCCTGGGTGGTTCAGTCGGTTAAGTGTCTACCTTTGGCTCAGGTCATGATCCCAGCGTCTTGGGATCGGGCCCTGCATTGGGGGGGGGGGGGTCCCTGCTTAGCAGGGAGTCTGCTTCTCCCTCTCCCTCTCCCCCTGCTCATGCTGTCAAATAAATAAATAAAATCTTGAAAAAAAAAAAAAAAAGAAAATGCACCGAGCATTACCTCAGCAGATTGAGATTTGGTGGTAAGGGTGCAGAACCACCTTCTATTTTATATACTTCAATACTATTCAACCCTAAATAGTTATACTTCCATAATAATTTTTAAAATGGACACCAATGGTAACGATCTTATAGGTCATTCACTTTTCACAGCTCTGTTCACCACAGTTAGCTACTAGAATCAGAGAAATAAATCTGAGTAATAAAGGACTTTGAACTCTAACACCTAGTGAACCTGAATTTGACACTTGATGAGAGGGTAAGTCCAGTGAGGTTAAGTGCAGACGTTTTAGTAATTATAACTAGTGTATAGTTGAATCTTGTTTTTTAATCCAATCTGACAAAATCTTTGTCTTTTTAAAAAATTTTTATTTATTATTTATTTTTTTCCCCTAGGCAAAGAACTTTATTAACCTTGTTTCAAACTTTATTCCCAGGTTTCTTCAGCTTAATTAGCTGCAAAGAATGAATTGTGTGTAAGTAAAAACTGAAGAGGTGCAGTGTCCAAGGGGCTTGGGCTTAAAAATAATAGAGATCTAGATTTTATCAGATCCATGAACAAAGTTTTAAAAAGCAGTCATAATATAAAATAGCAGCTCCCAGTAACTTCTTCAGGTTTTATCTTCTTCAGAAGTTGACTCAATTCAGTTTGCTTCATTCTCGGAAGCTTCATCAAAATTCTCCACAAGATCTGGAACTTCATCCTCCTCCTCCTCTCCGGTAGCAAGTGGTGCTTTTCCACCCACAGATTGTTTGGGCAGAGCTTCAGCCAGTCTTCTTAAACTAGTCAGACTGCCTGCATCGAGTTGGTTTAAGATACTGGGTGGCATTTCTGTCAGCTGCTCTGTCTCAGCGTGGCCGGGAATGGTGAAAGCGTTCGCGGCCAGCGATGCCTGAACTTCGGGGTTGTTAAGGTGGATCACTGGTCCTTGGTTTGTGAACCTATTCACCTCTTCAATACCACAGATATTGTTTAGCCCTAACTTCTTTAAGGAGAACTGAAGTTTTTTATCATCTGCTGTAGCCGTTCTGTGAACCACCTTCTTCTTTCGGCAAGCAGTTCCTTTCCCACCAGTGCGCACTTGTGCTTGCAGTTTGGCGAGTTTCTCCTGGTTCATGATAGTTTCTTTCATCTTGTTGGAGCGTAAATGGGACCTCACGGGGGAATAGGGTTGGCGCTCAGGAGGTCTCCGGCGGACCAGCTGAGATTAGGTGCACACACGCGGGGACCCAAGACGGCAGCCAAAATCTTTGTCTTTTAAAGTGTTTACATTTAATGTAATTGCTTATAGGTTGGGTTTAAGTACTATTGTGCTATTTGTTTACTTCTATGACTACAGAAAAGTGATATTTAAATTTAAGCCAGGATTTATCTTCAACTTCAGTCTATTCCTAGTATCAGTCATCCCAATAAACAAAGCAAGTTGCTAGGTGGCCAGAGAGAGTGTTTCTCAGGTTGTACTCTTAGTGGATTATTGGGGGGGCAGTGAGAGGAGCTGGATCTGAGGCTCTACCTCAACAGGTGCAATTCCACGTTTGTCGCGTGTATTAGGAACTCTATGAAAGACGATGGAAACAGGATCCTTTGGTTTCAAAGCTGGAATTCTAAAGTCTTTTCAGTGACTTTAATATCCCCAAGCAAGAACACAGACTGCAAACTGAGGCTGACCACCCCTGAGCCAGGTTCTAGGCAATGCCCCAACTCTGGACAGTTTAAGAGCTAAAAATAACGAAGATTCCCTTGGCCTCAGGAACTGGGAGAACAGCTGAGTCTTCAAGAAGCTAAACTGGGAAAGGGCAGAGGTAACACACTGAGGAATCCCGTGCAAGTCTTGACACTGGAAACAGCAAATCTAAGTTTAAAACAGGCAGCTTTCCATCCCAGGGTCACTGCTGGCTCCAGATGTATATATACTGACTGGAAATCACTTTCTGGATTAAACTCCCTCCCCACCCCCAGAGGAGTAGGCTACATTTCTATTGCTAGTACAGATGTAAAAGCATTCTTTAGTTTTCCAAACTGAAGTGGGCATCACAACATAGCTATTCATTTTGTAGTGTTTAAGTCCAAAGCAGACTAGCACTACTTTCTGCTTCTTTCCAGGAGAAACTCATTCTCCTAAGACAGGATGCGTGTTTTTTTTTTTCTTTTTAAGATTTACTTGGCAGAGAGAGACACAGCAAGAGAGGGAACACAAGCAGGGGGAGTGGGAGAGGGAGAAGCAGGCTTCCCGCCCGAGGAGGGAGCCCGATGTGGAGTTTGATCCCAGGACCTTGGTATCATGACCCGAGCCAAAGGCAGAGGCTTAATGACTGAACCACCCAGGCGCCCCTAGGATGTGCTTTCATTATTACATTCTGTAGCCCTCTAGGCTAATGGGACCCATTAGTCAGACTAACTCTATACTGTGATTTGATATAAAAGCAACACAGAATAGAATCAGAGATAGGAATAAAAGGGCAGTCACAAGAGAAACTAGCTGGGGCGCCTGGGTGGCTGTCAGTTAAGCATCTGCCTTCCGCTCAGGTCATGGTTCCGGGATCGATCGCATCAGGCTCCCTGCTCAGCAGTGAGTCTGCTTCTCCCTCTCCCTCTGCCTACTTGTGTTTGTTCTTTCTCTATCTCAATCTCTCATATAAACAAATAAAATCTTAAAAAAAAACCAAAACTAGCCAATGGAGGCGCGAGTTGGGGAATAAAAGCTTCCAACTTCACAAGGATCTTACCCTAAGGGACTGCAAAGCTTAGCAGTTTGGGGTAAATCCCAGCTCTGCCACTTACTGGCTATGTGAATCTGGGTGAATCACTTAACATCTAAACCATTTCTAATTTGTAAAATAATCTGTCGAACCTACCCACTTCACTGGTTATTGTGAGAATGAAGTTAGAGCCGGAAAGGGGCTATCGTTTTCCACAATGGGAAGGTAGGAAAGTAATAGGCCTAAACGGCAGCCAAAGTTCACTTTAAAAAGACTCCAAGATCAAATACTTTAAATACAAGCTAGACATGAAATTGAGAGCTATTTCAGGTGAAATCACCCTTAAATCCTTCATTTCCTGTGAGACTTGGTCACATACCTTAAGAATGTCTTTACTCATCCCCTCCTATTTACCAGAACTCCACTTTAATTTGGACCTAGTTTCCAGTCTGGATTGTTCCAAAAGCCTTTTAGGGGTTTGGCCTTCCTAACTGCCAGACTTTTTATCAAAAACAACCAACCAACCAACCCTCATAAAAACAACTTCCTCAAAATTTTCTCTGACATAACCCATGCCTAAAGGGTAAGGTCTGAATTTCTTACCTTGGCATACAAAGCCATTCACAACCCGAATTACATTGATTTTCTCAGTCATTTACTTGTCAATCCCAACCCTCCAATCTAACACACTGGGGTCTTTTTCCAAGCCCTCACACCTTCATCATGCTTTTCCCTCTTCAATCTGCAAGGCTTAGCTAAAATATTACCTCTTTAGTAAAGCCTACCCAGTTCCCCAAAATGATTTCTTTCTTCAGTCTCCATTACATTGATCACTTAATCTTTAACAGAGCACTTGTTTACACCTGCCTTTCCCAACAGACATACTCTTCTACCTACTCCATTGCTACTGCTTAGAGTAGCTGTAGGATAAGACACTTGAAGAGCACTTTGTACAACAGTAAGGTGTAAGAGATTACACTATTACTCTACTGATCTAAAGGAGAAATGGGAAGACTGAAGCCCCTTTTCTTTTTACCAGTTCAAACTCCTGTTGGACTTTGAACTGGTAAAAGTTCAAAGTTTTGGCCTGTTGTAGCCATTATATGAAAGATGATCAGGGTTTTCAGTTATGCAATCAATCAGTCACAAGGATGGAAGGTACAGCATATGCAATATAGTCAATGGTACTGTAATAAATGGTGATAGATGGTACCTACACTTGTGAACATACAGCATAACATGGAGAGCTGCTGAATCACTATGTTGTATACCTGAAACGCAGATAACATTGTATGTCAACTATACTTCCATAAAAAAATTTTAAGAAGAAAAAAAGGAAAGACAACCAGCTTGTACAACGGCTTTAAAAAAGAATGAGTGGCCCACCCGAGTAAATGTAACACATGAGAAACCACAAGATGTCTTAACAGTTAAAAGAGTATGTATAAAAAGTTTTACTTTTTTCTGTAATTTTTAATATAAGACATCTATAAAGTTTTAGATAAACAGTGAATTTGATCCTGTTAGGAACAAAATATGGCATAATTCCAGAAACAAGAAGGTACCTTTTTTTTTTTTTTTTTTGCATTTAGGCTTTTCAGTCACTATGCAATGATTATCGATTCGCCAAGGACAGTAACAGTCAGATACTGAAGAAAAGGAGATATGAGAAACATCTTTTATTTTTTTCTAAAGAGGTGAAAATAAGTAAGATTTCTTATATTTTTCACTCGTAAGATTTTTTAAACTCTTAAAAATGCAATTTCCTCTTTTCAAAGCACATGCCATCTTAAAAAAAAAAATCTTAGCAATGTACATTTGCACTCAAAGAAAAACATGCAGCGCCATTGTCTTCTGACAAAATTCTGCATAAAAAAACCCCACGCAACTTTCTGCAAATATGTTCCCTCTTAATCATTTAGGGACTCCAAACCACAAACATTCAGTGCAACATTTATTGTTTCTTATTTCCGTAGGAAACACAGGACCAATGATGTCTTCTGACTATAACTGTTTCCTGATGGTTGAGCAACAGTCTCCTTCTGCTTTACTTTAAAGTACTCTCTTAACTTGCTGATGTAAGGTACAACTAGAATTCAGTACAGCTTGAGGATCCAAGTGGAGGATGGAGGAGAAATACTTAAGGTGTACCCTGTGCCATAAACTTAGGAAAAAAATTTACAAAGAAAAAAAAAAAACCTCAGATTTTATCAATGCACCCTTTTAAAAAGTTTTTTTTTTTAATTTCTGAAAGCAGCTTAATGTGAATCAAAAGCAGTTCCTGAGTAACTGCAGTAAACAGTGTCTCTTTAAAATATATATGTGTATATGTATATATGTGTATATATACGTATACATATATATATACACCTGCAACTTAGCTCATTTTGGTTCTGCCTTAATTTACCTCCCCAGCTTTGAGTTTAGTCACAGTTCCTTTCCTTTCAGTTCACAATGTGCAAGTACAACAGCACCAGCTCCGAGAGTTGGCATGGGGCAGATGTTTGTCACTTCTGGGTGATCATTGGCATGTCTCAGGCCAGGTTTCCAGAGTCACTGCAGGTCACAGTTCTCTTAATTTCACAGAGCCTGCGAGAGCCACAGATACTTCACGTTTTCTTCATCAGACGCCGCGACTGCCACTTGTGGAGCTTGTTGTAGGCCGTCTGCAGCATCTCTTCTATGTGACTTACCAACTGAAAAACAGAGCCAGACACTTAAGCAATAACTGGCCAAAGGCTGGGGAAGCTAATGCTTCTGATCCAGATCTGGCACATACTTCAGAGTGCAGTTTCCAGAGTGCAGTTTCCAAGCTCAGTTGTATTACCCCCGTGAGGCAACCTGTAAACCCTCTGTGAAGGTATTTTCAGACACAATTTGTATAAAAGGTAAGAGATGGTGGGACAGCGGCTGGAAATTCGCCTGCTCTGTCTGGGTTGGAGCGTCTTCCCTGTCATTAACCAGCAAAAGGACAACATGGAAGTTGAAACTGGGCTCTAGGCCTCAGTTTCTTCTGTCAAACGAAGGAGGTGTACTAAACTGATGATTTCTAGATTTAAACATTAGTCTGTCAACTAAGGCCAGTATGGTGGCATCAACATTTTATAGAATTTGTGAAAAAATGCCTTACTCTCCTGAAGATTCTGATGTAGGTCTGGGATGAGATCTTGAATCTCTGATGTTCAAAAGCTCCTGTAGCTAATTCTGCTGCATAGCCAATCTTGTGAAGCACTTTCCTAAATTTTTATTTTATTATTTTTTAAATTTATTTATTTGACAGAGAGACACAGCAAGAGATGGAACAAAAGCAGGGGGAGTGGGAGAGGGAGAAGCAGGCTTCCCGTGGAGCAGGGAGCCCGATGTGGGGCTCAATCCCAGGACCCCGGATCATGACCTGAACCGAAGGCAGACGCTTAACGACTGAGCCACCCAGGCGCCCCCCCACTTTTTAAAGATTTTATTTAGCAGTTTCCTAAGTTTTTAATGGAGTTTTCCAGCTCCAATGTTATGGAATTTCAATTTAACTCAGTAGATTAAAGAAAATCTAAATGGTGTTAATGCTTCACATAAGTACTATGTCATACCTTAGGTAAGGACTACATATCTTGAGTAGCAAAGGATTTTACTCTTGTCATGGATATAACTAGCAGTCAACAGGAACACAATGATCTAAGTTGCTAATGACTCCTAAAGGAGAATGTCTTCAGAGTATGTTTCTTTGGAGATGGACAGTGTTTATGTGGTTGAAGTACAGTCTTGTAAAGTCTGCAAGTCAGTTCTGGCAGTATGTGGTTAGGGACAGGAAGTCCTAAATCCTTTTAGCATGTCAATGACTTAGATCCAGCCTGAGATAGAATTAAAAAAACAAAACACTCTTATTTACCCCATCTGTTACCATTATTGGGGGATGGGGTATTATGTTATTTAGTTCTATCTGGAAAGTATATAAAAATCATTTATTTTGCTTGATGGGCACAGTGGTTCCATAGTGACAATTAGAAGAGATGAATGCCATATCCTCGTGTAAGGTGGTACAGGCATACCTTGTTTTATTATGCAACATTTTATCGTGCTTTTCAGTGCATTTTTTTTTTTTTTTTTTACAAACTGAAGGTTTGTGACAACACTGCACTGATCAAGTCTATCAGTGCCATTTTCTCAGCAGGATTTGCTCATTCTGTGTCACATTTTGGTAATTCTTGCAACATTTTAAACTTTTTCATTATTATATTGTTATGGTCACCTGTACCCAGTGTGACTTTGATGTTTCTGCCATTGTTCTGGGGCACCGCAAATCATGCCTGTAAGACGGTGAACTTAATCGGTAACTGTGTTCTGATGCTCCACTAACTGGCTGTTCCCCCCATCTCTCCCTCTCCTTAGGACTCCCCATTCACTGACACACAATACTGAAACTAGGCCAATTAATAACCCTACAATGGCCTTTAAGTGTTCAAGTGAAAGAAGAGTCACACATCTCACACTTTAAATCAAAAGCTAGACATGATGAAGCTTAGTGAGGAAGGTGTGTTGAAAGCTGAGACAGGCTGAAAGCTAAGCTTCCCTGTGCCAGTTAGCCAAGTTGTGAATGCAAAGGAAAAGTTCTTGAAAAAAACTGTTATTCCAGTGAACATATGAATGAATGGTAAGAAAGCAAAACAGCCTTATTGCTGATAGGAAGTTTTAGTGGTCTGGATAGAAGCTCCCATCAGCCACAACATTCCCTTTAGCCAAAGACTAATGTAGAGGAAGGCCCTAACTCTCTTCAGTTCTATGAAGGCTGAGAGAAGTGAAGAAGCTGCAGAAGAAAAGTCCGAAGCCAGCAGAAGTTGAGTCACGAGGTTTAAGGAAAGAAGCAGTCTCCATAATAGAAAAGTGCAAGGTGAAGCAGCAAGTGCTGATGTATAAGGTGTGGCGAGTTATCCAGAAGATCTAGCTAAGTTAATGAAGGCAGTAGCTACACTAACCAACAGCTTTTCAATATAGACAAAACAGCCTTCTACTGGAAGATGCCATCTAGGACTTTCATAGCTAGAGAGAAGTCAATGCTAGGCTTCAAAACTTCAAAGGACAGGCTGATTGCTTTATTAGGAGTTAATGCAGTTGGTGACTTTAAGTTTTAGCCAATGCTCACTTACCATTCAATTATCCTACGGCTGTTAAGAATTATGCTAAATCTCTTCTATCTGTGCTCTATAAATGGAACAAAACCTGGATGAGATAGCACATCTGTTTATAACATGGTTTAGTGAATATTAAGCCCACTATTGAGACCTACTCAGAAAGATTCCTTTCAAAATATTACTGCTCACTGACAATGCACCTGGTCACCCAAGAGCTCTGATGGAGATGTACAAGATGAATGTTGTTTTCATGCCTGCTAACCCAATATTCATTCTGTAGCCCATGAGTTAAGGAGTAATTTTGACTTCTAAGTCTTATTATTTAAGAAATACAATTCTCCTAAGGCTACAAATGCCATAGATAGGGATTCCTCTGAGGCATCTAGGCAAAGTAAAATGAAAACCTTCTGGAATGGATTCACCATTCTAGGTGCCATTAAGAATATTCGTGATTCATGGGAAGAGGTAAAAATATCAACATTAACAGGAATTTGGAAGAAGCTGATTCCAACCTTCATGGTTAATTTTGAATGGTTCAAGACTTCAGTGGAAGAAGTAACGGCAGGGTGGTGGAAAAAGCAAGAGAAGTAGAATGAGAAGTGGAGCCTGAACGTGACTGAATGGCTGCCATCTCATAATAAAACTTGAAGGGATGAGTTGTTTCTCAGGGCTGAGCAAAGAAAGTAGTTTCTTGAGATGGAATCTACTCCTGGTGAAGATGCTGTGAAGACTGTTGAGAAATGACAACAGGGCATTTAGAATATTACATAAGCTTAGTTGGTAAAGCAGCAGCGGGGTTTGAGAGGACTGATTCCTGAAGAAGTCCTAATATGGATGAGATACTAACACACAGTATTGCATGCCACAGAGAAATTGTTCATGAAAGGAATAGTCAATTGATGCAGCAAACTTCACTGTTGTCTTATTTTAAGATTTTGCCACAGCCACCCCAACCTTCAGCAGCCACCAACACAGACGTAAGACCCTTCACCAGCAAAAGATTATGACTCTCTGAAAACTCAGGTGGATAGCAATTTTAACCATGAAGTATTTTTTTAATTAAGGGATGTAGAAGAGTGACTCAGTCGGTTGCGTGTCTGTCTTCGGCTCAGGTTGTGATCTCGGGGTCCTGGGATCAAGCCCCACATGGGGCTCCCTGCTTCTCCCTCTCCTCCCTGCTTGTGCTCTCTCTCACGCTCTCTCAAATAAATAAATATAATCTTAAAAAAAAAAAGATATACAATGTTTTTTAGGATGTAATGTTACTTCACACTTAACAGACTATAGGAGAGTGTAAACCTAACTTTTACATGCACTGGGAAACAGAAAAATTCATTTGAATCACTTTATTGCAGTGATCTGGAGCCAAACCTGCAACATCTTTGAGGTAATGCATGCACATGGCCTCAGAATCCTTTTTACCACAGTGCTCCAGGCAGTTACAATCAAGAAGGCACATGAACTGAAACCTATGTGTTGTCCTTGCTCTCATGTAGGAAGGTATTTCAAGCTTCTTTCCTGATTGTCAAGTATTACTGTTATATTTTGAGAAAAACCACTTGGAACATTTAGGGAATAAACACCAAAAACCTTACTGGTGAAGAATTTTCAGCTTTCAATTGTAGAACTCCCCCTTTTGAGTAATCTACTTACTGAAATACTAAATCCTAAATTTGTATATACTCTTCCTTCCCCGTCATCTCAGAGAGGACTGCATAACAGATATAAAAAATGATCTCAATCTCAAGTGGTTGCTCTAGCCTTGCATTAAAAACAATGTTAAAAATCCTGGGCACAAAGTGACACTTTTCACTCACTACCTCACCCACCGCCCTGCCCTGCTGTAAGCAATCAGGGAAGCTGAAGGCAGACCATTAGGCAGCAACTATAAGGTTTACTGTTACAGAGGAGCAATTCTGCCTTTCTTTGCAGGGTTAGGTTTGTGCCTGCTCCTCAGGTTTTCAAAATAGTAATTTTTTAGGAACATATACATAGGTTCTAAATCTATAAAATAAAGTGTGGAGATGATTGGGGCACCTGGCTGGCTCAGTTGGTAGAGCATGCAACTCTTGATGTGGGGTTGAGTTCAAGCCCCACCATGGAGACAGTGTTTTAAGTAAACCAACCAACCAGTCCCATGGAGTTGATTATTATAAATGCTGGGGTTAGTTGTGGCCTTGAAGAGTGCGAAGGAGGGGTAGGCAACTTGATAGGGAATACTTAGGGTCCTGGTTTTGTTCCATTTCTTATGATGATTTGTGGGTAAGTACTTGTTTTATTGTTTTAAAAAGTGTTAGGTATTTTATACACTCTTCTGAACGTATGATACATTTTGCATTTAAAAAATAGTACTCTGAGGGGCACCTGGCTGGCTTAGTTGGAAGAGCATGCCACTCTTGATCTCGGGTCATGAGTGAGAACTCCACACTCGGTGCACAGATTACCAAAAAAAACCAAAAAAAAAAAAAAGAAAAAAAAGAAAAACCACCCAAAACAAAACAAAAAAAACCCAAACAAAAAACCTAAAAAAAAATTATACTCTGAGCAACAGAAAAAAAAATAAACCCCGCAAATGTATCTACTCATTCACATGAAAACAAAGTTAATTTCATCGTTTTGCAACACAGAGAAAGAAAATCAGGCCAAAGTCACATTGTTGCCTTACATTTGTGCTTAAATACTGTCTCCGGATTTTTTCTTGGAATGGGCAGAGCTTCGTAACTTGAAATCGTTCCAAATTACTTTTCATTTTTACTACCTACAAAAAATGATAGAAATAATAAATTACAGAGAAATTTCAAAGAACCTACAGGGAGCAAGAGAAAAACACACATAGGAAGGTTACTTTTTTTTTTTTACTAGATTAATTGGCTTCAGGCAGAGAAGGAAGATCTACCACCACTCAGTGATTCAGGAGCACTTTGGTTCATAATTCATATCCCTCTCAATATTTTTTGTGTATGTGTATAAACGCATTTATTATACGGTTTTAAAATTTCACTTAACGTGAACATCTTTCAGTCATTAAATACTCGCCTAAGTCATCATTTAAAAATGGATGCACTGTATTTCAATGTATGCACAGCAAATGTTTTTTTTTTTTTTAAAGATTTTTATTTATTTATTTGACAGAGATAGCGAGAGCAGGAACACAAGCAGGGGGAGTGGGAGAGGGAGAAGCAGGCTTCCCACTGAGCAGGGAACCCGACGTGGGGCTCGATCCCAGGACCCTGGGACCATGACCTGAGCCGAAGGCAGACGCTTAGCGACTGAGCCACCCAGGTGCCCTGCAAATGCTTTTTAATTAAATCTCTTCTGGTAGACAGGCCACTTCCACATTTTCTTTCAGAGACAGTGGTAGAGGAACATCTCTATTGCTAAATATTCTTAATTATTTCCTTAGGTTAAATTCCTAAACATTGAATTTCTGGGTCAAAGCATTTTTTAAAAAGGTAGTTAAGAGTAATGGAAGAAAGGACTCTTAGCAACCCGGTCATCACTGATAATTTTAAATTTTCTGTTCTTTTAAAAACCACAGATTTAAAAAATGCTCTTTCACTGTAGTTTTAAAGATAATTTATTTGAATACTAGCGTGTATGAAAATTTCCTTAGGTTTACTGAGCCAGCTTCATTCTTTAGTGAGGTGCCTCTTAAAAGTCTCTTGTCTATTATTTTTAATGGGGTATTTAACCTTTCCTCTTAAGGGTTGTTTAAAAGAGCAATCTATATAGTTAAACTATTATTATCAATACTATATTTTCCCATTTGTCAACTCTCCTTTAATTGGTTAAAAAGGTTTTAGTGTTATTAAACAGCTAGTGCTATATTTGTTGTCAATCTCAGTTTGAATTTCATTACCTCTAAAAAATATACCAAATAATTTTACTGATGTAATTTTTTTGGGTCTCTGTTTTTAATTGCTCCTAGTGGCTTACACCTAGACACAAGTTTTAAGATGTACACTCATAAGTTACAGCACTGGTCTGGATTTCAAGTTTCTTCATCTATAAAATGAGTTTCAATATCTACTCCATTAAGATGCTGTAGGCTTGGGTGCCTGGGTGGCTCAGTTGGTTAAGCGACTGCCTTCGGCTCAGGTCATGATCCTGGAGTCCTGGGATCAAGTCCCATATCGGGCTCCCTGCTTGGCAAGGAGTCTGCTTCTCCCTCTGACCCTACCCCCTCTCATGCTCTCTCTCTCAAATAAATAAAAAATAAAAAATCTTAAAAAAAAAAAAAAAGATGCTGTAGGCTTAAATTAATGTATTTACATGCAAGGAGCTATCCGAGTGTTTAGCACACAGTAAACACTCAATACAATTTTCTAATTTCCAAAATAACAGTTCAAAGTCACACTACCACAGAGCTGGCTGTGTTTGGAATCAACTCTGACCTTTTCTTCTAGGAATGGCGTATTAACAGGAAAGCAGGACCAGAAGTGCCGTAGAAGTTCCCCAACAGCCACATAAAGATGTTTCAATTCAGACTGAATATCATTTGGCACCATCTCTGCAGAAGAAAGAATTGGATAAGAGTTAATTTTCACATATGTACAATCTCTGAAAGAACAACCACAGAATAAATCTGAACATGTGCACTTGGCCAATGCCAAACCAGGATGTGCTATCCTGAGATAAGTTAATGATTTTGTGACTAACAGATCTTAATTTAAATTTAAATTCCCTGAGATTCTGGAGCAATTTTCAGGTTTCCCTTTATTCTAAGAGGTCGGAAAGTAAAAAAGAAAGTAAAAAACAAAGTATTTTAGTATGATACAGGGAGACCAACAATGTACTACTGTTTGTAATATTCAGATAATTATGAAACCTAAGCTCTTGTCTAAACAGATCTCAGGATCTATGTGCATAAAAACAGAAGTTCCAGAAATGCTCCAGAGAAAAACCAACCTAATTACTTTAGCATTGCTCCCAACTCGCTCTTTAGAGCTTACGTAAGTGAGAAAGTGGCCCCGCACGTACGGTTTACGGCTTGCTGAGCGCCCCCCTGCATGAGTGCTCCTCCGGGTGACAGTGTTGTGATTGTACCACTGGCAGCACTACTTGAGAGAACCTGAAAAATAAAGACACACAAAGTGGTTTTCCTCTTCCTGCCATCTTTCTTCCTTCCTATTTCAGTTTTACAGCGTCCATCTTTATTCCTGCATCACAATACATAATTTACAGCAGCCAGAGTGAATGATTTCAGTGTGTACAGAAAGAGAATACCTACCAGGCTTCCAGCAATACTAGGCAAGTCTCTAGATCTCAAAACTCACACTGCTGCCTAGTAGAGCCCTTTCTTAAGCACCAACTCAATTTGTGAACTCCTATCACTGAAGGTAAAACTGAGTTTAAGAAAACACATAAAACAACATGTTAACAACATGCTTGCTGGCAGTTAGTGAAAAAAAAAAAAACCCTCAACAGAGCAGAAATAGATCATTTGTCATTTTTCCAAGGAAGTGAATATACCTAGCCAAAAGGGGAAAAAAATACTCCCCACTAGATCAGTATCAACAGTTAGGAAAATAATTGACCTATCTATTCAGTGACTGCCTAACAAGTGCCAGGCACTGTGGTTATAGAGGAACAAATCATTTGGCGAATAGCTCAAGTGCAGGGTTAGTATGTCTATGGCTTTTCAATGATGTTTTTATAAGCAGAAATCCATGTGTATATGGACTGGATGAAAACAAATTTTCAACTTGCTGTAAGAGTACAGGACATGACAACCATGAGTCAAAGGAACATGGGAACTCATGCTATTCCTATTTCCGTTTGTCAGAAATGTTATGATGTGTCAGAACCAGAAGCTTCAGTGATTGCTGAGTTTGCTGATTAGCCACGGGCTGCACTCAGGTATACACACCCAAAGACAGATAACTTCTTGGGCCTTCCTGTCTCAATTCATGGGTCTCAGATATGAAATCATTTTTGGGATGCAGAGTAGGTGTGGGGAAGAATTTAAGTATCTAAGATTGAACACAGCTTAAAAAAGTTAGGACGGTCTACTTGGGCCCAAGGGCCAGATGTTGGACAATTATATTCCAGAAAGAAATAGTAGTCAAATAATCCCAAATTTATTATGTGTGCATATATATACATACATGTATTTCTCAGCTCTGCCCGTGGAAGGGACAATAACACCAGCAGCAAATGATACCCCAACAGAAATGAGTACACTGCACCCAGGTCTTGGTTTCTTTTCTTTTTTTTTTTTTTTAAGGATTTATTTATTTATTCTACACAGAGAGAGAGAATCTGAGGCAGACTCCGTGCTGAGTGAAGAGCCTGATGCGGGGCTCGATCTCGCAACCCTGATACCATGATGCCAGCCAAGAGTGGGATGCTTAACCAACTGAGCCACCCAGGCACCCCCAGATCTTGGTTTCTACATCTACCCAGCACTAAAGAAGATTCTGTGGCTGGGGCAGGGAAAGCATAAGATGAACCCAGAACATCTATCTCACTGTTCCATAAAGTAAGGTACTCAAAAATTGATGAAGCCATCGTCGGAAAGATACAGGAGCCAGCCTGAGGGGCCTGGGAAGGGTCTAATTGCAAAGACGCATGGGTACATTTCTGGGGGGTGACAAAACTGCTTTTTTTACTTGATTGTGTCAGTGGTTACACAACTGTGTATGTTTATTAAAATTTGCAGAAGACTAAAAAAGGTACATTTTACGGTATGTATATCATACCTTGGTTTAACAAAAAAACAGCAACAGTTCATAACCCACAGAATAACGTAAGAACCCATGAATCCATTCTGATATAAATAAATATGTAAGAAGGAAAGGGAAGCTCTTCGTCTTAGCAAAGTGTCAAATGACAAATGTAGGAGGGATGATGGAATCAGAAAATCACCACTTGGGTCACCTGGGTGGCTCAGTCGGTTGGGCGTCCGACTCTTTGACTTCAGCTCAGGTCATGCTTTCTGGGTCGTGAGATCAAGCCCTGTGTCAGGCTCTGTGCTCCGTGTGGAGCCTGCTTAAGATTCTCTCCCTCTGCCCCTCCCATCGCTTGTGCACTTGCTCACTCTCTTGAAAAAAAAAAAAATAGATAACCATTTAACCACCACTACAGTAATAATTGTTTTTGCTAAGAATCACCACTGGATTCTAAAAAACTAATGGATAAAAGTTTGATAAGAAATATTTACAGTTTTTTTTTTTTTAAGATTTATTTATTTGACAGAGAAAAACACAGCGAGAAAGGGAACACAAGCAGGGGGAGAGGGAGAGGGAGAAGCAGGCTTCCCCCTGAGCAGGGAACCCAATGCAGGGCTCGATCCCAGGACCCTGGGATCATGACCCGAGCCAAAGGCAGACGCCCAATGACCGAGCCACCCAGGTGCCCGAATATTTACATAGTCTTAAAGTATCTCTCAAGATAACTCATTACAGGGCGCCTAGGTGGCTCAGTTGGTTGAGCGACTGACTGCCTTCGGCTCAGGTCATGATCCTCGAGTCCCAGGATCGAGTCCCACATCGGGCTCCCTGCTCAGCAGGGAATCTGCTTCTACCTCTGACCCTCTTTCCTCTCGTGCTCTCTCTCATTCTCCCTCTCTCAAATAAATAAATAAAATCTCAAAAAAAAAAAAAAATAACTCATTACAAAGGGAAAAACAGTAACTTTTTGGTGGAGAAACCAGGTAGATACTACCTTACCCAAGTGATCAGAAGTTAGGAAAAATAAATACGCGCCTCCTGATATGATACACTGAGGGACACCTCACTGTGGTATTCCTGCCAAAAACGCGTAACGTGAATCTAATCATGAGGAAACATTAGAGAAACTCAAATTAAGGGCATTTTACAAAAAACTGGCTTTTATTCAAATATCAAGATCATGAAAAACAAAGAAAGGTTGAAAAAATGATTCCATCTGAAAGGAGACTAAAAAGACACGAGAACTAAATGCAACTTATGAACCTGACTTAGATGCTGGACCAAAAAGAGTTTTCTTTGCTGTAAGGGACACCGGTGGTACAACTGGTAAAATTTTTTAAGACCTAAAGGTTCGATAATAATGCTCTCTATCAATGTTAACTTATCATTTCTGTAATTATACTGTGTTATTTATGAGAGTATCTTGTTTTAGGAAATACAAACTGAAATACTTCAGAGTTTCTACTCTCAAAATGGGCCAGAAAACTTTTTTTTTTCCAACTTTCTATAAATCTGAGTTTACTTCAAAATAAAAAGTAAAAAATAAGTTACAAATATGTGACAAGCACTACAAGACATGTATGAACTCTGCCTCAGGGTTTACGAAAACAGACACGCCCCCCACCCCAAACTTGTTACTGGGCATGTTGAGAATTGCTTTACAGAGACAATGAAATTTGAGTTGAGTTTTGGATAATTATTAGGTCCTCAGGGGCAGAAACAGGCTAAGGGCATTCTAAGAAGAGAGAAAGCCTGAGCTTTCTCTGTTTTCTAGGTAGTTTACTGTTTTAGGCTGGAGAGCAGACTCTTGATTATGTGTGGAAGGGAATAGTGAAGATATGGCTGGGACTGAAACTGGAGATGTGGATTAGGGCCAGACTGTAAAGGCTCTGGCTCACCAGACAAAGGCGTTCACTTACTATTGCAATGAAAGAGGGCAGTAAAAATTTTAAGTTTTAGAACTTAAGTTTTAAAACAGTTTTAAGCTGCAGGGTGATAAGATTAAATTTATGTTTTTAGAAAGCTAACTTGTAGTGGTATTGTGGAAACCTGATCCCGTTTGCCTAAACCAAGAAGTCAAGAAATACTGAAGAACAGACAGAACTTCTTGATCAATTTAAGTACAAATAAGAGGGATGCCTGGGTGGCTCAGTCAGCCAAACGTCTGCCTTTGGCTCAGGTCATGATCCCAGAGTCCTGGGATCGAATCCCGCATAGGGCTCCCTGCTCAGCGGGGAGCCTGCTTCTCCCTCTGCCTGCCGCTCCCCCCCTGCTTGTGCTCTCTTCTCTGACAAATAAATAAATAAAATCTTTAAAAAAAAATAAGTATGAATAAGAACAAGGAAAAATAAAGACTAGACAATAAGCTCAATTTTATATATTCTAGTCTGAGGTCATGCAGAATATCTAGACAGTGATGTCCAAATTTTTTGGAAATCTGGGAAATTTTCCCAATAACACTGTGTATATGGAAGGAAAAAAACTAGCAATCACAAAACTCATCTATTTTTCAATATCATCTTAACTTTAGATACTTCTGGAATATGCCAAATATCTTTTTTTCCCTACCTCTTGGTTTTTTTTTCAATTTACTTGTAGAAATATGTCTTTAAACCCAATTAAAATAGCTTATATAGTTCAATTTGGTTGTGCTCATAAGCTGAGGAAAGAACTATGGGAATTCTGGGTTTCAAACAGTACGAGTCACCTACCTGAGTTAATTTAGGTGTATAAGCTTCCATTTCTTGCCTAATACTTTGAAAAGAATTAATAATGTCCTGACTTGTTGCATACTGTAGTGACTGGATTGGAGTTGGACCGTGATAATACCTGAAGATTAGCAAAGATGAAATTACTAATCACACAGAATAAACATTTGTCCTTCAAATATTTTAGCAGTCTCCATGTCCCCAAAGCAAAAAATAATAATATATTTAAACAGATTTGAGTAAAATAACTTAATTCCTATACGGGCAATAAGAAAATAGCACAGAGAACCACATTTTTATCTTGGCTTTGATCATTTAAGCATCCTTTTCTGAAATGCAAAGTAAATTTTCAAGGAAAAAAGATACTGTATTCTTATGGTAACAAAGGGATTTAAAACTTGAGTGCTATCCTTGCAGAATATACTCTGCAGTGATTTGTGTTATATAACTGTTGTGCCTCAAGTTAATATTGACCAAACTTACCTATCTGACTTCTTGAGGTTTAGTGCAATTGTTTTTATGGAATTATTTTTCCCCAAGTCTTCATATTCAATGGACTCTTGTAACTTTGCCTGTAATTATCAACACAGTACTTTTTATGGTAAGTTTTTCTTACAAAAGTAATGAACATTATTGAAAAAGTACAACTCTGCAGAGGGTAAAATATGAAGCCTTCCCACCATGAACTTCAATTCCTAGAGATGACTACTCTATAACTGGTTGAACTCATTTTCTCACCAACCACTTACAGAGTACCTGTTTTCCTACACTCTGACCATCTTTAAGTATTACTGAACTTCTAGTTTTTAATAGTCTGGCAGGTGAAAATGGTGTATTTTACTATTCTTCCACCAAATAAGTAGGACTAATTTATTATATGTGTTGCAAATACTTTTTCTTCTCATTTGGTGGTGTTTGGTTTTAATTATTCCCTTATTGTTTATTCTTCTGTGGATTAATTATTTGCTTAAGTCTTTGATCCACTTAGTATTTATTTTGGAATAAGGAATCTGAGTTTCTTTTTACTAATCAGTCCTCCCAACACCATTTGTAGAATAATCTGTTGTTTCCCATGGATTCTGAAATACCATGTTTATCATATGTTTATTTAATTCCTCCATGTATTTGGGTTTACTTCTGTACTCTTTATTTTGGTTTTACTAACCTGTTTTCTCTTGTGCTAGTAAAAGACTGCTAAATTTCTACAGCCTATGTTAATTATAAAAGACATAAGAAAGCAGTCTATTTGCTTTGGCCATTTGTGAAAATAATTCTACAATATTTCATCCCTTATGTAGCTATGAAATTCATCTGGTCAACCCTCATCTGTAGCTACCAAGAGTAGGATCAAAACATTTTGGTTATTAAGTATCTCTCAAAAAAGATCAACTTGAAAACTTAGTATTGAAACTGCCCCTATTTGGACAGTTTGACTAGTCCCCTTGTAGTACAGGAAAAGATCTGACCACAGCACAATATTCAGAGTAACACATTCATCAGTCTCCCACTTTAGACTCAGATGAATTTTTTTTTTACAACTTTCTCTCCACCTTTCTACCAACTTCAAGGCATACCGAAATCTAATCTTCATTACTTTTCACGTAAGATCAAGTTCATTTCTATCCCTGCTGTTCCTTACCTAAGTCATGTCCCTAACCTAACCTCCCCCGATAACCCAAATCCTATACTTCTGCCAAGGCCTCATTCGGTGACCTCTCATACCTCACTGGAAACTCCATAAAAGTAAGGACTCTATTATTACTTCTGAATCTCTCATTCTATAAAACCCTTCTGCAGAACATACATCAGACTATTTCAAACTATTGATTTGAAAGAATGTCTAGAGTCAGCATTTATTACTGAACATTGTGAAAATTCACACAAACCATGATTTTTGACAACTCCTTAATTACCAAGAATCAAACATACTTAGTGCCACAGTATTGCAAAGAAAAGCATCATTTCCTAGATTTCATCTTAAACTCCTCTCTGTAACTTTCATTTTAGTTTAACTTTTCTTAGAAAAAAAATATTTATTCAACCCATAAATATTTTTTAAAGGAGTGCACTTGTGATATGTAAGTACTGCATCACTAAGTTGTAGGAGCGCCTGGGTGGCTCAGTCAAAGTGGCCGCCTCTGGCTCAGGTAGTGATCTCGGCCTCTCTCTCTCAAATAAATTAATAAAATCTTTTTAAAAAAAAATAAACTGTACACCTGAAAACTAATATTGCACCATATGCTAACTGGAATTTAAATAAAAACTTAATAAGAAAACAAATCTTATTGGCTTTGTTAAAAAAAAAAAATTTTACTCATTTGAGAGTGAGAAAGAAGGCAAGAGCATGAGAAAAGGGGAAGGTTCAGGGGGATAGGGAGAAGCAGACACCCCGCTGAGTGGGGAGCCCAATGTGGGGCTCAATCCCAGGACCCCAGGATCACAGCCTGAGCTGAAGGCAGATGCTTAACCGACTGAGCCACCCAGGTTCCCCTGGCTCTGTTGATTTTAAAAGTATGTATGTGGGGCGCCTGTGACACAGCGAGAGAGGGAACACAAGCAGGAGAGGGAGAAGCAGGCTTCCCGCAGAGCAGGGAGCCCAATGCGGGGCCCGATCCCAGGACCCTGGGATCATGACCTGAGCCGAAGGAAGACGCCCAACGACTGAGCCACCCAGGCGTCCTAAATAAATAAAATCTTAAAAAAAAAAATAAAAATAAAAAGAAGTATATGCGCCTTTAGAAACATTAAGTTACTGGAAAATGAACTAAAGTGTAAGACTTATCTTAAAGATAACCATTTAGCATATTCTTTTGAAGGTGTTTTTTAAAAAGTTCATAAGCATTTTTTTACATGTGAAATTGTATCACACAGTCTGTCCTGTGAACTTTTCATTTATTTAATTCATGAATTTTTATTTTCTTTGATTCCTACTATAAATAACACAATTACTATACTTCAAGCTTTATTCTGAAAATCTTTTGTTTTCGTCTTCCCTATAGACACTGAGGGTATGAACTCCTTCATTTTTGTTTCCCACCCCCTAATATTTTCAACAACTCAAAAATGGTTTCTTGGATTTATTTTAAAGAAGACTATTTATTTGAGAGAGAGAGAGTGAGAGAGAGCACAAGGGTGGGGTGAGGAGCAGAGGGAGAAGCAGACTCCCCGCTGAGCAGGGAGCCCGATGTGGGGCTCATGATCCCGGGAGATCATGATCTGAGCCTACGGCAGACGCGCAACCGACTGAGCCACCCAGGTGCCCAATTTCTTGAATTTAATTTTTTATGAATGAAGCTACTGTTATGGTATATGTGAACTCTTTTTAATTCAGTAAGTCATTAATCCTTTTCAAGTTATTCATAGCTGCATCAATCTCCATTGTATGGGCATACCACAGATATTATTACTAGAATGTTTGCTATTTTATTATAATACTGTAATGAGTATTTGTATCTAAATACCTGCACATCTTTTCCTTTTTAAATAACTGTCCAAAATGAAATGCCGTCCCAAAAATGGAATTAAGGGCATAGACCTTTAAAATTTTAATACATATTGCTTGACTGCCCTCTAAGAAAGCTTCATCGTATTTATTTTTATAACTGGGGAGGAACTTGAAAAAACAGAGAGGTAGAGTAGCTTGGCAAAGTTGTAAGGAAAGAAATATGGAAGTAGATAATTCTGTCCATATTCCCCCACAGCCCCAAATGCTTTCTTCGAAATTTAATAAGAACACATTTCTAACTCACAAATGCTAGGTGTAATATGAGGCCCCAATCCTATCTTTTAAAATCATATACACAAACCTTTAGTTTTTCTTCCTGTCATACTGCCTTTGTTGAATACTCTTGCCCAGAACACAAACTGTATGTCAATATGTGTGTATGTGTACATGGGAAGGAAAAAAGAGAACAAAACCAATAAAAACAGTTAATAGACAGGAGTGCATGGAAAGCTGGCTGGCAAGTTAAAACCAAGATTCTTTAAAACGTTCTACAATTTATGCCAAATGCTTAATGTCTTGGCCAGAAGAACGGAGTCATTTGAAGTAATCAAGGATTAACATAAAATTCTAGCCGTTATACAAGGTATCTGGAGAAACCTGAGCTCTAAACCTTCTGAACTTTTTACCCATACCCTTTTGACTGCTGGCTGGAAGCAATCTGCATCTCCAGAATTTCCATCGATGCTGCTGGGCTCACCATTTTGTTCATTTTGTGCTTCTCTTAAAACAAAGGGGGAAAATGTTAAAAACCACAAGCAGAACAACAACACAATTCCATCTGGCTACCTTGAAAAGCCTAGTTATTGCACCTTTGCATGTATACTTAACTGTTTCCTGAGACCTGCTGCCAGGACCATGGCACTGTGATGGTTAAACCTCTTGATGATGGCAGCATTACTATTCTCCTTTATGGATTTAGAATTAGAAGTAGATGGCATGGAAGAAATGCCATAGCCCTGTGAGAAACAATTTGGAAGATTAAAAATCAAAATAAAGTTCTGGTTTTCTTATCCATCATGAGAGACACGCTTAGCTGAAAAAATTCTCTGCATGATGGGACTATATTAATTCTGAGCATTACTCAATTTTTACAGATAAATATTTAAAAAGTTACATACACATAAAAAAGACAATATGCCCCTTCTGCCATCACAAAAATAATCTTAAACCGTGCATTCTGGGGTGCCTCAGTGGCTCAAGTCATGATCCCAGGACCATTGGGATTGAGCCCCGCATCGGGTTCCCTGCTTAACAAGGAGTCTGCTTTTCTCTCTCCCTCTGCCCCACCCCCCTGCTTGTGCTCTTTCTTCCTCTCTCAAATAAATAAAATCTTAAAAAAAAACAAAAACAAAAACTTAAACCGTGCATTTTTTTAAAAAATATTTTAAGTCATCTCTACACCCAATGTGGGGCTCAAACTTAACAACCCTGAGATCAAGAGTTGCATGCTCCAGACTGAGTCAGCCAGGTGCCCCGAATCGTGAATTTTTTTAAAGAAGAGTTTTGGATATAGTTTGCAAAATATTAAATGAAGAAATAGAATACAGTGGAAAAAAAGCATGGACTTTGGAGTCACATAAATATGGATTCAAATTCTGGCTTTATAACTTTTTAAGTATTAGTCTAAGCAAGGGTAGTCAACTTTTCCAAGCTCTGTAAAAAGAGATATTGGAGAAACAGATATTTTCAAACATGTACTGAGTTTGTACTAGGCCTTACAGACAGGAAGTTGTTAAGACCTTGTGCCAAATGAGCCAGAATACTAGTTAGTAGGGTGTTGGGCTGTAAGCCAGTACACATAGTTAAGACTTCTATGTGCTGCATGGGAGGAAGGAGCCAATCCCACTGGAGGAGAGCAGAGGTTAAGTTCAAAAAAGCTTCATGGAGCACCATAAATTGATCAAGTGCTTGCAAGCCAGACATGAAGACAGTAACGTTTCAGGGGAGGAAACTGCTTAAATATAGGTGTACAAACAACATAATGCATATGTGTCATGGCGTTTTTCTGTACTGCAGTTACACCTTGAATGAAGCGTGGGTCAGGGATTGGTGAGACATAAGGCTACAAAGGTAAATGAAAGATTACAGAAAGACTCCTATACCATTCATCCCTTTATCAAATAATTACTGATGCCTTTTATATGCCACATGCAGGGAATAGGCCAGTAAACAAGAGGCACCCTCACAAAACTTATACTCTACTGAGAGAAGATCACTTTTGAAAATAACAAATGGTATGAAGAAAATAAAGAGGGTGGCATGATATAGTGACTGGATGGAGAGGAGGCGCTACTTCAGATAGAGCGGCTAGGGACCGTCTCTCTTGAAGTCGTCTTTGAACAGATGTCTAAAAGATGGGTAGAAGCTAGTTAGGTAGAAGAGGAGGAAGGAGGAATAGCAAGTGCAAAGACCCTGAGGTAGAGAAAGCTTGGAATGGACCTGAAAGAAGGTATCTAGAGCATGAATGAGTGTAAGTGGCCCAAACTGAGGTAGAAGCAGGCAGAGGCCAAATCAAGAAGAGCCTTGTAGGAATTTTGACTTTAAGTTCAATGAGAATCCATCAGTTTTACACAGAAAACTATTATGATCTGGTTTATAACTCTTACTGCTAGGGGAAAGTAACTATAGGAAACAAAAGTGGAAATAGGAGTATCAGTTAGGAAGCTAATGAAAGCAGTAACAAAAATGGCAGTAGCCTAATAATAGTGAGAGGGTGTTAAGTGTGGAGATGGACAGATGTAGACAAATCAGAGATGTATTATACAGGACTTGCTGATAACTGAATGCTGGAGGTGAAGGAAGGGGAGAAATCAAGGAGACTCCCAGGTTTTGGCTTGAGCAACTGAGTACATGGTAATTTTTTTTTTTTTTTAAAGATCTTACTTATTTCAGAGAGAGAGAAAATGTGAGCGTGGGTGCATGCGCATAAGCGGCGGGGGGGGTGGGGGCGGGCGGTCAGGCAGAGGGAGGAGAAACAGACTCCCCATGGAGCAGGGAGTCCGACGTGGGGCTCGATCCCAGGACCCTGAGATCATGACCTGAGCTGGAGGTAGACGCTTAAACGACTGAGCCACTGAGGCGTTCCGATGGTAATTTTTTTTTTTTTTTGTGACAGGGAAGACCCAGGAAGAAACAGGTTTAAGAGAGGAATAAAAGGCTACATTTTGTACATTTATGCTGTGGTGACTGTGAAGTATCTAAGTGAAGATAGCAAGTAAGCAGGTGGATGTATAATTTTGGAGTTCTGGGGTCAGAGAGACCAGGGCTACCTGGGATTCATCATTACATATTAGTATTTAAAGCAATGGAATGAAGATGACGTATTCAGAAGGTGGCCAAAGGTCGTATCATGGGAGAGTTACAACAACTAGAGGATGATAGAGGAAAAAGAGGCACCAAAGGAAAAACTGAATCACCTAACATTTCTATTAAGGGGATTGGTTATATAAATGTTTACATGTCCATACAATGGAATACTGGGCAGGCACTAAAAACAAATAATAGTAACACCTATTATTTGTTGAACACTCACTGTGTACCACACTCTTCACTCTTGTAGCAATCCTATAAAGTCAACACCTTTTTTGTATTGCATTTTTTCAACTGAGATATAATTGACACATTAATATTTTATAAGTTAAAGGTATAAAATGTGTTAACTTGATATTTATATATTACAATGATTACCCTAAAGCTGACATCTCTGTCATGTCATGTAATTATCATTTCCTGTTTTGTGGTAAGGACGACTAAGATGCAGCAACTCTGAAGTCTGTAATACAGCATTGTTGACTATATGCTGTGCATCAGATCTCTAGAACTTATTTATCTGCTAGTGGCAAGCTGGTACCCTTAACCAACATCTCCTCAATTTTCCTACTCCCTGCTAAGGTCAGTACTATTAACCTCATTTTATAAGAAAACTGGGCTTAGAAATGTTAAAAAAAAATGACAGTCTAAGCCAGGTAGTTTGGTTTTATAGTCTACGTACTTAACTATGGTTTACCTTGAACTGATAGTGATAACAGGCAAAGTGAAGAACAAAGTCACACATGATTATGTGTAATACACCATCATTTCTTTTAAAATTAAAAAATTTGAGTAATCTACACACAAAGTGGGGCTCGAACTCACAATCCCAAGCTCAAGAGTCGCATACTCTTCCAACTGAGCCAGCTAGACACCCCCCAATGTACCATCATTTTTATTTTTATTTATTATATTTTTTAAAAAGATTTTTTATTTATTTATTTGACAGGGAGAGAGTTAGCAAGAGCAGGAACACAAGCAGGCGGAGTGGGGGAGGGAGAAGCAGGCTTCCCGTAGAGCGGGGAGCCTGATGCGGGGCTCGATCCCAGGACCCTGGGATCATGACCTGAGCTGAAGGCAGACGCTCAATGACTGAGCCACCCAGGTGCCCCATTTTTATTTTTTTTAAAAGCACTAATGGGGTGCCTGGGTGCCTCAGTTGGTTAAGCGTCTGACTTCGGCTCACGTCATGATCCCAGAATTCCAGGATCGAGCCCCACATCGGGCTCCCTGCTCAGCAGTGAGTCTGTTTCTTCCTCTCCCTCTGCCTGCTTGTAATCTCTGATCTCTCTCTCAAATAAAATCTTAAAATTAAAAAAAAAAGGCACTAAAATCTTTTCCCCATATTAAGCTATACCTTTAAGCTTCACAAAGCTTCATTTTTTCAGGATGATTAAGGAGGGCCATGTTTTAATATGTTGAGATTTACAAAGGAAGTGCCTGAATGTGGAGAATTACCAAGAAAACTCCATTTCATTAAGGAAACGACTCATCTGGGCACCAAGGATTATTTTCTGCTGAAGACTATAGGTCAAAAGTTTAAACACTGGTTTCCTCACCTCGTGAGTACCATACACTAAAATAAAGGAAAAAGTTTAGAAAAAGACAAGACAGGAAGGTTTAAGCATGTGTATATGGCCAGCAGAAGAGGAGCCAAAACAAAGGTAAGAAAATGAATATCTGAGTGTGAAGAGAATAACTGAGGAAGGCCGGCTCCTAGCTTACAAGTAGGGGCAGGGATGGAATTGAGAGGTAGGGAATCCCTCAATCAAAAGGGATCCCATCTTTCCCCGTGACTGGATACATCTGTAAGTCTGTAGTCACGATGTGGAGGTAGGTGGTGCATACTTGGTGGTCTAGCTGTTGAAACTTACTGGAACTAGTGCGGGGCAAGGGTCATGGGTGTGATCAAAGTCTGACAAACACTGGGCTATGGAAAAATGTTTGTTATCTTTTCTTGGCCTACTGATATTTATCCACATTTCTTTAGATTAATGTCAGAGAATAAAGCTTGACTCACAAATACGTTAAGCCTTCACATTACCTAGAGAAGTACCAATGGGAGAAAAATTCTTTTAAAAAAGTTTTAGCAAGTCATATAGGAATATCAGTTTTTTAAGGCAATTATAATAGCAAACAGTGCTACTGACAAGCACTTCTGATAAATCACTCCAAATAACAAAACTTTATTTTATATTCTCAAAAGTGGAATTATCTACACTGAAAGCAATTTTTAAACTAGCTGAAGACTAGGAAGACTGTTTTATCTCATAAATTCTTTTTAATTAAAATTTGTTTTTTTTGTGGGGTGCCTGGGTGGCTTAGAGTTGGTTAAGTGTCTGATTTTGGTTCAGGTTGTGATCTCGGGGTCCTTGGATTGAGCCCCGCGTCAGGCTCTGTGCTCACTGCGGAGTCTGCTCTTGTCCTTTTTCCTCTCCTTCTGCCCCTCCCCCCACTTGTGCTCTCTCTGTCTCTATTTTTTTTTTTTTTTTAAGATTTTATTTATTCATCAGAGACAGAGAGAGAGGCAGAGGGAGAAGCAGGCTCCCCACTGAGTAGGGAGCCCGATGCGGGACTCGATCCCAGGACCCCGGGATCATGACCTGAGCCGAAGGCAGACGCTTAACCATCTGAGCCACCCAGGCGCCCTCTCTCTCTCAATCAAATAAATAAATAAAACCTTAAAAAATATGTATGTTTTTTGTTTTTAGTAGGTTCTATGCCTAGCATGGGGCTCGAACTCACAACCCCTAGATCAAGAATCACATGCTCTACCAACTGAGCCAGCCAGACACCCCTCTCATAAATTCTTTTAATACTACGTACCTCATCTAATGGTTTATCTTCCAAAGCTGTCAAATCAAGTAGTGGGTTTTTCACTCCTAATGAAACCATTGTTTTTAACCCTGGAAAAGCAATGAAATAAAAAGTTGGTCAAGTCTGATCTTCCTTAGAAATAAAAAATTCACTAACAGCACTATGACTAGAGAGCAACAAATTAAATTTAATGTGTGTCAGGGATAAACAGTTACCTTTTTCATCTATTTTGGCACATTCTGCAAAGAGGTCCTTTGACCCTGTATTCAGCCGGTCCCTGTGAAAGTAATGGGACTGAAAGAAACGTGTCCAAAATTCCTTTTCTGTCATGTTGTGGGGAACATTTTCTGCATATTTCATTTTTACTGTAGAAAAAAACCGTAAAAGTTACATACAAAATTTCCATTTCTTAAAATCTCTCAAATTAATTGAAATATATACTAATAGTAAAAACTAGATTGAACTGCTCAACTTTATATACTGTATATAATAATCTAATTGTAATAAATATAACTTGATAGATTAGATGATACACTACCTTTAGGAATCTTCACAAATTACAAACAAAACCTTGTCTTGCTCCAAGAGAATTAACAAGTTTCAAAGTTTTAGTAGAAATACCAAGAATCAATACCCAACAGACTATCAGTTCAGCACATTCCAAGAGCTCATAGTCCAATCAGCAAAGAAGTTAAAAGCATGGTCTCTTGAGCCAGAGAGCCTGAGTTTAAAATTCTAGGTCTGGGGGTGCCCGGGTGGCTCAGTCGTTAAGCGTCTGCCTTCGGCTCAGGTCATGATCCCAGGGTCCTGGGATCGAGCCCCGCATCGGGCTCCCTGCTTGGCGGGAAGCCTGCTTCTCCCTGTCCCACTCCCCCTGCTTGTGTTCCCTCTCTTGCTGTCTCTCTCTGTCAAATAAATAAAAATAAAATCTTAAAAAAAAAAAAAATTCTAGGTCTGTCACTTACAATCTATATGATCTTGTGCAAATTACATAATCTCTGTGCATCTTGGTTTCCTCATCTGTCATATAAATGTAGTTAGAGTGCCCACTTCATAGAATTATTTGTAATGACTAAAATGAGTTAATATACATAAAGGCCTCAGAATGGTGTCTGGTATATAATAAACACTATATAATTATTACTATCAGAAAAATATGAAAATAATTACATTACAATTTGATAACTCTCTGAAGCAGACACAAGCTCCTACAGAAGCAAAAGGGAGGCTTCTACCTGCCCAAAGAAGTCAGGATTTTATAGCGGTGGCAGTGGGCAATACTTGAGTTCTATGGGGTCCCGATATCTGTTTCCAAAGACTAAAGGAGCAGGAGTGAGGGAGTAAGGAGAGAGAACTGTTTAGTCAGTAGAATAACTGAAGTGATGGTTCTCAACCTTGGCTGTACAGCATAAATTACTAAGGCTGGGGTCAAGTCATTTATACTTTTAAGGATGGTTTCTGCAAGGGTAAGGATTTGTGGGTTAGAAAGGTCACTCTGGAGGCAGCATGAAGGATGATCTGAATTACTGCTGTAGAGACTCATTTATTGATGCCTCTGGAACAGGTCATTTTGTGCAGGTATGCTAAAGGGTAAATAAAGTTTAAGAACCACTGATGGAAGAATGGGAAAGTCAGCATACCAGTGAACTGATGACAGCACGTTATATACCGACTCGTTAATAACTACCATGTCTTCACATATTTTATTGCACTTCATCAGGAATAAAGGTAAAGCTTTTTGTTTTTCACTGATGTATTACTGAATTCATCCAAAGAAATATTTCAACTATGTGGAAAAATTGATTCTTCTTACCTGCTGGATACGTCCTAAATATGGACTCAATGATATCAGAAGTTAAATTGTATCTCAGACCATTACATCCATCTGTTTGGGGCCGGACATCAGCCTAAAATAAAGACCACACATATATATTCATTAGAATATCGGGGGAAGATGTGTAAGCATATAATAGACACTGGACAAAGCTGGCAAAACAGACTTTCTGAATAAACTACAGAGACAGAAATTAAGTTCCTCACCCTTACTTTTGGCATTGAGAGAGGGCTCAAAGAAGCCTGGCTTGGTTTCACATAATCTTACTGATGTGTAAAATCTGCGTCCTTGAAAATTCAACATGGTCAAATAGGTAGATAGCTAGTGGAGCTTTAACATAATACTTGTAGAGTTACCAAAACAACTATAAACCTTGATTACTAAACAAATATTATCTGACTGGTTTCTTTAGGGAAGGCCTTATTAATTCAATTCACTACTAAGCACCCAAGAAGATGCTAAACATGTAACTGGTACTCAAATTTTTGTTAAATGCATAAATACCGCTTTGGTTCTACCAGGTATAGACTAAATGAATCCCACTTTCTAATTCTACAGGTAAGGTATTCCCAATTTTTCACTAAAATACATTTTATAAATCTTACTTCTTCTATAACACCATGGTCATTACAAATTTAACTCTGCATTATAAATACAGCAATCATAAAGAAAGGTATTAGAAAGTTCTAAATTTAAAAGAATTAGGGGAAACAAGTATTACTCCAATTGCTAAAAGATTCTCTTTATTAAAGTCCATTTAATTTCTAGCATGTAAAGGTCAAGTCCCCAAACCAAAAAGTATAGCTAGCAGAAAGTATCTATTTAAAAAATACTGTATATATACATATATATTTTTTAAATTTTATTTATTGAGAGAGAGAGAATGAGAGAGCACAAGCAGGGGGAACAGCAGAGGGAGAGGGAGAAGCAGACTCCCCACCCAGCAGGGAGCCTGATGTGGGACTCGATCCCAGGATCCTGAGATTATGACCTGAGCCGAAGGCAGCCACTTAACTGACTGTGCCACCCAGGCGCCCCAGTACTGCATATATTTATATTTTAGAAGAATACCATAGATACCAAAGTATCCACTAATTTACTTTAAGGAAATGCTAAGTTTTACCAAAAAAATGGCATTGTTAACACATATACCAAGGTTTTCTTTCTTTTTTTCTTTTCCCTTCAGAAATCTAGAAGGGTCACATACCAGAAACGCTGCAGAAATGCCAACATCTTGCTTATGATTGGATGTAGAACTCTCTGTTGCATTCACATTTAAACGATTGGCCCAGAATTCCTCAGCACTGATCACTTGACTCACAACAAGGTCTTTATAAAGCTGAAACAAAACAGGATCTTCTTGCAGCATTCTGGTGATAGAATATATTGAATATATTGAACTTCTACAATAAAACACTATTTATGTAACACTTTTTAAAAAGAGTTTAACTACTTTAACAACATGAAACCGAGACACTCAACTTCCATTTTATGATGCTGGAGCAGCAGAGGTCATTTAGTTCATTTGTTAGTAATTACAACAAACAAAAAACGTTTTTGGAGGAACAAATGAAGATAAATGGAAGTCTGAAAAAGCAAAGAATAAACTCTTTGAGGGTATGGATTTGGTGTTATTCATCTCTATATCCAGCGATACAAAGGTCATCATGCCTGTATTTGAACTGTACTGCATTCTCTTTCACATATGAACGTGAAAGGGGAGAGAGGAGGTATGGTTGAGATTTTCCGGCCACCAGTTTCTCACTGATAAGCACTTAGAGACTTAAGCATAGATGGCATGGAAGATATTGGCGATAGAATAATTTGTCTTATCAGAAACTCATTATTTCATGTTTTCTCAACTTTTTTACAATGTGATTTCTTTCAGGTTTCTCACTTACAAATACACTTCTAATGCTTTCCTGTCATCTTTGTGAAGAGAACTGGGAGAAGGAATGAAAGGACCTTATCACCTTTGAGTCTCAGTTGTGTTCCTCACCAGATATTAGGCTTGAGGCAGTTAATTTAATGCAGCACAAGGGATAAGAAATAACAAGCTGTTACTCTACTAAAAGACTGGAGAGAACTTAGCGTCTCTTTATTCTTTTCCCCCTTCACCTGTTTTTCTCTTCCAGCTCTTTATTCGCTTTCCTCTTGAATTTGGGCAGCAGCTGCTGGAGAAGGTCTTTCACTGCATCTCGCTCTTTCACAGCTGTGCTTTCATTGGAAAAATGGAAGTTAGTTGTGTCCCCTGCATGCAACACCAGCTGAAGCTGAATTTTAGCTTTTCCTTCTGGACTGATTTTCTGGCCTAAAAAGAAGCATGAGACAAATTAGATGAGGACACCCACACTGGAAACTGTCCAACAACAGGCTACTCTCCTCCCAAGAAAATCCAGAATTCCTTTGGGCTTTAGCTGCCCTGCTCCAATCTTAATGCTTTTGCAGAAATGCCCTCTTCTCAAATAATCCCATATAATCAGAGCACAGTTTAACAAATTCACTGCTAACACTCTGCTTCCTTCTTTACTATCCTCTTTGTGTGGCCCTTCTCACTCACTGCCTCCACCTCAAGATACTAAAGGGCTTTTGTTTCCATTCAACTGCGGCAGATCTCTAAATAGCCAACTAGGAGTCCTGAACCCACCCTGAACATCTGAATCCAAAAAACATTATTAATAAAAATGATCTGTCATAATTTAAAAAACTCCAAAACAGCCCATATCTTACTAATTGCAAAGAAGAATACATAATTTTACATTTGAGAGATCTGGTGTTACCACTTCAACCCAGTGATGAAACTTCATCTCATCCAAAGTGGGTGGCACAACCTCACACTATGGGCTTTCTGTGGGGATAGGATAATAAGTAAATACCATCACCTAGGTGTTCTTGCTGCGAGGGTTTAATCTGAGTATAATCAAGCCTGTAGACCTTTCAGTTTTTGAGAAATACAGGTCTACACAAATAGATTAAAGAAAACCTTGAGGAGGCAAGCAAACAGAATGTGATATGTGACAAGCCTATAAAGACTGAAGAGATTACAACTCCATCTGTGAAGCTAGACTGGATATAGTTTAAAAAAAAATCACTGCTACAGAAAACATTATTGGGACAAATGGGGAAACGTTATTTATTACTAAAAATTTCTTGGTGTGAAAATATTAGAGAGCAAAGTGTTTGCACACATAATAGTAAGTGGGACATATCGTGTATCATTCTTAAAATTTTTCTCTAACTTTGAAATTTTTCATAATAAATTGAGGTCGGGAACCTCAAAATACACCAACATAATGGAGAACTTGTACTCTTAAAGTAGTGGGCCCCATGGCAATAGTAGTGCTTGTCTTTGTCAGGGGAAGAGAGATGGAGGGGCTTTGTCCCATAAAATGGGAGACTCTTGGTAGTGTGAAACAAGCTGCCTAGAGCTCACAACCCAAATCGCCTAGCTCCTAAACAAACTTTTTCAATAAAGATGCGGCTTCCAGATCAACAGTTTAGATAAAATATCTTACCACCAAAAACAGCAATATAGAGGAATTTATACTGTCAGCCAGCCTACTCTGGTATTCTATTTCTCAAAAACAAAACCATCACCCCTTTCTAGGCATCTTTTCTCAGTCATTGCTTTATCCTTGCTCTATCTTAAGACTTTGCCTCTGAGAGGTCTACTTCTGAAGTGTTTTTGTTTTTGTTTTTTTAATTTTATTTATTTACTTGAAAGAGAGAGAGAGAGCACAAGCAGGGGGGAGCAGCAGGCAGAGGGAGAGGGAGAAGCAGACTCCCTGCCGAGCAGGGAGCCCAATGCGGGGCTCGATCCCAGAACCCCAGGATCAAGACCTGAGCTGAAGGCAGAAGCTTAACTGACTGAGTCACCCAGGTGCCCCCTGAAGTTTTTTAATTAGCTTACTTAACTGCTGATTTTCACTTTAGTCATTTACTATTGATAACTTTCAGTGGTTCCTTTCAGAAATGGGTATTTTTTTCAAATATTCAACTTAAAAACTGATCTGGTGCAGATCTAGATTTGGGTATGTGCTCTCCTTCTCAATAACAGAAGAATTGTCAAGAAATAGAAGAAGGGTATATTCTTTATTGTAATGTGTGGGTATCACAATGAGTATGTGTTTTGCAGAGCTACAGGACCAGCTTCCTGTTTAAGAGAAATGCTAATAGAGGCAGTTCCTAATTTAGGAGTTTCTTCTGGTACAAATGTTAGTTTGTAAGAATAGTAGGAGGAACTTGGTGAGGCACTTTTCCACAGAATTTTATTATTATTATTTTTAAAAGATTTTTATCTATTCATTTGACAGAGAGAGAGCGAGAGAGGGAACACAAGCAGGGGGAGTGGGAGAGGGAGAAGCAGGCTCTCCACTGAGCAGGGAGCCCGATGCGGGGCTCGATCCCAGGGCTCTGGGATCATGACCCAAGCCAAAGGCAGACGCTTAACGATTGAACCACCCAGGCGCCCCTTCCACAGACTTTTAAAAGGAGGTAGTATTACCAGAGTAGTGGACAAAAGACCAGATAACTTAGGACCTAATTATGATGAATCTTAAACAGTATTTCCTTTTGAAAGTTAAAATTCTAAGTTATTTCAGTGGAGATAGATGAAAATCTTGGTCATTTCCAGCAGCAAAGTAGAGGTTAGTTCTTAGGGCCACTGTTCACACACAAAGGACATTTATAAATTGAGCAATTGAATGTGTAAGGTTGACTATTTTTTGAGGTGTCATGTTGCTTGAAATCTACACAGGATTTTATCTAGGAGAAGAATTTTATATCCAGGAAAATAAATGAATTCACATTAATGGTTGCAGTTCAGATACCACAATTTTACCCCTGTATCTCCTATCTCCGTCCAATAAAAAAAATGAGTCTATCTTCTCTCAACAGATGATGGCCACATAACCGGAGATTAATTAGACTACTTGCTTAAATGATACAATTTTATTAAAGGGCAATCTGCCATCATCTATCATTTTAACGCGTTTAAACATATGAACCATCTGAACCAGTAAATCTACTGCAGGGATGTATCTCACACATACAACCTCACAAAGATATTAGCCCACAGAACTATGCTGCAGTACTGTTTGCATTAAAAGAATTCTGGAAACTTCCTAACTGTCCTTCAACAGAAAACTAATTAAATACATGCCTGTATATCCATTTAGCAGACTATTATGCAACTCCTAAAAGAAGGTACATGTGGAGATCTTTATATGACCTAGATTTACATATATAAAACTATACAAAGTCTATTACTAATCACAGGTTACAGAATAACATATATTCAGTGATCCCACTTTATAATTATTTCAATATGGTTCATTTTTTTGGACACTATAATAAAAAACCCACAGACTATATGAATAATCTTTTTATAAAATTACTAACAAATATTCCATCAGACCTTAGTATAGATGACTTACATTTAATATCTGCATACATATGGCTGATTGTAAATCTATCTTTGCCTTCAGGTGCCCAAGCGATTCTTTCTGCCATGAGGTATAAAGCTCCATCCTGCTTCTTCTGACGCACCTTCTTCACAATCAGCAAAACTTCTTCAGATGAAGTTGCCATGATGCCTAGAAAGTGCTAACAGAGACAAAAAATTTCACATCTCAATTAGGATCAGATTTGTTGACTTCTGGAGTCCTTTCCAAATCTAAACCTAAACTAATAATGAGGAGGAATAAAGTCCCTGATTGAAAGTTGAAGATAAAGTTGTATGGCATTATCCTTTAGAATCAAATTTCATCTGCTCATATCACAGGTGTGAATTTATACAACACAGTTTATGACATTTGGCAGTTTTTAAACCGTTCCTACCTATTCTAATCAAGAGTATTTTCAATTTTACTTTTAGTTCCTCAGTAATATTCCTAAGTCTTAAATGTATGACTTGACTACAGATATGCTGTCTTTTATCTAATCTACATCTAGAATTGTAGAACTTTAGAATTAGAACCCTATTGAACGTTTAGTTCAATTGTGTTTCAGCTGCAACAACTAAGTGCCATGGGGTCTGTGTGATCTTCCCAGAACCTCTCTCAGAGCTGAAACCACACCCACGTTTCCGGATTCCTGGTCTAAGTTTCTTCCGGTGTGCTTTAAAATAAAACTTTTAACCCTTAACACTTCAGATGCTATTTCCCCCATCTTTTAACAATCAAATATGTCTTCAATTGTTCTCCAGGTCTTGGCCGAAGATTCACTTGTATATGGCTAATTCATTACTTAGGAAACAGCTTTTAGTCTCCCTACCTCTACTTCTTCCTTCCCAGTCCTGGGATAAATGCTCAACCCAAATCCTAGAGGCTTGGGTGTGGCTGTCTGTAATATGAGGCTGAAAGGGAATTTGAGGCTATATGGGCTTAACAGGAAAGAAGCCATGATTGATGGCAATGTCTGCCATGGGCTGAGATGGAGAAAGTGATAGCACAAATGCCCCATATATGTCATTTCTGGTGAAGTGATGACTTTAAGTTTTCATTCCCAAAAAGATGATTTAAAGTATAATTTTAAAATATTTACTTCTTCAGGGATATCTTAAAATACAATTGTAGAGAAATTAACATATCATAGGTATAAGAATTAACATAGGTATAATAATTGAATTTGCCATGAGCAAACAAGTGAAGCTTGATTGAAACATTTTTCCTGGAGGTTAAAACAACCGGGAACAACGAAATACTGGATCTGCCATTGATTATTGCAAAATAATTGAGGAACACCTCTGTTTGGACGTAGTGGGAAAGTAAGCACCAGGAAGAGTGGCAGGCACTAAAAATAATGGAAATCAGCAATTCTACCATCACCTCTTATGATTAATGAAAAATATGACTGGATTAAAAAACATTTTAAAGGGGCACCTGGGTGGCTCAGTTGTTAGGCATCTGCCTTCGGCTCAGGTCATGATCCCAGAGTCCTGGGATCGAGCCCCGCATCAAGCTCCCCGCTCAGTGGAGAGCCTGCTTCTCCCTCTCCCACTCCCCCTGCTTGTGTTCCCTCTGTAGCTCTCTCTCTCTGTCAAATGAATAAAATCTTCAAAAAAAAAAAAAAACACATTTTAATTGTAATTAACACATATTACATTAGTTTCATATGTATAATATATAATCTGACAAGTTATGCTCACTCACCACAAATGTAGCTACAATCAAAAAATTTACTCAAGCAGTAATTTAGAAATAAAAAATACAAGTAAAAAGTGAAATCTTAGTTTCTCTGAATTGATTTCCTGAATTTTGAGTAGCCAAATATTCCCTTTCATAGGTACTCTACAGGCTACTCTACCCGAGGAACAGAAAGAAAAAGGGCCAATGAGAATACATTTATTCAATAAATTTGTGCTGAGCCAACAAGTCTAGGGGTTATCCAAAGATGAATGTCTGACAATAATGATTTCTACTTTTAAAGAGATAAAAATATGTATCTGTGTATATAAATTAGAATGTGTGAGGTTCCTAAAGGGAGATAAAAAACGTCTGAATTAGGACTCAGAGGCCATTTCTTCGTAGAAGAGGTTTTGTCAAAGGTTTGTCATAGGTTTTTTAGTGCAATTAAAAAAATTCAGCTATAATTAACAAACCACCAAAATGTGTACATCTTAGGTGGTCTGTTTGATGTATTTTGACAGTTATATACACCCATGTACCATTACTCAAAACAAGACAGAGAACATTTCTACCACCCCCCCAAAATTCTCTCATGTTCCTTTCCATTCAGTTCTCTTCCTCTCACCCTCCAGCAACTATTTTCTGATTTCCATCACCACAGGTTAGTTTCCCTCTTTTCTAGGTTTTCATATAAATGGAACCATGCACCATATACTGTCTCTGACTTTTCACCTAACCTGTTTTTTGAAATTCACCACATTATTACATGTATCAGTAGTTTGTTCTTTTTTATACATAATTATGAATTGGGTCTTAAATAAGGATTTTGACAGAGAAAAGGAAATAGGCATTACAGGCAAAGGGAATAGTTTGGGGCAAAGGCTTGAGACACAAGGAATGGTAAGCAGTCTGCTCTGGATGTAGTATAAAGTTCATGATAAAGATCAAAGGGATATGGAATCAGATGGTTAAGACGGAAACAGTGGAGAATGCCACCATACATGGTAGACAACAGAAAACCTCTAAGGACTTTTGAACAAGGCAGTAATTTATATCTTAGGAAATTAATCTTTGGACAACATGAGACAGACTTAAAAGAAGGACTAGCAAGGGTCTTAACCAGGCTGGTGGCAGCAAGAATGGAGAGGAAGGGACAAGGAGGAATACTGAGGAAGCAGGATGAATAGACACTGCAAGCACTGAAGTTGTCAAGGCTGCTTGCTCATACCCCGTTCCTAAGCCCTACTGACATGAGTACAGTGGTGCCATTTATAGAAAGAATTCAGAAGAAAGAACAGGTTTGAAAGCGAAGACAAGGAATTCAGTTCTGGACATGAAGAGTGTGAGGTGCTGTTGAGTCATGCAGGTGGAGATAAATTAACTTGTTTTTCACTTGCCACTGAAAATACTTCATGTTGTTTTACAATCTCCAGTTTGGATATCTATAAAACATACACGACAAAGATTAACGTTCTTAATATATAATACCATCTTTTAACTGATTTACTTATTTAACACCCTCCTAGATTTTGATTAGAGTTATTACTGTTTAAAAAGTTTGAAAAACCACTGCCTGAAAAGACTATTTAATGACATGAAAAGATACACTGTTAGATAATCAAAGAAAGCAGAAAAAAAAACATGTACTTTGATTTCATGTTATTAATTTATCTAAAATGTACTCAATGCAGGGAACCTGGCTGGCTCAGTTGGTAGAGCATGCAACTCTTGATCTCGGGGTCATGAGTTCAAGCCCCATGTTGGGTGTAGAGCTTACGTTAAAAAAACAAACAAACAAACAAACAAAAAAGGTACTCAATGCTTACTAATATGTGCCAGGCACTGGGCTAAGTTCTTTACAGGCATTATCTCATTCAGTCCTCAGTTAACAATCCCGAGGTAGGTTCTATTATTAGTTCTATTCTGCAGATAAAGGAAACTGGGTCTAAAAAAAATCAAGATGCTTTCCCAACGCATCAAGGAAGTAGATAAGCTTTGAATCTGGGTCAGCCTGACCTTGGAGTTCCACCATGCTATTTTGCATGGACTGGAGAAATATACACCCAACTTCACAGTGGTTACCTATGGGTGATGAATTACAGACAACTTGAATGTTCTTTTTGTTTTCTGGATTATCTATAATAAATACATATTTTATAATGAGAAAAGTAGTTATTAAAAGAGTCTTTCCAAGAGTTTGTTCCCTATCAAACCAGAGGTTTATAAGGTAGCATGGGAAAAGTGTTAGGGGTGTTAGTATAAGAAAACAATTGTTATTTTCAAAATTTCTATAATATGTATCAATTGTTCTTTATTTACTTTAAAAATTTAACGTATAAAGAAAATTTTATAACATTTATAGAACTACTTAATACTTTAATGTTAATTATAATACACAGTATAACAACTTAGAATAAAAAAACAGTTTGTACTATCTTAAGTTACACTGTATACTATACAAACCACATTTTAGGAAACATGAATCGAAATCTGAAAGATAGGAGGGGAGGCTTTATGGACAGGGGGAAAGCAGACAATTATAAGACAATTTTATTTTATTTTTTTTTTTTTTAAAGATTATTTATTTATTTATTTATTTGACAGAGAGAGAGACACAGTGAGAGAGGGAATACAAGCAGGGGGAGAGGGAGAAGCAGGCTTCCTGCCTAGCATGGAGCCCGATGTGGGGCTCGATCCCAGGACCCTGGGATCACGACCTGAGCCGAAGGCAGACGCTTAACGACTGAGCCACCCAGGTGCCCCAATTATAAGACAATTTTAAGTATGTCCATATATGGAGGAAAAGCAGTGAGCAAGGACAGCTGATAGAGCAAGTCTACCATTAACTGGGCTTATAGGCACAAATAAAAAGTGCTAGGTTTGGAGAAGAACAGAAAAATTTTTTTGACACAAGGAGGTAAGAAAGAAAAGATGAGTTGAAGACAGAGAAACTGTAAAATGGAGAATAAATTAGATGGAGAGAACCATCAGAGTCAGTCACTAGCACGTAAAACCATTTATATTAAAATCCATTTGGGAGAACACAAAATAAATCAGAGATAAGTAATTGAACATTGGGATGACTAGTCAATTGTCTCACAGCTAACTTGCTTGGCAAATTTCCTTGTTCATTTGTAGCACCTCTATTAATTGTACAAGACCAGTTTTAGAAAGTTTATTTATTTTTTTAAAGATTTTACTTATCTATTTGAGAGAGAGAGAGAGAGTGAGAGAGCCCAAAAGGGGGTGGGGTCAGAGGGAGAAGCAGACTCCCCGCTGAGCGGGGAGCCCAATGCGGGACTGGATCCCGGGACTCTGGGATCATGACCCGAGCCGAAGGCAGTCGCCCAACCAACTGAGCCACCCAGGCGCCCAAGTTTTAGAAAGTTTAATAGAACCAGTGGGGATATCCTACAATGCCTTAGGTGATTTCCAGATTTTTCTTGAAGATGGCTCGCTCCTTGGGTAGCAAAAACTTCTTCCCAGTAGGCCTCTATAAGAGCCACAGAATATTTTGTTTATGAAAAATATTGGTTAGTTCCACTTAAACAAATCAGCTCGATGAAGATCTAGCTTTACTTAAAAGATTATCTTTTAAAGATTTTATTATTTATTTATTAGAGAGAGAGCTCCCATGTGCGCATGTGGGGGAGTAGAGGCGGAAGGAGAGGGACAAGCAGACTCAATCCCAGGATCCCAACATCATGACCTGAGCCGAAACCAAGAGTCGGACACTCAACTGACTGAGCCACCCAGGTGCCCCTACTTAAAAGATTATTTACTTTATGAAATTATCTGCCACAAGACTTCTTTAAATAGCAAGATCCTCCAGTAAAGGGATTAATTCATTTGCAGTTAAATATTTGCTTGAAGTTAAATGTACATGCCTTGCTGAGCCTTTGCACATTCTCCTCCTTTCCTATCAACTGGCTTTTACTCATTTTTTTGGTACTTAAAGTACTAAGTTTCAAAATCACTAGGCAAGACTTTCTGTTCTCTTGATAGCACTTATCACAATGATAATTAATTTCTAAAGTAATTCTTTTAATGTCTCTCTCCCCTGACAGACTACAAGCTTCATAAAGGGAAGAGGATGCATGTGTTGTATTCACTGCAATACAGCACCCAGCCACATATTTGGCCTATATGAAGAGTCCAATAAATATCTGTGACATCTTGTTGTTAAAAGAACACCAGCTTGGTAAGATACATAAGACACCTTTGCACATATATCCTTGGCTAAAGTCCAGGAAGCATTACAGCTCTCAGAGATCACAGTATCACTCCTCAGAGATTCCAATAACTGGCTTATAAGGAAATAGGGACAGAAAGAATTTGAAACTGATCAACAGAAACCTTTAAATTACATCTCTTTCTAATGTGCAGAGATAAATGGGGCAGGAACAAGGACAACAGGTGAAATATAAACTCCGTATCAGCCTCTAAAAGAAGGATTATTAGAGAGAGCTGCTGTATCTGCCAGCATACAAAATGGAGATCTGGAATGCTGCTTGCTATGAGGCAATCCAAAAAAATTTTAACAATTCAGCATAACAGGGAATAGGACCTTGAAAGTATGTAAAAAGCGAACAAAATTTACCATTTTAATGAAAGCTACACACACAATGAAGCTATTAAGGGGAATAACTGATGTAGCAATTTTGAGACCAAGCACTTTTTCATTTTACAGCAGTGCAGGGAGAGGCAGAAGGAGGAAAATGCGACAGAGACCAAGACAGAACGAAACGTATGCTCATATTCACCAATAAATACTGCATGCTGATAAGAGTACAATATCAAAATTGAGAACGCCATCAGTTGGTAATCAAAGTGGGGAAGGGATAGACTTATTAGCTGGATGCCTGATACTGGCCACATTGAAGGCAGGCTAAGAGAGAAAAGAGGAAGGGCACAAGACACCCCTAGCAGCAGTATCCATGAGGTAGAAATAGTGGTCAAAATGCTAGGAAAGCTCAGTCTGATGATTGGGGAAAAAACCCAGCGGCACAGAAAAGCAGGGCTAAAAGGTGGAAAAATAAACCAGCAGGGAGAAGATAAATGCCTCCGGGGCAGTACATGCAGGAAGCTGATCATTTGGTTTATTAAACAGATTCCTCTCTGCACCAATCTTCCTAGTATTTTTAAAGAGCCCACCAAAAAACAAAAAACAAAAAACAAAAAACAAAAAACCAGCACTCCCTGCATTTGCATGGCTAATTTACATCTGCACTACCGTGAATGTATGTAATATCATCTAAGAGAAACAAACTTTCAATCTGCTGCACTGTTAAATGTCAGCTGAGTGAGGGCAAAAGAACAGGTTTAATGGCCTCAAATGATCTCTCCCTTCTTCCCAAATGAGGGATTTAGGTCTGCTAAAAGGTACAAAGTTCTCTCCAGAGCCCAGTCCTTCTGTAAGCCATAGGCCTGATACTGGAGATTATCTTCCCTTCTGTTGTGACTCCTCCATCTCATTTGTTAGTTTTGACTTTAAAAATCTATTTTAGGGCTGGCAATTTTGGCTTATTTACCAAAGCCCAGTTAAGTGGTTTTCAAACTGTTCCAAGAGGGGAAGCTGACTGGGTGGGGCTTGGCCCTCCCAAATTCAATTCCATCAGAGCATGCTGTTTTGTATACTGGAGTTCACAGTAAGAATTCGTGGGGAGAAACTGTTCCACTGCCTCATAGAGTTAATACTGCAAGGTGCATTTCAAATCGCTTAGTTTTTGTATGTTTTTCAAATTGGGTCTTCTAATAGGCAAAAGGGTAAGTTTTTATATTTATTCTCCCTCCCCCACTATACAGACGCCAAAATGAGCATTTAAGAGTCAACTGAATATACTCCTTTAGTCAATTTTGTCTCTGAGAACATTGGGGAATTTATAAAATAATTATACATTTCCATGGGTTGGTGGTCTATTTTGCATCATTACAAGACAATAAAATTGGGCATAGAACAAAACTGGGCGTGTGCATTGGCACACGTGTTAAGAAGGTTTCAAGAAGTGGTAGGACTGACAGGTCAAGCAAAAGGTGTGCAGACACTACGGTGAAAGCTGTTCTCTTACAGAAGCTGAAAGACTTAACAGCACATTTCCTAACGGGAAGGGATCCTCTGTCAGGCAGAGGCCTTCACGTCCTTCATTCTCCGGAGCCACGTCTAATCCTGGCTTTGGGTAAATCTTCGAGTCCCTGCTCTTAGTAATGGGGCAGACTTCCTACAGGCCAGCAGATTAGGGGTCGCCTATCTCCCGCTTCAGGACAATAAAGGGCTACCGAGACAGCGAGCTTAGGAGTTGTGGCGACGGCAACAGGGACACAGGGAAAAGGGGTAGAACCCGCGCCGTCCTGCGGCCCCCGGGCCTGTCAGCTCCTCACTCACCCACCCACCCACCCCCATTCTTCGGTCTAAACTTACCAGGTGGAAGCTACGGCTCTGGGCAGGGAGTAAGTAACTGGGCCGAGTCGAGTCGAGTTCCGCTGCGCTTCTTAGAGACGCTGCCGGGAGAACGCTGAAACCCAGTAGCCACCGCCGTCGCCACCGCCTCTGCTACTGGGGGGTCTCGCCTCCATCGCTGGCTGCGAGGACTCTGAGGGCACGTGACCGGAAGTACCAAGGCGGGCCTGCCGGGCACGTGACCCAGAGCGCGGCCGCCATGACACCTTCCGCTAGTTCCCTCCCTCCCCCGCCGGTTCCCGCCTGTTTCATTTCCTTTCGCCGGTCTCAAGCTGTGAAAGGTTCCGGGATCCTGGCTGGCTCACCCCTTTAGCCTAAAGGTCCTCCGGTCCCTGTTGGCGCTGCGTCGTCAGCCGGCAGCAACCCGTGGACTGCAGGCCGCAGAGAGCGTAATTGCGACCGCGGCCGGAGGGGGAGGGACCACGCGCAAGCAGGGGCGTAACCCGTCACGTGACAAGGAAGTACCGTTAATAGCGTTGTCCCCGCGTCCTCGGCGCTTCTGGATGACGTAAGCCAGGGAGGGGAGGTGCGGAAGGGGAGAAAGACTCTCAGGTGTCGCTCTTCGTTGCTCGTTTTAGTGTCTGTACCGCTTTTAGTTGCTAGGTGAGTGTTCCGGAGGCCGGCCGTGAGAAGATCTGATCCACTGAGAATTGGAGCTGCCGGCCTGGAGATGATGAAGCGGGGCTGAGCAGTGCTGCTGGTCTGTGAACCTGCTTTGAAAACTTGGTTACTGAGGCTTCTCTCCTGGAGAGATCTGAATACAGTATTAAAGATACCGCTGAAAAAAGGTATTGGTTCCGCTAGAAAGCTTCTTGTGCGCAGGGACCGTTTGCAGCGGTGGGTACAAAGCATGCTGAATGCATGATGCATTTATGAGTGAGTTGCCATTTCTCTAAGGCGAAGAGTTCTGATTATTACTTCTTGGGTAGAAAGATCCTGCTTCTCCCTCTCCCACTCCCGCTGCTTGTGTTCCCTCTCTGGCTGTCTTTCTCTCTGTCAAATAAATAAAACCTTTAAAAAAAAAAAAAAGAAAGAAAGAAAGATCCTGTTACGGAATGGTGGAATCTCCTACTTACCCTTCGCATAATATCTTTAATTGTTTGCTTCCTTCTGTCTTCCTCCTTCCACGTACCTAGTGGGGGAAAGAGAACGCCGTTGTTTGCTTTTGATGTGTGAGCAGCAAACATTGTGGTCCATTGGTAAAATGAGTACTAGGGTGATGAGAAAAACCTTTTCTTAATCCTACTCGTTTATGTTACCATCAGGTTTTAATGCATGGAAATGGAAAGATGATTAGATTTGGACTCAGGAGAAGTGGGTTCTAGTCTCAGCTCAGCAGAGTTCCGTAACCTTGGGCAAGCCAGCCCTTAAGAAGAATTGTTGCACTGACTTGGATAAGCATTTATAGCCACCTTTTATTCGCTTAGGTTTTTTTGCTAGGCTAGAGGTGTGCAGGCTTAACAGAAGTAATATTTAAACTCAGCTTTGCAGAAAGGTAGGGTTTTGTTAGATGGATGAAGATTCAAAAAACAGTATATTAAATCATGGAGGCACAGAAAGTTTATACAATGAAAGGGACAGAAGATAACTTGGTATAGTTGGAAAATAGGGGTATAAAGTGGAAGGTGAGGCTGGAAAAAGAAGTAAGGATGAGATCATAGATTATGTAAGAAGGGGAGCGTTTGAAGGTTTGTACAAAGATTTCTTTTTAAAAGTATGTACTTGGGGCACGTGGGTGGCTCCGATTGGTTAAGCCTCTTCCTTGGCTCGAGTCATGATCTTAGGGACTTGGGATCAATCCTGCCATCGGGCTCTCCACTCAGTGGCAAGTCTGCTGCTCCCTCTGCCTCTGTGATCTCTCTCGCTTTCACTCTCTCTCAAATAAATAAAATCTTAAAAAAAAAAAGTATATACTTAAAGGCGCTCCTGGGTGGCTCAGCCAGGTTGAGCGACTCTTGATTGGGGTTCAGGTCATGATCTCGGGGTGGTGGGATCAAGCCTCCTATTGGGTTGGGCGCAGAGTCCGCTTGAGATTCTCTCCTCCTCCTACCCACCCTTGCCCCCGCACTCTCGCTTGCTCTCTCTGAAATAAATAAAATCTTTAAAAAAATACTTAAAAAAGTTTTGTTATGGAAAATTTCAAACATAGACAAAAATAGATAGGATAATAAAATGAACCCCCACGTACTCAGAGCCCATCTTTAACAGTTGTCAACATTCTACTATTGTTTTTACAGAGAATTTAAATTTGTAAGTACTTTTTATATTCATTGTCACATTTGATTAATAGCAAATTTCAGGTTGAGCTCAATTCTATTGTATATAAATATTAGGTAGGAAGATTATATTCATTTTATGTGAAAATTTCTTTGGGTTTTAGTTGAATCAAAAGTGTGACATAGCCACTTTAAAAACACATCAGATGCTATTTTAGGTTGTAATATAGAAATTTAGTGTTCAAGTCCAGGAAGTTAGTGTTTCTATTCTATTCTGTGTTATCCAACTACTTAAGGAGTATTATGTTCAGTTCTAGGCACCATATTTTCAGGCAAACTAAATCACCTGTGTAGAAGGTTGACAAGAATAGAGAAGAATTTGGAAATTGTCATGCCAGAAATGAAGAATTGGGAATGTTAAATTTTTAGAAGACCTGATAACACTGATAACACTTTTCAAATACTGAAGGGTTGTTTTGGAAGAAGTAAACTTGCTCCCTTAAAGACACAGTTAGAAATAATTAGTAAAAGCTCTAAGTGATCAGATTTAAATATTAAAGGGAGAGAATAAGCACAAAGAAGTATAAATTTGGAGTTGGCTTAACCCCATCGCCCTGCAACTTCTCTTGAGAAGTGACATTGCTTATGCTGTTTCTTTTTCATTCTCCTTTCCCATTAAATCTTTTTTAGAAAAACAGGAACTTACTAGGTTCCTTTTTACCTCGTTAAATTATAACTTGTAGGACACTGAGATCAAGGCCAGATGGCCTATCCACCTCAGAGCTTAGGATAACAAACAGAAGAGATAGACACTGTGCACTTGATGTCATTCCTTTCTTTCTTCTTCAGGATTTTATACTACGGTTTTGTCTTTTTCTTGTATCTTCAGTCCTTTTCATTTTAAAGATTCTTAGCTACTACTTACAAATCTGTTTGAGTCTCTCCTGGTCAGAAAGTGAAGAGACGTTGGGGTCCCTGGGTGGCTCGGTCGTGTTGGATTCTTGATTTCAGCTCAGGTCACGACCTCATGGGTTGTAGGATAGAGTCCCACCTCCAGCTCCTCACTCAGCAGTGTGTCTGCTTGAAGATTCTCTCCCTCTGCCCCCCACCTTCAAATAAGTCTTAAAAAAAAAAAAGAGAGAGGTTTTCTTCTCCGCCAGATTTCTTCGGTAATTGGAAGGCCTTATCTTTACTTCCTTACCACTCAACACTTTTCTCAAGTCTGTTTTCTAGTGTGTGTCCACAGCACTTAACAGAAATTATGTGACTAATACCAAATCCTTCAATGCCTTTCAGTTGCCCCTCAAATTAAAATTTATTCAGGTTCCTTGGTTTGAAAGTCAAAGTATTTCATACCTTGTACTGAATTACTCTTCCACTTTTATCTTTCATTACTCCATTCCTTGTATTCCTGTGTTTCAACCAAAGACTAAATGTATCTCTAAATGTATCCTCTATATTTCTGCTTATTGCTGCCCTGTTCCTTTTCCTTCTAATAAAAGCCTACTCAGTTCCAGTGCTACTTCCCTTAGGAAGTTTTTTATGGTTCCCTTTAACTCAATGTGATTTTTCTGTCCTCTAAGTTCCAACATAGCACTTTGCTTATGTCTCCCTTATGAGGGGGGTTTGTGTTCTTTTTCTCCCTATTTATAAAGTGACTGATTTCTGGAATTATTTTGTCTTGTTCCCACCATTGTGCCTCATATTTTACTAGGAACTCAATAAAATGAATGAGTGAAAAGAATGAGAGATTTTTCATAGGTCAGGAATTCTCAATTTTTTTTGGTAAAGATTTTACTTATTTATTTTTAAAATGATTTTATTGATTTATTTGAGAGAGAGAGCATGAAAGGAGGGAGGGGTAGAGGGAGGAGAAGCAGACTCCCCGTTGAGCAAGGAGCCTCACATGGGTCTCAATCCCAGGACCCCAGGATCGTGACCTGAGCCGAAAGCATACCCTTAACCAACTGAGCCACCTTGGCACTCTGAAAGATTTATTTTTAGTTAATCTCTACACCCAGAGTAGGGCTTGAACTCACAACCCTGAGATCAAGAGTCACACACTCCACTGACTGAGCCAGCTAGGCGCCCTCTAAGTCTCAGATATTTTGAGTATGGGACTACTAAAGATTTGTTGTTTTTCTTGAAATGCTATTCTCCTTGCAGAGGTCAAGCAGTATTAAGAACAGTATAACGAATAGGAAATAAGACTATATTATGTCTATGCAATTAAAAAACATCATAAGCTTATGTGTGTTTTGACACTGGGAAGTATGCTCCACGAATGTTAGGACTTTGTTTTGTCCTGTTTTATCTCCTGGACCTAGAACAGTGCACAAGTCGGTGCTATTGTAACCTAATTTTGAGGTAGGTAGAAACTACACCACATGAGTTGTCGCACGAAGGAAACTTCATTTGCAGCAAATAAGGAGATCATGGGGAGTAACTTCCAAAGCTGTGACTCCCCGAGCAAGGGCGAATGGGTTTCTTTTACTGAGGGCTAGGATGAATATTTAGATAGGGGAGCCTTGTCGTCCTGTGTCGGGGCGGGCATAAGGTCCTTACGGAAACATGCTCATACGTACATTGTATGTCATGTAAAGCAGGCTCGTGCTCCGTCTTGGGTGGAGATTTTAGTGTTCTATTGAGGTAAAGGTAACCGTCGGTCACTCCGCGGTCCATCTGCGCAGGCATGAGTCGGGAGGGTGAGCTCAGACGGGTCTGGGCCGCCTGAGCTGACAGAGCTCCCATCCAGGCAATGGTTACTGCTTGAGGCGTAGTTTCGGTTTCTATCACGGGATGTTAGGCCCCTCGGGTCTTGCCTGAGTGAAGAGATAAGCTGGAAAGAAGAGCTTAAGGAAAAATGTGGGACAAAGGTCAGTGGCAACAAGCGGGTGAGAAGTAAAGGTTATGTCTTAGGGTCTAGCTGGTGACACTATGTACATATTTGGTGAATATATGAATGAGTAAATACATGTAGTTCCAAAAAAAAATAAAAAAGTATAATTTAAAAACAAGTAGAAATGGTGGTTTCTAAATTTTTCTGTAGTGTTTGCTTTTAATTTGGCATGTTACAAATGACTGAGAAAAGTTAAAATTAATGGGTAAGAATTTTCTTGAACTTTATTTCTTTTTTGGAAGTTGGTGCAATTTGACAAAAATGTACACTTGAGAGTTGCTGAACAGATAAACTCTTGTGTTAGTTTACAAAGTCTTCATTGGGTATTTAGCATTTGCTGTCTTGTATTCTTATTCCCATTCATTCGTATCAGTTCTCTTATTGAAGCTCTTACTTTTCTTTGAGCTTTAATTCCCTGCACTTTACATCCCACTCAGTAGGTGCATTCATTCAACAGATACTGAGCCCCTGATGGTTTGGAGAAAGAGATCCAGAGGTCTCTTTCTATTAAGCACAGTTAAATTGTTGGCTGATAACTGTTGAATTTGCTGATAAGGGTTTATAGTTTGAAGCCTTTAGAGAACGTTGCCTTTTTTTTAATATATATTTTTAAAGGATTTTATTTACTTATTTGAGAGAGAGAGCGGCAAAGGGAGAGGGAGAAGCAGGCTCTCTGCTGAGCAGGGAGCCCGATGCAGGGCTCGATCCCAGGACCTTGGGATCATGACCCGAGCCGAAGGCAGACACTTAACTGGCTGCGCCACCCTGGCGCCTCAAGAACGTTGCCTTTTAATGACTCTTAAAGGCAGAAGATTTACAACTTGAAGAAGTACAGCTGAGGTTGCTATTTTACCAAAGAAGAGCTTGACCAATTTTCCTCTTAAATCCCACATTACCTATCCTACTTACTGAAACTGTGAGATAAATAGAATGGGATAGGATTATGGAAGACCTTGAGAATCTCGACTTGATTCCCTGGGATTTCAGAGTCCGGCAATGATATAGTACAAGGTGATGGTTGCGTATAATATTACTTATGTGTGCTTTCTTTCCTTTTAGATGCTAAGTACCTCCAGAGTAGGGATCCTTGTCCCTTTCTTATGTTTCTGTCTGTTCTCCATATATCCATTAAATGCATGCTAACTGAGCGAAGAGCTTCTTAAATTATATTTTTGCAGGTTTTATTCAGGAACACTGTGCCTGTCACTCAACGTAATTTCAACTTTCCGGCTAAATGACTTTTGTGCCAGTGATACCGGAGTCCTACAGCCATGTTCTTGCAGAGTTTGAGTCTCTGGATCCATTACTTTCAGCCTTGAGGCTGGACTCCAGTCGTCTAAAGGTGAATTTCTTGATCCTTGTAGCTGTTTCATGTTCATATTTGTATGTTCTGTGTGCTCTTTTATATATGCTCCCTGCCCTGTAGTTCTTTAAGTTTAATGGAATCTTGGGTGTTCTTCCCTGTGCTAGTAATACCTTACATACAAGTAGCATGTTCATAGCTCTTTTTTTCTTTTTTTAAAGATTTATTTGAGAGAGAGAGAGAGCGTGTGTGCATGTGAGCACAAGCTAGGGGTGAGGCAGAGGGAAAGGGAGAAGCAGACCTCCCCACTGAGCAGGGAGCCTGATGTGTGGGCCTCGATCCCAGGACCCCGGGACCATGACCTGAGCCGAGGGCGGATGCTTAACCAACTGAGCCACCCAGGTGCCCCTGTAGCTCTTTCTTGATTTACTTTTTGAGCTCTCATTTGAATTCTTTCCCATCCTTGAAAACCATGGTACTGATTGCTGAATTTTTTTCCCTTCACAATAATCTGTTTTTTTCTCAGAAAATAATGTATTTGATTGAAAATAAAATAGTATAAACGAGTATACCCTGTTGCATTTTAAGCAACATGAACCACTGTCGTTATACTAAGCTCATTCCAAAACAAGGAGTTTGATGTACCCTCCATTTTAGGAAACAGAGCAAAAGCTGTTAGTTCTGTGAGAAGAAGTATGTGCTCCCCTCAAACCCTGAGTTCTGATAAACTCAGGAATGACATGGTGAAGAACAAAATCTTATAACCAATTCCAAAATAATTTCATTTTTATACTTCTGCTCCCCCAAGTACTTTTGTAGCCTCTGAGCAAAAGAATAAGACATAATAGGCAAAGTAAAATGAACAACAATCATGAGGGTTGATTTCAGTTAGACTTTTTTAACCGCACATTATGGGATGTCCTACCTGGTGTAGTATGGCTTAACCAATAAAGGTGTTTATAACCCTGTTGGAAGCTATTGTTTCTGGGTTTAGTGTAGTGGCCCAATGATATCACTGAGGTACCAGGCTCTCCATCTTTCCTGTTCTATCATCATCCATATATTGGTTTTTAGTCACACTTGCAAAATAGGTGTCCTGGCTCCAGTCTTGATGTTTCCATTAGCATCTCAAGCAGGAAAGATGGGACCACAAGCAAAGACTTTCTTTTCTTTTTTCCCCCCTGGGTTTATTGTTTATTTTTTTATTTTTAAAAAATTTATTTTATTTTTAAAATTATTTTTATTTATTTATTTATTTTTAAGATTTTTATTTATTTGACAGAGAGAGACACAGTGAGAGAGGGGACACAAGCAGGGGGAGTGGGAGAGAGAGAAGCAGGCTTCCTGCCGAGCAGAGAGCCCGATGTGGGACTCGATCCCAGGACCCTGAAGGCAGATGCTTAACGAGTGAGCCACCCAGGCACCCTATTTTATTTTTTTTAAATCATGATAAGTGTACTTTTTTTAAGCAGTTTTTTTTTTTTTTTAGATTTTACTTAATTGAGAGAGTGAGAGAGAGAGCACTAGCAGGGGAGAGAGAGGGAGAAGCATGCTCCCCGCTGGGGCTCAATCCCAGGACCCTGAGATCATGACCTGAGCAGAATGCAGACTCTTAACCGACTGAGCCACCCAGCTGCCCCATGATAAGTGCACTTTTAATCCCCATCCCCTATTTCCCCCGTTCCCCCACCTACCTCCCCTTTGGTAACCATCAGTTTGTTCTCTATAGTTAAGATTGTCTGTTTCTTGGGGCACCTGAGTAGCTCAGTTGGTTAAGCATCCACTTGTCAGTTTTGGCTCAGGTCGTGATCTCAGGGTTGTGGGATCCAGCTCTGCACTGGGCTCCGTGCTGAGTGTGGAGCCTGCTTGGGATGCTTTCTCTCCTTTTCCCCCGACTCTCCCTCCCCCTCTTAAAAAAAAAAAAAAAAAAAGAGCCTGTTTCTTGGTTTGTTTCTCTAGCTCTTTTTTTTTTTTCCTTTGCTTATTTGTTTCTTAAATTCCACAGTGAGATCATATGGTATTTTATCTTTCTCTGACTTCACTTAGCATTATACACTCTAGCTCCATCCATGTGGGTGCAAATGGCAAGATTTCATTCTTTTTCTATGGCTGAGTAATATTCTGTTGTAGATATATACCACATTTTCTTTATCCATTCATTTGTCGATGGACACTTGAGCTACTTCCATAGTTTGGCTGTTGTAAATAACGCGGCAGTAAACGTAGAGGTGCATGTATCCCTCTGAATTAGTGTTTTTTAATTTTTTTTAAAAAAGTTATTTATTTGAGAGAGAGAGAGAGAGAATGCGCACAGAGGGAAAGGAAGAAGCAGACTCACCGCTGAGCAGAGAGCCCGATGCGGGGCTCAATCCCAGAACCCCGAGATCATGACCCAAGCCGAAGGTGGATGCTTAACTGCCTGAGCCACCCAGGCGCCCCATGTTCTTTGTATTTTTTGTGTAAATACCCAGTAGAGCAATTACTGGGTCCTAGAGTAGTTCTGCTTTTAATTTTTTGAGGAATCTCCATACTGTTTTCCACAGCGGCTGCGCCGGTTTTCATTCCCACCAACAGTGCAAAAGGGTTCCTTTTCTCCACATCCTTGCCAACACTTGTTTCTTGTGTTTTTGATTTTAGCCATTCTGATAGGTAGGAGGTGATGTCTTATTTTGGTTTTGATTTGCATTTCCCTGATGATGAGTGATATTGAGCATCTTTTCATGTATCTGTTGGCCATCTGTATGTCCTCTTTGGAAGAATGTTTGTTCATGTCATCTGCCCATTTTTTAATCAGATTGTTTTTTGGATATTTTGGGTTTTTGAGTATTGAGTTGTATAAGTTATTTATATATTTTGGATACTAACCCTTAATCGGATATGTTGTTTGTAAATATCTTCTCCCATTCAGTAGGTTGCCTTTTAGTTTTGTTGATTGTTTCCTTTGTTGTGTAGAAACTTTTTATTTTGATATAGTCCCACTAGTTTATTTTGGCTTTTATTTTCTTTGCCTCAGGAGACATATCTAGAAAAATGTTGTTGTGGCCAATGTCCGAGATAACTGCCTATGCTCTCTTCTTGGATTTTTATGGTTTCAGGTCTCACATTTAGGTCTTTAATCCATTTTTAGTTTATTTTTGTGTATGGGGTTAGAAAGTGGTCCAGTTTCATTCTTTTGCATGTGGCTGTCCAGTTTTCCCAGCACCATTTGTTGAAGAGACTGTTTTTTCCCATTGTTTATTTATTCCTCCTTTGTTGAAGATTAATTGACCTTATACTCGTGGGTTTATTTCTGGGTTTTCTGTTCTGTTCCATTGATCTATGTGTCTGTTTTTATGCCAGTACCATACTGTTTTAATTACTACCACTTTGTAACATAACTTGAAATCGAGACTTGTGATACCTCCAGTGTTTCAAGATTGCTTTGGCTCTTCAAGGCCTTCTGTAGTTTCTTTCGAGAAAGTGAGAGAGAGAACACAAGCAGGGGGAGTTGGAGAGGGAGACGCAGGCTTCCCGCTGAGCAGGGAGCCCGATGTGGGGCTCGATCCCAGGACTCTGGGATCATGACCTGAGCTGAAGGCAGATGCTTAACGAATGAGCCACCCAGGTGCCCCCTTTTGTAGTTTCATACAAATTTTGGGATTGTTTGTTGTAGTTCTGTGAAAAATGCTGTTGGTATTTTGATACAGATTGCATTAAATCTGTAGATTGTGTTGGGTAGTATAGACATTTCAACAATATTTGTTCTTCCAACCTGTGAGCATAGAACATCTTTCTTTTTCTTTTTCTTTTTTTTTTTGCATCATCTTGAATTTCTTTCATCGGTGTTTTATAGTTTTCAGAGTACAGGATTTTCATCTCTTTTGGTTAAATTTATTCTTTGATACTGTTTTTGGTGCAGTTGTAAATGGGATTTTTTTTTTTTAATTTCATTTTCTGCTGCTTCATTAATAGTGTATAGGAATGCAACAGATTTCTGTACATTGATTTTGTATCCTGTGACTTTACTGTATTTACTTTATCAGATCTGGTAGTTTTTTGGTGGAGTTCTTAGGGTTTTCTATATGTAGTACCATGTTATGTGCGAGTAGTGGGGGTGTTACTTCTTCCTTACTGATTTCAGTGCCTTTTATTTCTTTATGTTGTCTACTATCTGTGGCTAGGACTTCCAGTAGTATGTTGAGTAAAAGTGGTGAGATTGGACATCCTTGTCTTGTTCTGACCTTAGGGGAACAGGTCCATTTTAGCCCATTGAGTATGATGTCGTCTGTGGATTTTTCATAGAAGGTCTTTATTATGTTGAAGTATGTTCCCTCTGGACCTACTTTGCAGAGGATTTTTATCATGAATGGATTTTGTACCTTGTCAGGTGTTTTTTCTGCATCTATTGAAATGATTATATGGTTTTTATCCTTTTTCTTATTTATGTGATGTATCATGTTGATTGTTTGCGAATACTGAACCATCCTTGTATCCTGGGAATAAATCCCACTTAATTGGGTATGTGATTTTTTTAATGTATTGTTGGATTCAGCTTGCTAATATTTTGTCGAGGATATTTGCTTCGATATTCATGAGAGATATTGGCCTGTAGTTCTGTTTTTTGTGGTGTTTTTATCCAGTTTTGATATCAGGGTGGTAATAGCCTCATTGAATGAATTTGGAAGTTTTCCTTCCTCTTGTATTTTTTGGAATAGTTTGAGAAGAATAGGTAGTAAGTCTTATTTATTTATTTTAAAGATTTATTTGTTTGTTTTAGAGAGCAAGGGAGCAGTGTGCACATGCAGGTGGGGGGAGGGGCAGAGGAAGAGGGGGAGAGAGAGAACCCCAGGAAGACTCCCCACTGAGTGTGGATCCCGACTGGAGGACGGTACTTGATCCCACGACCCCAAGATCATGACCTGAGCCAAAACCAAGAGTCAGGAATACCTGGCTGGCTCAGTTGGTTAAGTGTCTGCCTTCAACTCAGGTCATGATCCTGAGGTCCTGGGATTAAGTCCCGCATAAGGCTCCCTGCTCAGCAGGGAGCCTGCTTCTCTCTCTGCCTGCTGCTCCCCCTGCTTGTGCATGCGCACTCCCTCGTGTTCGCTCTCTCTCTCTAATAAATAAATAAATAAATAAATAAATAAATAAATAAATAAAAATCTTTAATTAAAACAAAACAATGAAAACAAACCAAGAGTCGGATGCTCAACCAACTACTGAACCACCCAGGTGCCCCAGTAGTAACTCTTCTTTAAATGTTTCATAGTATTCTCTTGTGAAGCCATCTGGCCTTGGACTTTTGTTTGTTGGGAGTTTTTTGATTACTTCAGTTCAGTTTCATTGCTGGTAATTGGTCTGTTCAAATTTTCTATTTCCTCCTGCTTTAGTTTTGGGAGATTAAATTTCTAGGAACAGTTTTGGGAGATTATATTTCTAGGAACTTACCCATTTCTTTTAAGTTGTCCAGTTTGTTGGCATACAGGTTTTCATAATATTCTGTTACAGTTTTATTTCTGTGGTGTTGGTTATTTCTCCTCTTTCATTAGTGATTTTGTTTATTTGGGTCTTCTCTCTGGTTTTTTTTTTTTTAATGAGTCTGGCTACAGGTTTATCAATTTTATTGATCTTTTCAGAGAACCAGCTCCTGGTTTCACTGATCTGTTGTATTTTTTTAGTTTCTATATCATTTTTTTTTCTGCTCTAATCTTTATTATTTCCTTCCTTTTGCTTGGTTTAGGTTTTATCCTCCTTTTTCTAGCTCTTTTAGGTGTGAGGTTAGGTTGTTTTGAGATTTTTCTTGTGTCTTGATTGTAGGCCTGTATTGCTGTCAACTTCGCTCTTAGAACTACTTTTGCTGCATCAAAGATTTTGGACCGTTGTTTTCATTTTCATTTGTTTCCATGTAATTTTTTATTTCTTCTTTGATTTCTTGGTTGATCCATTCATTGTTTAGTAGCATATTATTTAATATCCATGTATTTGTGCTCTTTCCAAATTTTTTATTGTGGTTGATTTCTAGTTTCATAGTGTTGTGGTCAGAAAAGGTGCATGGTAGGACTTTGATTTTGTTTTAATTTATTGAGACTTGTTTTGTGGCCTAGTGTGTGATCTATTCTGGAAACTGTTCCATGTGCACTTGAAAGAGTGTGTATTCTGCTGTTTTAGGGTGGAATGTTCTGAATATGCCTGTTAAATTCATCTGGTGCAGCGTGTCATTCAAAGCCACTGTTTTCTTGTTGATTTTCTGTTTGGATGATTTATCCATCGATGTGAATAGGGTGTTCAAGTCTCCTACTATTATTGTATCATTATCCATTGTTTTTCAAAGGCTTTCTTTTCTTTAGACTCTGCCTTTTACCTAGTAAGGCAAACCTTTCTAAGAAACACTAGCAGGCTTATTATTAGCTGGATGTTAGTCACATAGCTCCCCCTAGCTTCAAGAGAAAATGGGTAATGGGGCACCTGGGTGGCTCAGTCAGTTAAGCATCTGCCTTTGGCTCAGGTCGTGATCTCACGGTCCTGGGATCAGAGCCCCATGTCAAGCTCCCTGCTCAGCGGGGAGCCTGCTTTTCCCTCTCCCTCTGCCTGCTGCTTCCCCTGCTTGTGCTCTCTCTCTCTCTGTCAAATAAATAAATACAATCTTAAAAAAGGAAAGAGAAACTGGGTAAATGAATATTTAGATTTTCCAGCTTCTGTGGTGGAAAGCAAGGTTGAGAGTGTTGGGAGTGTCTGTTCATCAGCCAAGCAACAAATTTTGCCACAGAATATTATTGGGCCCAGCATGGCCACTGTTTTTTTCTGGTGGATAAGGAAAGGAATCAGCAAGCTGAGCGTGGTTGGGGGAGACATAATTGACCTGCATCTCTGTCCTCCACAGTCCTACTTGTTCTAAAAGCTGTGGGTAGTTTGTGTGCCAATTATGTAGACTAGAAATGATTCAAGTGAGTAAATGGTTAAAGCATTGCTTTATCCCCTGGAGACTTACTTGATCTTTCATCCTTGTGGTCAACATTGGAATGACCTAGCCAAATTATGCAAAAGATGAATGGTCTGATAACTGGATTTTGCTAAGAGAAAATTACTCATTTGTACAGTTGAGCCTATTCAGTCATTTTGAGATTCAATTAAACATTTAAAACCAAAATGTTCTGTATGTTTCACTATACTAGAATGAAAGGGTGAGTGCCATTATGTGGTGGCCAACTGGGCAGGGGGTAGGGTTGGGGTAGGAACCTGCTACACAGATCCTTCGTATTTGTTTCCGGTAGTTAATTTGGTTATGTGACTATGATGATCTTGTCTGTTTAAATGTTTTTAGTGCACGAGCATAGCTGTGTCTCGGAAATGGTTGGCTTTGGGCAGTTCAGGAGGAGGACTCAATCTCATTCAGAAAGAAGGCTGGAAGCACAGGCTTTTTCTTTCACACAGGGTAAGATTAAGGGTAGTCCTGTCATACCATTTCGACTACCTTTCGTAAATTCGAATTTCTCTATTATGCATAATCATTTGGAGTAAAAGGGGAATGTAAATCTTGAGATTTAAAAGTAAAAAATGAACATTTTTGAGACACCTAATATTTTTCCTTTTGTGTTACAGGAAGGTGCAATTTCTCAGGTTGCCTGTTGTTTACATGATGATGATTATGTTGCTGTAGCTACCAGGTGAGAAACTCCTTTAAAATGATCTGATCTTTCCTAAATACATTTTATTTTATTTTATTTTATTTTATTTTATTTTATTTTATTATTTTTTTGAGAATGAGCCCTCATGCCAGCAGGGGGAGGGGCAGAGGAAGAGGGAGAGAAAGAATCCCAAGCAGGCTGTCTGCTGAGTGTGGAGCCCGATGCCATGCAGGGGTTCCATCTATGACCCTGAGATCATGACCTGAGCCAAAATCAAGAGTCCAAAGACACTTAACTGACTGAGCCACCCAGGTGACCCTCTAAATACAGTTTAAATTGACAGATATATTTGTATGTTTGTTAGGGTGGCCAACCATCCTGGTTTGCCTATGATTGTCCCCAATTTTAGCACTGAAAGTCTCGTGTCCTAAGGAAATCTCTCAGTTCCCTGCAAACCAGGACAGATAGATAGTTGGTCACTATGGTTTATGGAAAATGTCAGTGTGAGGCAACAATATTTCAGTGGCCTTAAAAGAGAAAGGTAACAGAGATAATTTAGAAAGTCTAAGTTCTCTTGTACTAGATAGGTGGACTAAAGCAAGGAAATTAGTACCTTGACTTTCTACTTTTTTTTTTTTTTTTGAAGAACAGGAGTTTGCATGTATATTTAATATAATTGATACTGTGATACAAAGAAATTGCACCTTTTTCACCATTGCCAAAAATCTGCCTCTGTGACTCATTTTCTTGCAGTCAAGGTCTCGTAGTTGTTTGGGAATTAAATCAGGAGCGTCGTGGGAAACCAGAACGAATTTATGTGTCTTCAGAGCATAAAGGCCGAAAAGTTACAGCTCTCTGTTGGGACACAGCTCTTCTTAGAGTTTTTGTAGGTGATCATATGGGGAAAGTTTCTGCCATCAAACTTAACACTTCTAAACAAGCAAAGGTAAGAATCAGTCCAGTTCTTTGTGTATGTGGGTGAGATATAAGATACTGTCTTACATAATTTCAATTGAAGGACACAATTATATCTATTATATTTCTTGGGGGACTGATCTAGAGCCCAGACTATTAATTTTGAGGAGACTTGTTTGTGTGTAGTACATATAGTAGCCTGGTTTAGCTTGATACTGTTGCAGGGTATCTTTTGTGAGTTAACTTCAATAATTTGCACATTGTCTATTACAGTACTCTGTAATTCACCTGTATGGCACACTTAAATTAAGCATTAATACTAGAGTATTAATAAAGTTAAGATGCGGGACACCCGTCTGCCTTCAGTTCGGGTCATGATCGCAGGATCCTGGGATTGAGTCCCACATCGGGCTCCATGCTCAGTGGGGAGCATGCTTCTTCCTGTGTCTGCCCCTCCCCCTGCTTGTCCGCGTGCTCTTGCTCTCTCTCTCTCGCTCTCTCTGACAAATAAATAAAATCTTTAAAAAAAAAATAAAGATAAGATGCCTCTTTTTTTTCTTTCCTTTTTTTTATTTTGAGAGAGAGAGAATAAATGGGGGTAGGGACAGAGGGAGAGAATCTTTCAGACTCCTCGCTGAGCTCAGAGCCCGATGCAGGGCTTGATCCCAGGACCTATGAGATCACGACCTGAGCTGAAACCAAGAGTTGGACGCTTAACTGACTGAGCCACCCAGGTGCCCCGATAAGATGCCTCTTTATTAGTTGTGTGAACAAAATGGGAAACATAGAAATGGTATCAGTTGTCCAGGCTCCTATTCTCCTGGTCCCTGTTTAGAAGAAACTCATGAGTCTAGGTATATTTTTTTCTCAGAATGGATGTAACTTACCGTAAATTGAACCTTAAAAGGTACCTCCTGGATTGTGTTCAACTGCCGGGGTCCCAGGCTTCCTGCTACAGTTGTTGGAGTAGAAGGGTTAAGTTTCAGGTTATCCTAACAGAATGCTCCTGTCTCTCATTAAGGCAGAGCAGACCAAATTCTTACTGTCCCTCTTCTCTAAAATTGTTGTAGTGGGGAGCTTGGCTTATTTCCACATAGGATCTTTGCAGGAAAGAAGAAATCTAACTACCATTGGCTTAATTATTTTGTTTTAATTAACACATAAGAATATTCTTCTGATTTGGCCATGGTAACCCATCAAAGTTACCTCTAGATTCCTAACATATTTTTGATCCCAAAAAACATTCGGAACCTTACAGGTAGTATAGCCCTAATTTGTCTTTTTTTCCAAAGGGAGAAGTACTGTTTTCGGTGTGACAAAGTTCTGTCACATGTTCCCAAACTTGCTTTTATCTTTGTCATTCCAGCTTCTAAGATTAGATAACCAGAAACAGAGCCTTAAGAGTTGTCTTCTACAGTTATGTAACAAAGTATTTCACAGCTTTTTAAATGAGTGAAACTTTGATATCCTAATAGGCAAATTAAATTTTGGCCCATTTAAAATTTTTATTTTGCTATCCAAAATTATTTTCACTTAAAAGGTAAAGAGAAAGAAATTGTATGGGTATGTAAAGATGAGTCTTCTTTCCTTGTCATGTCTCTTTTAGGCAGCTGCTGCCTTTGTGATGTTTCCTGTTCAGACGGTAACAACAGTTGACTCCTGTGTTGTGCAGTTAGATTATTTGGATGGAAGACTACTTATATCTTCACTTACTCGATCCTTCTTGTGTGACACTGAGAGGTATATTGACCAACCATGAGTCATAGGTTATGCAGAATTCTAGAACTCTCAGAGACTTAGAAGTCATCTAGCCCAAACCCCTTCGTTCAGTAATACAGATGCTAATGAGGAACCAGCTGTGTGCAAGCTGATGTTAGAGAATAGGAAAGACGGGAGACTGAGACAGTCCAGTGGGCAACTAAGACAGATGTTCAGTTAACTCCATGAAGTATGGTCAAAGGACCTTGAGGGAAGGCCCGACAAAGGCCTGTTTTAATATGGGGAATCAGGAAGTCTTCCTTGATTGAATTTGTTGTTGTTGAGATTTGTTGTATGTTTAATAGAATTTTACTAATGGGTAAAATTGGGTGAAGAATAATTAAGAGCTTAGTGAAGCTGACAGATATTTTACCAAAATCTCAAGGGTGGAACCAAAGGTTCAGTGAATGGCAAAGGAGTGTTTCTCTGAACAGATTGGTCTCTGAAACACCAGAACAAAATAGGAAACAACTTGGAATAAGTATTATGTATCACTGTGCTAAAGTTCCTCAGCCATCCTCACTGCAGGGAAATTTTCACTCCTGATTCTTTTTTCCCCACTACCATATTCTTCAGGACCAGCCACCCTTTTGAATATTTATTAAGGAAAATTTTGAGCATACATAAAAGAGTATTGTATATTGAATCCCCATGAAACCACTCAGCAGCTTCAATAATTTTGATGATGATTTTTGGTAGGCAAATTTGGAGTAAGAGGGGAAGGAAGGGACATTCTAGCAGGAAGGAACAGCCTCTTGGGGAAAAGTGAGAAAGAATTAGGCATATTTTAAAACCTACCAGCCTGGCTTAAGTAGGGGAGTTGGGGAAGATCAAGTTGGTAAATTGGCACCATAGAGTGACAGCCTTAAATGTCACATTAATTAAGTGGGTTCTCAGGTCATTTTAAGAAAGTGTGCATATAGAATATCAGGATTTGAAAATTGATGTCCTTAGAATTCTCCAGGCTTGGAAAGTCTTAATTTCCAGGAGTTTATACATCTCAATTAGAAGGCTGCTATTCTAGAAAGCAGGAGATTATTACAAAAGGTTTGAAGGAATGTATTCGGAGTCAGGGATGGTAGAGGGAAGGTTGGGGAGAAGGTATACTATGTATTTATTTTCTTGGATGGGAAAGGCATGTGGAAAGGAGGCCAGTTATAGCAGGTGGCAGGTGTCTGATACCAGAGAACCTAGCTGGACAGCAGAGAGGCAAGGCTTTGAGATGCACCTGGTCAGTTTACATGGAATTAGTGGGAAGGAGGATGTACTTGGTTCTGACTTGTCTCAGACAAGTTAGACTTCTCTGAAGTTAGACTTAGAGAATTGGAGATCATCTAGTGTCACCCTTTCATTCTTGCAGATCAGAAAGCCTAGGCATCCCAAGTGATAGAGCATGCCTACAAGACTAGAACTTTTCTGTCTCAATTCTGTGCCTCTGCTCTTATCTCACAGTTCCCCCAAAACATCCTTTGACGTTGGACCTTTGGCCATTAACTCCACACTTGAGATTTTTAAAGTATTAACTTCACCAAGTTCCTAACTATTTTTGTCTGTAGATTTTCAAGTTTTCCAAGGGACCCAATTTAGAAAGATACATGATAGACTTTTTAAAATAAAGAGCTAAATAAGTAGAGGTTTATTTTTCCTTCTGTGCAATGGAGTTGCTATTCATCATTTTCCCATTCACAGGGATGTGGCTAGAGTTGGTTATGAGAATAACATAGATTCTGCTGCTAGAATAACATGTTAAAGAAATGCCCACTTCCTGTTAACTGGAATTCAGTATGGGGGGAAATGGATAGTACAATAATTTTAAAAATACATTTATGTTTAAAATTTTTTGTTTGTTTCAACCTATATTCCCTCCCAACAAACAGCATTTTTTTTTTTTTTTTAAGTGGGCTATACACCCAGCATGGAGCCCAATGCGGGGCTTAAACTCATGACCCTGAGATCAAGACCTGAACTCTGAGATCAAGAGTCAGACGCTTAACCGACTGAGCCATCCAGGCGCACCAGCATTTTTATTTTTGAAAAGGGGGCTCTTAGTAACTAATTGAAGGGATAGATATGAATTTTCTTCTCCTGCCAGCCACTGGCTACTTTCTGTTAGTATTGTTGATGAGCAAGGTAGATCCCAGGAAGGAATAGAAAAAATAGAAACAAAGAACTATGGTATAGGGGAGAGAACATTGACTAATGGAGCCTGACAATATGATTGCAAATTCTGGCTCTGCCACTTTTTAAGCCATGCCATATGTTGGTTTCCCCATCCAGAAGGTGGAGATAGTTTTAAGGATTAACTAAGATAACGTATATGAAATACTTACTAGCCTTGTGCCTGTTACATATTTGAAAATGTAGAAAGCAAGGTTAATGAGCATACGAGTAAGAATGAGTTGCCTATATTTGTTCACTCAGCAAACATTTATTGCACTCTTCTGGACCCTTAGCACTGTATTAAGCATCATAGAGGATATAAGGTAGTCAAGAAATAATTTCCCAAATAAGGAACATAAGTAATAAATCCATAACTTCTTAGATGGCTCTGTATGCATTTCGAGGCACTTTCACATCCATGTTCTCAGGGTATGTACTGTTCTTACAGTTCATATACTAAAGCTGAGGTTACATTTTACTCATGAAACAAATAAGTACAGGGATATTTATTAAATTATGTCTAAGGTCACCTTGTAAAGTCACACCAGAGAGCATATGAGATCATTCTCTACTAGAAGAGTTTGAGTATATAGAGCACTGCAATGTCTGGTTAGTGCTTTCTGTAGGCCAGATGCTGTGCCTGGGCATTAAACTAAAGAAGAGCAAGAAATGGCTTTTGTCTTAAAGAAGGTCGTAATCTATTGTTCTAATAGACACAGTTGCCCTGTATAATGTGGTGAGTGCCCTGGGAAGCATGTAATTCAGCTTATGGGCATCGAAGAAGTCTCTTAGCGGAAGAATGATGAAGTCCTAAAGAATAAGGAAAGCAGGTTTTAGGATGAGACACCTTCACATTGTCACTTTCCATGTTCCCAGGCAGTGTACTAAGCTCTTCTGTCGATTTAGTTTACGTAATCATAAGGGAACAGAATGTTCGAAGTTGCAGAGTTTCAGAAGGACTCAGCATTTGGAGGAAAGAGTGAGGAGTTTACTGGGTGTTTGTAGTACGGGAATGGCTGGAAGACAGGGTTGGAGAGGTAGCTTAGTAGCTTCCATGGAGTGTCCACCTTTTACAGGCGATTTGGGATGGATTTTTTAAATAATTTGTCAATAGGATTTAAGGATGTATGAAGTGGTTTGCTAGCACTCATTTTGTAGATTTGAAAGGGGCCTTCTATTAATTATGAGCCCCTATTCTGTGGATAATAAACTGAGTACTAATGTGAAGTGGTTTGCTTCCTGTTATAGAAATAGTTAATGGCAAATCAAAGCTAGAGCCCTGTTTTGACTTTCCAAACTGCTGTTCTTTCCAGAGAGGACATTATGGGAGTGGTTATTATGGCCATGCTGCTTTGTAGTGCCATTGTTTTTGACTTTTTTTTAATAAGTAAACATGCTTTCTCTTCTTTTTTGGGGATTAGAGAAAAATTTTGGAGAATCGGAAGCAAGGAAAGAGATGGAGAATACGGAGCTTGTTTCTTCCCTGGAAGATGCTCCTCAGGCCAGCAACCCCTAATATATTGTGCTCGCCCTGGCTCCAGGATGTGGGAAGTGAACTTTGATGGGGAAGTTATAAGTACACATCAGTTTAAGAAACTCCTCTCGTCACCACCTCTCCCTGTGATTACTCTAAGGTAATGATTTGTATGGCTGGTAGGGACAATGTAAGGAATTTAATTGCAGGAGTTGTGTTGAAATCTCTAATATTCTAGATGAGTTAAAGATTTTACTATGCCTTCTAAGAGTGAAGGAGAATTTCTGTTAAAGACTTAGAGAAACCAAAAAGTCTTTAACCAGTTATCTTTGGTATGATTAAAGTAGATTGAACAGAGGCAGATGAGTTAGATACAGCAAAACTTTTCCTATGTAGGGAACAGCATACTATTATGTTGTGATTCAATCATTAACAGACTGTTTACTTCCTAGATCAGATCCTCAGTATGATCATACAGTTGGATCCTCCCAATCTTTGTCTTTCCCCAGACTCTTGCATGTTAGGTAAGTTTCTCCGTTTGATCTTTCAGAAAAAAAAAAACAAAAGCAAAAACAAAAACCACTTTTTCTCTTTGCTTCTTGTTCACAGGCAGTTAGCTTTTTATTTAAGATTTTATTTATTTGAGAGAGCGAGAGAGAGAGACAAGCCAGGAGTGAGGCAGGGGGAGAAGCAGACTCCCCGCTGAGCAGGGAATCTGATGCGGGACTCAATCCTAGGACCCCGGGATCATGACCTGAGCCAAAGGCAGACACTTAACCAACTGAGCCACCTGGGTGCCCTGGCAGTTAGCTTTGTTTTTGTTTTTTAAAGATTTTATTTATTTGACAGAGAGACACAGCCAGAGAGGGAACACGAGCATGGGGAGTGGGAGAGGGAGAAGCAGGCTTCCCACGGAGCAGGGAGCCTGATGTGGGGCTTGATCCCAGGACCCTGGGATCATGACCTGAGCTGAAGGCAGACGCTTAATGACTGAGCCACCCAGGCGCACCCCCGGCAGTTAGCTTTTTAAAAGGTTTTTGTACTAAACTGTTTTTGAAAAATTAGGAGATGCCTATGTTACATGAAGTGTTATAAGAGGAATAAAAAGATCATAGAAATATGCTGCTTTTTTTTGGTTTCAAATTGACCTCAACCAATTGGACAGTCTGTAATTGTCAGGGACATTCTGATAATTAGAGCTAAGAACTGTCGGTACTGTTCCTTTCATAATCTCCCCTACCTGGTGGGAGGTTACAGTGAAAGCAAGTCTCAGACTGAAGTCAGCCACACATGTGTATGTCAGAAACCTAATTGTAGAACTTTTCCTTGTAAGCTTGGTAAGCTTTCAACTCTGTGTCCTTTAGGTGCTCTGACAAGTACCTTGCATGAAAGATCTGCTTGAGGCACATATTCTAACCATATTCTAACATTTTTTTAGACGGGGAGAGCACAGAGGGTGAGTGAGAGGGAGAAGCAGACTCCCTGCTGAGCAGAGAGCCGGATGTGGGGCTCGATCCCAGGACCTTGAGATCATGACTTGAGCTGAAGGCAGATGCTTAACTGACTGAGCCACCCAGGCGCCCCACATTCAGCCATATTCTAACATCAGGGTTCGGCTAGCCTTCCAGTTGGATTAGGTGCAAAAGTCCACTATTAAGTGGCAGCACAGAGTGCCACCAAAGGCTGGGTTTGCCGATTCTTATATCTTGTTCTACACGTGTGGTAGTGCCGGTGTATGATTTCCAGCCAATCTCTGTATCTTGAACTCATTTCATCAGTGGATATTATTTCTAATATCCCTTAGACTAATGTATAAGATCTCTAAAGCAGATTCAGAGAATGTTATTTTAGAGGTTGTTTTAGGATAGTCTGATTGGGTTCTTTCATCAAAGGCTAACTAACTGCTCTTAGAATGTGATTTAAAAAAAAAAAACAAGTCTTGAAATGTTAACTAATTGCCCCTAATGTACGTATATGTCACACTGCCTACACTGACGTATTTAAAATTAAATTGTAGACAATTTAACATATTCCTAATTCGCTCCGAAAATGACTGAGAAAAGATGACTATTTGCTCATAATTAGATAAAGCATATTAGAAACTCTTGCTTTATGGCACTTATTATGATTTATAATTACATATTCATAAAACATTTATGTCTGTCTTACTCTTAGACAGTTGCATAAGGGCTTTGTGTCTGTTTTGTTCCTTACATTATTCTCAGCACTTGGCATAGTGTCTGGCACGGGATAGACACTTGCTGACCGTGGTTTGATTTGCGAGGAAGCCCTTTACCCAAGAGTGTGTTTTCTAATGGCAAGGCCGCAGTCGGCTTGGTTCTCCCGGTAGAGTTATTCCTTTGAGTTAAGCTATTTAAAGCTCCTGTTACAGTTTCTGCCATAGCATACAAAGCCCTTGATGATCTGGGTCTGCCTACTCCGCAGCTTAGGTAATAATTAATGCCACTTTGAAGCCTGTGCTGACTCCTCCAGCAGGATTAGATTAGACACTTACTCCCAGGCGCTATTGTCACATCTTGTTCATTCCTCTGTCACCACCCTTCTTTCACTGTACCATGAATATCCAAGCCAGCACCAGATTGTCAACTCCTTTGCTATGGGCTCGGTCTTAGACACACAGAAGGCTCTCAAGTAACAGCTCAGTTAAACAATTCAATAAAGATTTTTTTTTTTTTTTAAACATGAGTAGGAGGGCTTTTTGTTTGTTTACTTTTTTCCCCACCTATATGCTTGTGTCCAATGGTAACCTTTACTGTTACACCCACAAATCCCAAAGGAAGCAAATTTATATACTTTGTTTTCTTTTGGGCAAACAGTATCACTTTCCCTTCCTTGACTTTTATTTTATTTTATTATTTTTTTAAAGATCTTATTTATTTGAGAGAGAGAGATAGCGAGAGCAGGAACACAAGCAGGGGGAGTGGGAGAGAAAAAAGCAGGCTTCCCGCTGAGCAGGGAGCCCGACTTGGGACTCGATCCCAGGACCCTGGGATCATGACCTGAGCCGAAGGCAGACGCTTAATGACTGAGTCACCCAGGTGCCCCTCCTTTCCTTGACTTTTAAAGCAGTGCTCTTAGGCTGTGTCCTAGTCTGTTTATTATCAATGAAAGTACAAGGGAATGAGGGATGTATAAATTACAAAGTATGAGCTCACAGAAGCCCCCCACCCTAAGATTTCCTAAGGAATCTTTCCAAGCCGAGTATCAAGTTTAGTGTCAAAATCATGATCTTGCATCTCTACTCAGGGATCCTCTGGCTTCTTATTTTTTTCTTCTTTGGCTCCTGAACGTAGCCTTCTAGTTTTTCTTCCTTCGGATTAGCATTCTGACCATTTCTTCCATCTTTGTGTCAAAGATTATTTTCTCATAGGGACAGTGACCTTGTCTTACATTGGCAAAATGTTTAATATTTGTGTGAGGACCTAGTTCCTTTTAAATATCACTCCTAGTGTTTCATAGCCACATAGTACCATTTTTAGTATTCTTGGGGGTATAAATAAAAAAAAGTCCCTATTTTTTTGTTGTTGTTGATTAGAGAGTGCATGCGTGCACGCGTTGGGAGGAGGGGCAGAGGGAGAGGGAGAGAGAAGCTCAAGTCAGACCCCCAGCTGAGCATGGAGGCTGACACAGGGCTCGATCTCATGACCCTGAGATCACTACCTGAGCCGAAATCAAGAGTCAAACGCTTAACCAGCTAAGCCACCCAGGTGCCCCAGTGTCGTTCTTTTGTTGGAGAGATGTGGTGTTTCTACAAAAAGTTTAACAATAATAAAAAAGAAGGGTTGCAACAGTGCAGTACGTGACTAAGTGCCATATGAACAGGGTTGACAGGAAATAGGGTGAGTGCAGAAGGAAGAGCAGTTGCTGTGGGCTCTTGGAGGATTCTCAGAGGATTCCAGAGGGGAGTAACACTTCTGTGATCCTTGGGAGGTGGCTAGAGTGAGAGCATTATAAGCTGGGATGCCCTGACTGAGGGGAAGAAGCAGAGATGACCCATTGGTATATGAGAAATAGTAGCAGCCTTGAGAGAGTATATGAGTAAATATAAGCAGAGGAGTATGGAAAGAGATGAGCAGAGATGAAGAGTACCAGAGGACTGGAAAAGGTGGCCCAGGAAAGTGCAGTGTCCCAGAGTCCAGGGAGGAAGGAACAATCAGGAGGGTTGGCCCCTGCTTGAGCATCAAGAATAAAGGAAATAAGGAAGGGTTATTTGGTTTGGCACTTAAGAAATCTATGACTTTATGGAAATGCAGTATGTGGAATAGTCAGGGTTCTGGGTAATAGTTGGTGGGTGGGTCAGTGAGGGTAAATGAGGGAAGAAGTAGATTCTGTAAGGTGTAGAGTAAAATTTAGTCCACGTGTTGGAGCCAGACTTTCCTTGGGTCTATTATTTCATCTGAGTTTCAGGGGTTTTTGTTTTTGTTTTTATAAAACAGGGAAAAGCACACCTATCTTGATGAGTTGCCACAAGGTTAGATAATACAGAAAGAACCTTTGATAAAGATGCTGGCAGATAGTTGACCAGGAGTTTACAGACTTTTATTGCCTGCACACAACTAAGGGCATCAAAATAGTACTATCCCTAAATGTGGCTCGCTAGAGTGATTTGTGGTGGGGTATGTAGTTTGTTTTAAATGTGCCCTCTTCATACCAGTGATGGGAAGTTTAGCTGCTTTCACAAACATTAGATACAATACCAGCCTTTTCTTTTTTTAGAAGGTTTTTAGTGTATGTATCTAAATTTTTCCCAGTTTGGCACCATATTATGCTATTTTTTAAGGGGCTCTTGTTACAGACATAAAAGAGGTGTTAGGACTTGATTAACTGGATCACTGTTGTATTTTCTTTGTACAATCTCAGTTTAATAGCTGACGTGAGGGTCTGAATTCAGGGAATTAGATCATAAACTTCTGTATCCACGCAAACTAGAATTCTCTTAACTTCTTCCCTTTTCTTTTGTAGTGAGCACTGTGTGCTGACTTGGACAGAAAGAGGAATTTATATTTTCATTCCTCAGAATGTTCAAGTTCTTCTCTGGAGTGAAGTCAAAGGTAATTATATTTTTCTTCTTTATGTAATTTATTTTATTTTTAAGGATTTTATTTACTTATTTGAGAGAGAGAGAGAGAGAGAAAGCATGAGCAGGGTGAGGGGCAGGGGTAGAGGGCTCCCTGCTCCGACGCGGGGAACTCCGGGATCATGACCTGAGCCAAAGGCAGATGCTTAACCGACGGAGCCACCCATGTGTCCCCTTCCTTATAATTTTTAATCTCATGCTTGTGAAAGATTCAGTTATCGTAGGAGAATTCTTCTGCAGTGTGAAAAGTAGAAAAATAGACTGAGGTGGCGTTTCTTTTAAAGATTAATGTCGGGCGCCTGGGTGGCTCAGTCAGTTAAGCATCTACCTTCGGCTCAGGTCATGATCCCAGAGTCCCGGGAGTGAGCCCCACATTGGGCTCCCTGCACAGCGGGGGTCTGCTTCTCCCTCTACCCCTCACCCTGCTCGTGCACTCTCTCTTTCTCACTTGCTCTCTCTCTCTCAAATAAATAAAAATCTTTAAAAAAATAAAGATTAACGTCCTAGATGTTTCCCATTGTAATGTATTTCCCAAGCATACACTTGTGAATTTGTGTTCAGTTATTCAGTTTTTCATGGATAATATTATTTTTTATTTTTTATTTTTTAAGTAGGCTCCATGCACAGAACCCAACATGGGGCTTGAACTCAGAACCCTGAGATCAAGACTTGGGCTGAAGAGTCAGTTGCTTAAGCGACTGAGCCTCCCCTTGGTGCCCCTTCATGGATAATTTTAAATACAATTTTCACTTATTCTTAAATATTAGTAACCACTGCTAAAGATTGAATGGGTTAATTTTTTCCTTCTATTTACCCTGAATCTTTATCCCCATTATAAGTCTTGCTTTAGCTTCCGTTTTGTGTCTTAATAGTTTGAGGTTCAAGAAGACCTTGTGGGGGGTGCACCTGGGTGGCTCAGTCGGTTAAGCGTCTGCCTTCTGCTCAGGTCCTGATCCCAGAGTTCTGGGATCGAGCCCCGCATCGGGCTCCTTGCTCAGCGGGGAATTTGCTTCTCTCTCTCCCTCTGCCTGCGGCTCCCCCTGCTTGTGCTCTCTCTCTGTCAAATAAATAAAATCTTAAAAAAAAAAAGTCCTTTTGGGAACAGCATTTTACATAACTGAGGCAGAGAAAATCTCTGGGTTTTTTAGTTTAAACCAAAATGAAAGAAATCTTGCATCATTAGCATTGCTAACTCAGAGAATATATCTTATCCTTTTGGGTCATTTTCTACATTGTAGAAATGTAAGAAAGAGGAACCATTACTTACTGATCTGATTAATACTGATTTCTTGTGGATTAAGTTGCTAAGGTTGTCCCTCGAAAACAAGTTTGTTTTTTAAAAATTGACATATACAGTGTATGAGTTTAAAGTATACAAAGTATTGATTTGATACAGTTATATAGTTAACCCTTGAACAACATGGGGACTTAGGGCCATACACCCCTGCACAGTCGAAAACCTGCATGTAACTTTTGACTCCCCCAAAACTTAACTACTAATAGCCTGCTGTTGACCTTGCTATTAACGTCCTTTGTATGTTATATGTATTATTTGCTGTATTCTTACAATAAAGTAAGCTAGAGAACACCCCTCTGGTGACCATCAGTTTGTTCTCTGTAGTTAAGAGTCTGTTTCTTGGTTTGTCTCTCTCTTTCCTTTGCTCATTTGTTTTGTTTAGAAAGTAGCATTTTTTTTTAAAGATTTTATTTATTTGAGAACGAGAGAGCAAGAGAGAGAGAGCACGAGCAGGGTGAGGGGCAGAGGGAGAAGCGGGCTCCTTGCTAAGCAGGTGTGTCTTGGAGCTAAGCAGGGAGCCCGATGTGGGGCTTGATCTCGGGACTCTGGGATCATGACCTGAGCTGAAGGCAGACACTTAACCAACTGAGCCACCCAGGTGCCCCAGAAAGTAGCATTTTTAAACATAGAATTTTAGATAAGAGAGATGTGGTTTTGTCTCTTTTTTATTTTTGATCTTTTTAGAAGTGTCTAAAATATGATTTCTTCATTGAACTGCAAGTATAATAGAGATGAAATTCGGGCAAGCCAAACTCAATATAAAAAGTGAATTTATTAGAATAATTTCAGTCCTTACCAACATGGAAAAAGAGTATTTGGTTAACCTTCTGTGTGTTCACCCCTGTGGGTTTTGTAGATATTCAGGATGTGGCTGTCTGCAAGAATGAGCTGTTCTGTTTGCACCTAAACGGAAAAGTCTCACATCTTTCTCTGTTGTCTGTGGAACGCTGTGTGGAACGCCTGCTGAGGAAAGGCCTGTGGAACCTGGCTGCTCGCACTTGCTGTCTTTTCCAAAACTCTATTATCGCCAGCAGAGTGAGTCAGAGAGCTTACATGTCCACCTGGGTTGTTAGAACCACCCTAGCTTGTGGAAGTGTGCTACAAAGTTTCTTGTCTTTATTAGCCCTGTCTGTATGACCTACAGATAAAGCAGCAATAAATCCCTAAAGGAAGTATGACAGACAAATCTAGGAGTGGGTGGAGGGTAAGAAAAAGGGTATACTTCCCATTTTAAAAAAAAATTACATTTTCTCGGAAACTTACTTGAATTTCAGGCCTTGTTTTAAGGGGGATAATTGTGTATATGGTAACTCTTCATTCCTAAAATCATTCTCATTAAGTCTTTCACTAGCTTATTAAACCTCTTTAAAGCACCTTTGAGGTTTTATCTTCTCTGTTAAACCTCTTTCAGTATATTGGCCACTGAATTTAGATTTAGTTATAAATAGTAAGCTATTCTATTTGGTTTCTACTTAATCCTGTCATTAGGGAAGAAAATCTTTGACTGTGGATAAATTGGAGCATTTGAAGTCTCAGCTGGACGTCACAACCTATAATGATCTAATTACTCAATTGGAAGAATTGATCTTAAAATTTGAACCTTTGGATTCAGCTTGCAGCAGTAGAAGAAGCTCCATTTCGTCACATGTAGGTATTTTTACTTTTTAAAGGGTTTATCTGCACAGTACGGTTTTTCTTCCTTAGGTTGTACTCACATATCTCTTAAGTTCCCAAAGCTTACCTTCCTTTCCATATAGTAGATTTGGGGTGGGGGAGGGGAGTTGCCAAGAGGAGGCTTTCTTTCAGCTGTTGGGCAGCCCTTACGAAGCCTCCATTTAGGTGTGTCTTGGAGCCACATTTTGTTTCATCGTTTATTGTATTGTGTTTCCAGATGTACCTCATATAGCGTGCAGCTCAAGTTAAGTTGCTCCTAATACGTGATTTCGGATGCTTCATGCTAATTAGAGTCATAGTGCAGCTCAGGATTGTCTCCTTGCAGCCCCATTCTCACTGCCAGGACTCACAGAGGCAAGCTAGGGAAAGACGGGAGCGGGCTGTCATCAGTCCGTGAGTGTGAGCCAGCTGCCAGGGACCTAAACCTTGTTAAACCGTAGTTGTTGTTATTGACTTGCTCCTTACTCGTGTTGGTTGTTCTCTTTAAAAAAATTTTTTTTGTGTTATAAAGGGAAGTTTCACTTTGATTTTTGGGGGATTTTTTTTATTTTTAGGAAAGTTTCAGCATCTTGGACTCTGGTATTTATCGGATCATTAGTAGTAGAAGAGGCAGTCAGTCAGATGAAGACTCTTGTTCCCTTCATAGTCAGACCCTCTCAGAAGATGAGAGACTCAAAGAATTTGCCTCACCTCAAGAAGAGGACCAACCAGATCAGTGTTGGAGCTCACACGGAAATGAAGGTGATGGTGGTGTGCTTTGTTGGTTGCGGATAGGAAGCAGTTATTTTCCGTGACTTCTATTTGCCAGGATTAACTTGTGCATTGAGTTTTCTGTGTGGTGTTAATAATCTTTTTTATGTTGATAGACTTTCCACTCAGACCTGTAGATCTGCTTGCCACTGAAAGAATGGGTTTATGTTTAGTTCTGTTTTTCGCCCTCCTGTTTAGGCTGACATTGATACAGTCCCTAATTATGGTCATGCATCAAAGTGCTGGGAAAGTTAAGAAAGGAGGTCATTAACCAGTGAAGTAGAACAATTTTATCTTGACTAACCAAATTATTTTCCATCAGGAATGAAAAATTACTACAGTTTTGGGGGCCATTGCCTTCACTTTTCGATGTTCGAGTATTCCTGTGATGAACTGTTGAGAAGAGATTAATAGAGACTCTAAACCTTCTTTTTGACTTATGGGGATTCAGGGTTAGTAGGAAAATGAAGGTACCTGCCTAAGTGTTTTATATGTGGGCCATCCCGTGCATCTTGTAAACCTGTGTTCTGCTCATTTGTATCTGGGTCAGTTGTGATTTTGGTATGGAACCCTTCATTTCCTTTGGTTTATTCATTTCAGAATTTTTTTTAAAGGTTAAAAAAACCCTGTGTGATTAAATTTTCTTTTCCCCTCGATTCCATTCATCAGACAGTGGCTCTCATGTTCCTGTGACATTTGAGACAGATAAGAATGAAACTTTTCTCCCCTTCGGCATCCCGCTATCATTTCGTTCTCCATCTCCTCTTGTGTCTCTTCAGGCTGTCAAGGAAAGGTAAATTAGTCTTGTCACTGAATCCCGTTTCTTGTTTCACTTCAGTTGTCACATTAGGTACTTTTGTGCTGAGAATGGAAAGACATTTATTTAGTTAATTTATTTTTAAAAAGACTTTTATTTATCTGAGAGAGAGAATGCACGCGAGTGAGAGAGAGCACGGGCGGGGGGGAGGGGCGGCGCGGGGGGAGGGGCAGAGGGAGAGGGAGAAGCAGACTCCCCGCTGAGCAGGGAGCCTGATGCCAATGCGACATGGAGCTCGATCCCAGGACCCCAGGATCATGACCCAAGCCAAAGGCAGATGCTTAACTGACTGAGCCACCCAGGTGCCCCTGGAAAGACATTTTAAATGAGAAAAAATGGAAGCCTCTAGGTTATTTCTCATATAACCTGTTACCTGAGGCTATTAACTTCTCATTTCCGTCTTGGGCAATTTAGCTTCCCTCTTTGAGTAGTTGGATATTTGAGTTGTTTTAGAATGTGCCCTCCACCCCAGACAGAACAAAAGTATGAAAAATCTGTTTTTCCCTCATCCCTGATAGGAACAGTTTCTATATATCATTAGTCTTTTCTTGATCCTTTCTCAGTTTGGGCTCAGAATTGGAGACTCTTCAGAATTGGCATTCGAGTTTGAGAGAAAAGATTTTGTAAAGCTACTTAACTGCTTATCTGAGTCTTTCTGGATACAGTTTTATGGGTTTTTGTTTTGTTTTGTTTTTTTATTTTAATTCCAGTATAATTAACATACAGTGTTATATTAGTTTCAGATGTACAATACAGTGATTCAATTACCGGATGCAGTTTTGCTTGTAAAGGAAGATATATTGTTACTAGTTAGCCACTGAGTTTCATGGAGAAATTCTGCTGTTTCTCTGGCCAGGATGGGGCAGATGATCACATGGCCTCCTTTGCCTAAGTTGACAGAAACATTGTAGACATAGCTGGAGTTAAAGACTTTTTCTTTAGCGCTGAATCAAAGCAGTTTAGTAAATGAAGTGAATCCTTATTATACTGTAAATTTTACGTGGGCCTTATATGAAATATATAGTTGATTAGGGGAGTTGCTATAAGCGTAGTCTTTCTATTCAGTCCGAGTTGCCTTTCTAGGACTAACAGGAACATAGAGAACTCAGGTACTGAATTTTTTGTTCTTGGGAGTAACGAAGTTTTTTTTGTATTTTTTGGTATTTGACTTCCAGTGTTTCTAGCTTTGTGCGTAAAACTACTGAGAAGATTGGCACCCTTCATACAAGCCCTGATCTGAAAATAAGACCAGAACCCAGGGGTGATGAGCAGTTCTGTGAAGACGAGATGAGTCCAGTCACCTGCCCGAAGGAACAAGACACTGAGTAAGCTCTTGCATATAAATCTGGGTAAATGCTAGAGGACTCAGCTGGCATTTTGAAGAAAGCCTTAGACTCTGTGCTATTGGAGAAGGCACATGTATGACCCTGTTCATTGTAGATTGTGTAGCTCATAAAAAATGTGAATACCATAAAGTAAGTTTTGGAAAATGACATCTATCCATAGCAAATCTTTTGAGAGAGAGTTTTAATTTAGCACCTTTTTCATCTTTACATACCTTTCCTCTCCTCTAAATCTCTTCAAACTTCTGGGATGTTAGAGAAGAGGATTAGATAAGAGTAGGATGACCAATGATCGAGGCCCTGTCCTTGCTGTGCTTCTGACTGGCATGTGGCCTTGGGTAAGTCACTAATGCTCTCTGGCCTGTAAGATGAGAGCATTGGCATTGAGGTCTTGCCAGGTACCTTCTTAACGATATGCTGGTGGCATCGTCCTTGAGTAGTGGAGTGGTGGCAGAGCCCTTGGTCTGGCATAGTATGAAGTGTCTGTCCACCTGGTCTCTGCCCTAACTCACAGTTCAGGGGATCTGAGCATTAGAAGCATGCAAGCTCAGCACTAGCCCAGGGATTGAGAGCCCCACAGGCCCAGTGTATGTGGACAGTCAGATGAAATAGAATAGTTTCGTGAATCCATGTATTTATAGGACCAAAAAAAAAAAAAAAGTACAGGTATTGCTGTGGCATTGAAGGCAGCCCTCAGTCTGACCTTAGCCCCCCTTTCCAGCCTCATTTCCAGCCACATCCTTCCAAGCGCTCTAAATTCCACTCCAGTGAAGTGGGTACACTTCACTACCTTTCTTTATGTTGTTTCTTTCACCTGCACTATTCCCCCCACCCACCCCCCGTTTTTTCCTAACACATATACTGCCTCCAGGAGAAGGCATCCCTTGATTGCCTCATCAGAATAATTATTCCTTCTTTTTTTTTTTTTTAACATTTTATTTATTTTTTGACAGGGAGACAGTGAAAGAGGGAACACAAGCAGGGGGAGTGGGAGAGGGAGAAGCAGGCTTTCCACGGAACAGGGAGCCTGATGCGGGGCTGGATGCCAGGACCCTGAGATCATGACCTGAGCCAAAGGCAGACACTTAATGACTGAGTCACCCAGGCGCCCCAGAATAATTATTCCTTTTCCTGTGCTTTCATAGCACAATGCTTGTGTTGCTCTTTAGCATTTGTTGTATTCTCATTTATGTTATAGTTAGTTGTTTGCATACCTTTCTTTCTCACTTGAGTTTACTCATCTTGAGGCTGTGGACCAATTTTTGTACTCCTCTGTTTGTGTCATGTAATATTAGGTACAATACTTGCCACTTAGTAAGCACATAGAAACATTTGTCTAAGGACGCTCTAATCCCCTTTAACTCTTTTCACACTTTTCTAGGGGCAAAAGAGAAGTAATTAGTCAACCTCCAGAAGAAGACAAGCTCCAAGAGCTCAAAGTGGCGACAGCAGAAGCAATGTGAGTATTTATGAACAAGAGGGTTTTATAGTGAATGGGAATGACTTTGAGGTCATCGGTAGTGGTCCTGAGACTTGGGGGGGGCAGAGGTAGTCTCATTTGTAATTGAAATTCAGCAATTAGTATTAAAGTTAACACTCTGTATTTTCATCTTGCTGAGATAATTGTTGAAGAGTTGAAAAGTAACATTTATTCCCAAGAAGTATGTTTTATCCAGTAGGTTTGTTTAGCATGAAATAATTTGTTTTAAAAAAACACATGGAGCATAAATCGCATTATTTGTCTGTTTTGTGTAGGACCAAGCTACAGAACCCACTGGTTTTGTTTGAACCCACGTCTCTGAGGATGGTCTTACAGGAGTGGCTTTCACAGTTAGAAAAAACGTTTGCCGTGAAGGACTTTCCAGGTATTTCAGATACTGGCAACTCATCCACGCCATCAAACCAGGATGTGCTATTGTTTGACCAGTCAAAAAAGGAAATACTAGATGAAGATAATGAAAAAAGAGAGTCTTTAGGCAATGAAGAACCTGTTGATCCAACAGCATGTGAATCTACAAATAGTCTGAGGGAGCCCCTGGATGACATTTTCCAAGTGTGTTCTCCGTGCAGCATAGCTAACAGTCTTCAGAAGGACCTGGCTGAATTGACAACGTTGTGTTTGGAATTGAATGTATTGAATTCTGAGACCAAAAGCACAAGTGGACGTGTGGGCCACACTTCGCAGCAGTACTCTCCTGAAATTCTGGCTTGCCAGTTCATAAAGAAGTACTTTTTTCTCTTGGACTTGAAAAGAGCAAAGGAGAGTATCAAGCTTGGTTACGCTAGCAGTCCTTGTGTTTGGGATACTTTTATTGAAGGATTGACAGGTAATAATCAGATTGCCTTATCAAATAGAAATTAGTGTAGAGAACAATAGCATCTTAGCATTTTCACATTTAAAGAAAAAGACTTAAGTACAAAATCACTTCTATTCTGGGCAACCTCCATTCCGTTTCCCCCTCAGTTTATTAATTTTTAATACTTCTTCAAACATTGGTTTCATTTGCAATGGTATTATAAGAAATTCATTTTATTTCTCTCACAGTCATACTCAGAAAATGTATATAGCAATGTTGGAGAAGTTGGGGTTAAAGTAAAACGTTTTATAAATGCAGATATATAAAAACAAGAAAATCCTTTATGTAATTTACTAATGCTGAGATAATCTATGCCATTTATTGAGTACTTACTGTGCGTCAGATATCATGCTAAACACTTCGTAGGCATCATCTCATTTCTTCCTTACAAGTGTCTTCAGAGTAGGTGGTGTTATTCCATTTAATGGGTGAAGAAACTGAGGCACAGAGAGATTGTAATAGTTGAGTAGGCTAAACTGCTGTAGTAAATATCTCCTAATAACTCGGATACAATAGAAGTTCATTTCTTGCTCCTATCACTCCAGGACAGGTTCCAGGTCAGTGGGAAGCTCTCTTCCATGTGGTAATCCAGGGTTCCAAGTTTCTTCCATTTCTTTGAACTCCATCTTCCTGTGGGCTTGTGATTGAGAATGGATTGCTGTGTCCAGGGGAATGCATGTGGAAGGGGCAAACATGCTATGCCCTCTTAGGGGCCTGACCTTGTAATGCCTGACATCTCTCCTGTTCATGTTCCATTGGTGAGAATTTTATCACATGGTCTCTTTACCTGTGAAAGAGACTGGGAAATGTAAGCTATCCAGGTGTCTAGAAGGAAGGGAATGGTACGGGTGAAGAGCTTGCATGTCTGTCTCAGGGATTTTGGTGGATTAACAGCAGTCTCCATTTCACACTTGACTGAAAGTGTGTGTCATCCTCCTGTGGAAACCGGCTCTCATACTTCAGACCATGCATGCTCTTTCCACTGTATAGTCCCGTTTTTGAATAATTGATTTACCAAAAGTTAACAATCACTGTACAGATATATTTTTATATTGTCTGACTTAAAGATCTTCAAGTTTTCTAGAAACATGATCTGTAGTTATTGTTCTGCTTCAGTTCACATTTAGCAGTTAAAAGCATAAGAAATGATTTCAGTCTTTCTCTGAGTTGAGGTAGACTGTCTTTTACATGAAATAAGAAAATTTATTTCTCCTCCAGTAGGTTCACATTATTATGTTTCACATTATTACTTATTGGAACTTTGCAATATCTGTCTCTTACGTGATCACACCCAACCCTGAAAAGAGTCTGATCAGCCTGAGTGGTTGTTAACTTATAACCAGGGCTGGCTAGAGCCAGTGGGTTGGGTACTTTGAGATGATGCAGCTGCTTGCTTGAATTTAGGGGGAGATGTTTGGCTTAGCCCCCACCCAGTTATAAAGCTTGCCCTCACATCTCCAGCTGTAAATGCTGGTTGCCTTCTCTGAATTTGTTCAAGTAGTTACTGCCTGACACAATCCAATAGGCAATAATGAAACTGGGGAAAAATGATTTTTAAAAACCATGTATCAGAAATGGAAGGTTGGGTTTTTAGAAATGATCTGAACAGGTTCCACCTTTTTGCTAATGATGTAATTAAGGAAAACAGCTTTTGGAACTGTTCTTGGGGAATGGTCTTCAGAGCCAGTTGAAAACTACTTCAAAAAACTCATTTTAGGGGCTCCTGGCTGGCTCAGTCAGTGGAACATGCAACTCTTGATCTCTGGATTGTAAGTTTGAGCCCCACGTTGGGTGTAGAGATTACTTAAAATCTTAAAAAAAACCTCACTGTAGATTCATGTGTGTGTGTATTATTATATATATATTTTTTTAAACTACAAGTAGTTTTAACTAGATCGTCACTCACACTTGGCTGTAACTGATGTTTATTAAAAATAGGTGAAATTTTAACTTTATTTTGTTCAAAAAAATGGGCTAGAGGGCACTGGTTCTAGGAAAAATGACAAATTTGGCCTTGATGATATATACTATATATATGTGTGTGTATATATATATATACACACAGACATATATATTCTATTGATTTAGTATATAACACATATATTCTAATATATGTTACCTTTTTGAGGGTGATAGTGGCTTATATATTGGTTATGTGTTCTTTTCTTCTCTTGTTTAAAAAATTACAATGTGCTTTGCCTCCCAATTTGAGTTTAAGGTCTTTAAAAGTAGGGATTGTGTGTCTTGTTCTTTTTTTTGTCCTTCAATGCTTAAACATTGTGCCATGCACCCAGGAGGTCCATGACTGATGATTGTTGAATGAATGTATTGAACTGAATATTTATAGCTATGAGATGAAAGGAAAAGGTGTGCTTTATCTTTCAGAAATGGCAAGTTCCAATCCTACATATATGGAGATGGAAGAAGGAGACTTACCAACAAGATTAAAGTTATTGAATGATTCAGTTCCCTTTGACAATCCTTTGTTGATTGCTTATGCTGCCCGGTAAGTTGTCATATATGTTGTTTATATGAATAAAGCACGTATTTGTTTGTGTCTTAATCTCTAAAGTTTTACTCAGTTGCCTTGTTATTTTTATTTCTAATAAGTGCTTAGACATGTAACCAAGTTACATCATCTCACTGAAGTTTGGGACTAACTTGTTTTTAAATGCAGATTGTATGAGAAGTTTGGAGAATCTGCCCTTCGGTCCTTAATCAGGTTTTACCCATCTGTTTTGCCTTCGGATGTCATGCAACTTTGTCATCATCATCCTGCTCAGTTTTTGGCCTATTTAGACAGTCTGGTGAAATCGAGGCCTGAAGATCAACGGTGAGAAGGCGAGAACATTTGCAGACTCCCCTTTGCTTTGATAGGGCATTGTTTCCCTTTTAGAAGCCGTTGTAACGTTTTTACTGCCAACTGCCACAGAGCTGAGGCCCCTACTATGGAAGAGGATGATTACAGTCATTACCCTTCTGTCTCAGTCCACAACACACACTGTAAATGTGTGCAGACCACGTTCTCTTCCCTCCCCCCCCCCCCCCGCTCAGGGATTCTCAGATGATCAGAGTAAAATTAAAGTCCTGCTTCAGGTCCTCCCCTAAGACATAAGTTTCCTTGTTGTCTGGGCTGGTGAGTGGATTTATTGCCACCTCTTTGTTGATAGCATCCCAGCTTTTTGCGGGGTCTCATCTTTTTGTGGATCTCAGTTCCAGCTTTGCTGCTTTTTTAGATTGAGGCCTCATTGCCTATTTCTGCATGGCCCTTGGTTGTTGAAACTAGCAATATCCCCCCCTCCCACCACCACCACCTTTTTTCCTCTGATTGATTTACATGTGCCATACTGGCCTCCTTTCTCTCTCTGTCCCTCTTTTTTTTTTTTCTCTTTGGCACTTTGACATTTTCCTTATTATCTTGAGCTCACCTGTTCATTTAAAAGGCTGTCAGATTTTCACCTGCATTTCTAGACATTTTGTAGCAGAGCATTTTCATCTACTATTTTGATCCCCTAATAACATTTTCTTCACATTCCCACATTTTATGTCTCTTTTCTCAGCATGAAGATTGGTGATTTTGTCTCCAACTTTCTTTTAGGCCATCCTTCCTTGAGTCCCTTCTACAACCAGAGTCTTTGAGATTGGATTGGCTGCTTTTGGCCGTGTCCCACGATGCTCCCCCAAGCACAAGCACGATGGACAATGAAGGAAACCCCAGGTACAGAAGTTCTCTTTCTAAGCTGTGATGTTCTTCTGGAATGAAATGGCTTTATTCACATGTAGCATTCTGGGCTTTCTTCAGTAACAGCTGTGGAAGAGACTGACTCAAGTCACTATAGTAATGAGACAGTGTATTTCTTAGTGGTTCTGAACATTTTTTGAGTTACAGATCTTACAAGAATCTGATGATTCCTCTCAGAAAAATGCATATCCCTGCACAATTTTGCACATGATTTCAGGTTAAACTGACCCCCTGAAGCTCTTTCATGGATCCACATTAAGAGTCCTTGATGATTCAATCTGTATTAGAGGGAGAAAATTGTATGTTTTTTTCCTGGAAAATTTCTAGACATAGCTTGATTTGGGACTAAGAAAAAAAACTATTCATAAAAAAATACGCACTGATACATGTAATGTATTAGAAATGTTCCTTGTGTTTTCCTCTAGGAGAAACTTTTTAAAAGCCCCCCAAGTGCCTATCTTATATGCCTAGACAAAAGCTCTAGAAGGACATACAATGGCTGTCTGTGAGTGATGAATTATAGGCTTCTTTCTTTTGCTTTTGATTACTTAAAATGTCTATTTTTTAAAAATAAACAGGTAATCGATTTTACTGGAAAAACAGAATTGGCATAAATTAAAATTACATATTTGAATATTGTGATTAATAACCTCAATCAACCAGCAAACTATTCCCAAAACTTTAAGGACATATAAGCAAGCAAGCAAGCACCAAATGTTTACAGAACCACAGAGAAATTTTAAGTACCACCGTAGACTAGTGATAAAGAAGGCCTTTATCCTGTAAAAGGTATTTAGTGCCTTCCACATCATATAAATATAGGTAGCTGCCTATAGCTTTTACATATAGCTGATCCTGTCCAGGGTTTATGGCAAGAAACTAAAGAGGAATTGTTGCCCAAAATTTGGATGAGTGGAATACAGTGAGAGAAAAAGTATAACCAGATTTATATTTAACTAGATGAATGTAGTTACAAAACAATTAAGAAATAAAACCTGTCAGTGACAGATATACATATAAAAATTAAAATAAAAAGTAAAAGTTATTAAAAAATAAACAGGTATTGGGACGCCTGGGTGGTTCAGTCGGTTGGGCGTCTGCCTTCGGCTCAGGTCATGATCCCAAGGTCCTGGGATCGAGTTTCGCATCGGGCTCCCTGCTCGGCGGGGAGCCTGCTTCTCCCTCTGCCTGCTCTGCCTGCGCCTTGCCCTGTTTGTGTGCACGGTCTCTCTCCCTGACAAATAAATAAAGAGCTTTTAAAAAAAAAAAAAAGAATAAAAAATAAACAGGTATTTGTATAGGAAAAATAGCTATTTTTAATTTTTCAAAAGGCAAGTAGAAATGTTTGAAAAATACAATAGTAATGGAACAAATAAAATTAAACTCTGTTCTTACCTATTAGATGATGAATAAACATTTTGTAGAATGTATTTCCTATTCCATTTACTGAGAGCTTTTTATTTCACAGGCCTCATTCACACTTGTGTTCGTGGGGTTATAGCCAGCTGATGCTTCATCTCATTAAACTACCTGCAGATTTTACAACCAAAGAGAAAATGACTGACATCTGTAAGTCTCATGGGTAAGTGAGAATTGTTTAGAAGCTGAAGTTAAGATTAGAATCATCTTAGTTAATAGCTTTGTAGCAAAGGACTTGAATTGGTATGCTTTATCATTTGGGAATTCTCTTTACTACGGAAAAGTACCTTTTGTTTTAAGTGATAGTAGAGTAAACATCTTTTTAAATTTTGTGCATATTTTTTCTTTGTGTAGAAGAGACGGCCCTTGCTAATTCCTCTCTCCCACTGGTCCTTAGTAGCTAGCCCCAGTTCTCAGGCACTTAGGTGGTATTTAATTAAGCACCAGACTGTGTGATAAGTTACAATTGATGCAGGGTTCTCAAGAAGGGAGAGATCAGAATGTGCTCAGTAGAAGTGCTGGTGAAGGACTTAAGGAGGAGGTGAGACTTTGGAGGTAAAAGCCCTGAAGGCTGGACAGGATTTGTATTGATAAAGGAGCCCAAGAGGAGGCCAGGGCAGGTGAGAGAAACATCAGGAGCAGGAGAAACTGACATTGCTTTTTGTCTGGACCACGTATCAGTTCTTTATTGCTTGGCGGTGTTACCTTATGGCTCCACCTGGATTATCATCTTCTGGAGCTAGGGACCTGTGTCTTCCTTTTTCCTCATAATGCCTCAATTCGTGGTAGGTACTTGATACATATTTGTTCATTGATAATAAGAGATGAGACTAGTCGGGTGTGGTGGGTGATGAGATCATGTAGGACCTTGAAAGCTCATCAGAAGAATTTAGCTATCAGTAGAGACCTTTTAGACTTTGGGGTACAAAAATGACATGATAAAAATGGAGCTTTCTGGAGATCATTTCTGGTATCATACATGAGAAAGAAATGGGACGTTCTGAAGGAAAATGCAGTGAGACTTAAAGACAATGGGTATAGCAAATGAAGGAGGGCGAAGAGTCAAGGAAAACTTCCATAGTTTGTATATTTGGGGAAGAAATCTGAAAGTTTATAAAGTATTTAAGGTTACATATTTCATAATTGGTGCTTGGCCTCAAATGTCAGTATTTATCTCTAGCTTTTATTCTTTTTTTTCTTAAACACTCCAGATTGGGCTGTCTAATAGAACTGTCTATGATAATAGAAATATTCTACTACATCGTCCAATATGGTAGCCACTAGCCACTTAGGCTATTGAAAACTTGAAATATGGATTGGTCAGCTGAAGAACTTTTTACTTAATTTAAATTTAAGTAGCCACATGTGGCTAGCATCTACTATATTGGACAGCACAGCTCCAGATAAATTCACTGTTTTGATTCCTTTCTTCAACTTTGTTCTCTTTAAAGTTTCTGGCCTGGATATCTTTCTCTTTGTTTGGAGCTGGAAAGAAGAAGAGAGGCCTTCACCAACATTGTGTGCCTAAATGATATGAGCCTGATGGAAGGGGACAATGGTATGTAAATCCCAACTGGTTACTCTTGGTTGTAGTATTTTAGAAGTCACTGCAGACTTTTCAATAAAGAAATTTGGTGAACATTTTGAAGATCCTGTATGTAATTCTATAATTCTAGCTAGCTGTCAGATTTGTGGAGGTTTGTTTTTTTGTTGTTGTTTTTTTTTTAAGATTTTATTGGAGAGAGAGTGAGTGAGAGCAGGAGCAAGGGGAGGGGCAGAGGGAGAGGGAGAAGTATGCTCCCTGCTGAGCAGGGAGCCCGATGCAGGACTCAATCCCAGGACCCTGGGACTATGACCCAAGCCGAAGGCAGACATTTAACCAACTGAGCCACCCAGGCGTCCTAGAGGTTTGTTTTGTTGTTGTTGTTTGCTTGTTTTGTTCGTTTATCTCTACCACTTAGTATATTCTGAAATCATAATAACTTTTCTATTAACGAATGCTTACTGTGCGTTAGGCACTATGCTAGGTCCTTTTTCATTTGCCGTTTAAATGAGATAACAAGCCGTTGGCATAGTTACTGTTATTTCTGTTTTACAGAAGTTATAACTGAGGCCTAGAGGAAGGAGAGTCAGTTTCCCCAAAGCCATACCACTGGTGGAGCAGGTGTTCAGACCCAGGTCTGACTCTCTCTAAAGTTTGTGTTCACATTCTTCTCTCAGCACTAGGATTTTACACAGCCAAAAGTTAGATATCATCAAAGTGAACTTAAAGTGGAGTGGCAGTCAGCTTTTCCTAAGCCTTCACAGGTATTTAGATAATTAAAAAAAATTTTTTTTAAATTTTCATCAATCCAACACAGATAAAATGATAATCAGAAGGCCACGCTTTGACACACTGATATCTGAGGCCTGAGACTCTGTCTTGGCTGTTCTGTAGTGTTGCTTTATTCGTCTCAGTGCAAAGATGCCAACTGCGTGACATCAGGATCCTTCATTCAGCAGTGTGACCTACAGCCTGGTTCAGCCCTGTTGGTGTAGGAGAGGGAAAGTTCGAACAGGGCAGGGAAGCCAATTGACTGGCAAGTGTTAGCTTCTGATGTCCCAACTATTGCAAAAATTACTGAGATCATCTGTTTCAGAAATGAAGAAGAGGGCCAGGTGGTTCTGCAGGACTAGAGCTGTAGACATGGATACGCTCCTGAAAAATAACCAGAATAGTTAAGATAGACATGGTTTATATTTTTCAAGTTACAACACGATGTTTATTATAATAGATAAAAACTGAAAATTCAGGAAGCATAAAGAAAATAAGTATCACTTAAAATCTTTTCTGCCCAGATAGCCTGAATATTTTGTTAAAGTAATAATAGCAGCTGTTCTTACCCTTGGTATATTAAATGGGGGTCTTTTCTTGACACTTCTGTTTCCCCATAACTCATATTAATCACTCTTCAAGGCATGTTGGTTTTACTGCCAAATGTAGATCTCTTATCTGTGTACTTACTTTTGCTCCACCACCAGCTCCGGTCCTAGCTACTTGCCTAGATGGCTGCAGTAACCTCAGAATTAGTCGTCTGGTTTCCATTCTCTCCCACCTTTAATCCATTTGCCCTATAGCAGCCAGAAGCATTCTTTTACAAAAATTGGATGATGTGGCTCTCCTCCTTGAAGCCCCTTACGTGGAAGTCAGAATAAAATCCAGGCCTTTGTGCACTGTAGGCCTTTCTTTGAGTTCCTTGAATTCAAGTTCTGTCCTGTCTCAAGTGACCTTCCATGTTTCCTTTGTCGGAAATGCAGGCTCCTTCACCTTCCGCTCCTGACGCCCTGCCACCTCAAGCTGCCCGTATGTGAGCCACAGGCACGTGCTCTCTAAGCTTGCCTGGTCTTTAAACTCTCTGCTTACCTGTCCCATCCTAATGGAGCCCTTCTCAGATCCTCCCCCAAACCTGCCATTCTCTCTAATGGTTCCCTGATCTTTTTTTTTTTTAATACTTCATTTATTTATTAGAGAGAGAGAGAGCACAAGCAGGGGGAGTGGCAGGCAGAGGGAGAAGCAGGCTCCCCCCGAGCAAGGAGCCCGATGTGGGACTCGAGACCTGAGCTGAAGGCAGATGCTTAACTGACTGAGCCACCCAGGCACCCCGGTTCCCTGATTTTTATCGCACTTAGCCCAGTTTATACGTACAGATTTATTTCTGTGTTTATCTAAGGTTCTGCCCCCTTTACTAGACTGTGAGCTCCACAAGAGTGCAGGGCTCATCATGTCTGGTTGGTCCCTCACTGCACCTTGGGTGCCTAGCCTAGACTATACCTGGGAAATTCCTGAGTGAGCAAGTGAATGAAGAATTTTGGAACTAATTTTGTGACTTCTCCTTATCATTATTTATTCAGCAAATGTTCAGAAAGCAACTTTGTGTTAGGATGATGAGGTATGTTCTTAGGTTTTGGTATTAAACGTTTTCACAAACGGTTTTAACCATCTCCTATACACAGGCAGAGTTCTAAGGGCCATTAGAGCCGACGTGTGTGTTTCTGTATGTGTGTGTAGGTTGGATCCCAGAGACTGTGGAGGAATGGAAGCTTCTCCTACATCTCGTACAGAACAAGAGCACGAACCCCCAGAAGTCACCAAATGGAAACTTCAGTGATGGGCCTCCCCACATCAACGTGGAGAATGTGGCACTCCTGTTAGCTAAGGCCATGGGCCCAGATCGGGCCTGGTCACTGCTACAGGAATGTGGTTTGACCCTGGAGCTGTCAGAGAGGTTTACCAGAACCTGCGATATCCTAAGGATTGCTGAGAAAAGGCAGAGGTAATACTTGTCATGCCCTTTCCACAGGGGCTTGGGGAACATAGATGCTCACAGATTTTCAGAAGGGGGGTGGGGCTTTTAGAGATCATTCAGCCCCAGCCGGTCACTAACAGCTAAGGGGGCTGAGACTCATCTGCTGATGAAGGCGATTGAGGGATGAGCCTAAAGTAATGTGTTTCACAGTCATGACTGTGCAGATCAGTGTGAATACCCAAAGTTGACATGTACTAGTTCTCGAAGACAGTTACTAGTACCAAATGTCAAATTGTCTCAGGACTTTTTTGGTTTTTGTTTTCATCGTGGTAAAATTCAGGTAACGTAAAATTTACCGTCTTAACCATTTTTAAGTGTTTGGTTCGGTAGTGTTAAGTATATCCATATCATCTTGCAAAACTTCAACTTTACGCATTAAACAACTCCTCATTACCCGCTCCGTGCAGCTTCTGGCAACCACCTGTCTGCTTTCCGTCTCTCATTTTGACTGCAGTAGTCTCCCCTTATCCAAGGGGGATGTGTTCCCCAAGACCCCCAGTGGATACCTGAAACCACAGATTTACTGAACCCATATATGTACTGTGTTGTTTCCTATACGTGCATACTTATGATAAAGTTTAATTTATAAATTAGGGACAGTAAGAGATTAATAATAACTAATAAAATAGAACAGTTAAGACAGCATACCGTAATAAAGGTTATGTGAATGTGGTCTTTCTCTCTCCATTTCTCTCTCTGTCTTTCGAAGTATCTTACTGTACTGTACTCACCCCTCTTCTTGTGATGGTGTGAGATGATAAAATGCCCATGTGATGAGATGAACTGAGGTGAACGACATAGGCATTGTGACGTAGTGTTAGGCTATTCCTAACTTTCTGATGATATATCAGAAGGAGGATCATTTGCTTCTGGACCATGGTTGACCATGGGTATCTGAAACCATAGAAAACAAAACTGTGGCTAAGGGAGGACTACTGTATTATAAGTATCTTACATACATGGATTCATATGGTGCTTTTTTTTTTGTGACTGGCTTTTATTTCACTTAGCATAATGTTTTCAAGGTTCATTCATATTACAGCATGTGCCAGAATTTCCTTCCCTTTTAGGGTTGAATAATACTCCATTGTGTGGATATACCACGTTTCGTTTATCCATTCATCTGTCTTATGGCCACTTGGGATGCTTCTACCTCGTGGCTATTATGAGTAATGCTGCTCTGAACACGGATATACAAATGTCTCTTTGAGACCCTGCTTCTAATTCTTTTGGGTGTGTACCCAGAAGTGGAATTGCTAGAACACATGGAATTCTATTTTTAATTTTTTGAGGAACTGTCATACTGTTTTCCATAAGGGTTACACCATGTTACATTCCCACCAGTAGTGCACAAGTGCACCATTTTCTCCATATTCTCACCAACACTAGTTATTTTCTTTTTGATAGTAGCCATCCCTAATGGGCATGAGGTGAGAAGTCATTGTGGTTTTTATTTGCATTTCCCTAATGATTAATGATGTTGAGGATCTTTTCATACACTTGTTGGCTGTTTGTATATCATCTTTGGAGACCTGTCTATTCATGTCCATTTGCCTATTTTTTAATTGCATTGTTTTTTTGATGTATGAATTTTTTGTATATTCTGGATATTAACTCTATCAGATACATGATTCACTCTGTTGACTGTGTCTTTTGATGCACAGAATCAATCAGTTTTTTGAATCATTTAATTCTTTGTGGGTTTTAAAAAGTTTTTTATAAAGAAAAAACAATGAAAACTAAATGCACTTGTTTCTTTTCTTTCGGATTTCAGAGCCTTGATACAAAGCATGCTTGAAAAATGTGATCGGTTTCTCTGGTCTCAGCAGGCCTAGTGGAAAAAGATTCAGCAAATGTCACAATGTTTTGAGAAAAACTGAATCATGCTCCTGAACCTCCTGAGTGCATTTGCTGTTGAAGGAAAACCCTGCCACCTTACCGGGGGTACTTTTGTCAGTGTCTATAACTTCTGCATTTGTGGCTCTATCTGTGACCTCAGTGTTTCTCAACCAGGGTTGAATTTTGACAGGAATCAGTCCTTGTTTGCTGAAATGAAGTGCTCTGGAATCAGAATTTGAAAGTTCACAGCCATGCAGGCCTTATTCTGAACTACAGTATTATTTTCTCCTTGCTAGTGGATTGGGGGAATTATTGTGACTCATGTAGAGAGCAGAAGTTTCTCATCCTGGTTGCATGAAGACAGATAAAATAACTGACAGGAGTTGAATTCTTTTTATATCTTATCTGGAATAGTTGAGAAATTACTGAAATAAGACCTAGCGGAATGGAATTAGCACATCAAATAAGTGAAACACTGAAAATTCAGATTAGATATTTACATGAAATGACCCCATATTTAAATTGAGCTAATTTCAAATATATTTTTTCTCAGTATTTGACTTTTTCTAATCTGAACCTATATACAAATGCCTAATGTATTACTGGAAATGTTTTATCTCTAATCTTTCCTAAACAGTGGTCCAAAGGAATCATGCACTTTTTTAAAAATTATTTTTTAAAAGCCATAATAAAGGAAAGCTAAGTACTAACAAACACTGTAGTAGGCGCTTGTGCCAGGTACTAGAATGCCTTCCTCAGGCTCCTGTACATTTACATAGCATGTTACATTAATAATAAATGTAAAATCTGTTAAGAGATCTGTATCTATTAACATAAATAAACTCAATAAACACGAGTTTATTGTGAACAATTTGCAGGAAGGTGTGGGGTAAACTCAGTGTGGAGTAAGAAAAGCGTTGGATACATTGAATGATTCACTTCTTTTTTTCATTCGTAACACAGCCAGAGAGCTACAGACAGAAATGGCTGTCATACTTCCACATGGTATTCGGATATGATGTGACCAGATGGGTTGAAGGAGATTGTCAGAGAAAGGAGGCTTCACAAAGTTTCTTAGGGTTTTGGGAAGCATAGAAAACCTAACACTTCTGGTCAACAGTGGGTGTGTGGGGGGTATGTGTGGGGTGTATGTGTGTGGTATTTCCCCTTACCAAGCAGGTCTCTGACACCAGTTGGGTGACCTACAATTCAACCCAATTCTGACACTATTGACCCAGAGGTAGCATCAGATCCCACAGGTGAAGGGCTCAGTCCCAAAAGACTGCCCTCCATTTTATCATTTTTTTAATTTAAATTCAGTTAATTAACATATAATGTGTTAATTGGTTTCAGAGGTATAGGTCAGTGATTCATCAGTCTTATATAACACCCAGTGCTCATTACATCACGTGCCCCCCTTAATAATGTCCATCACCCAGTTACCCCATCCCCCCACCCCGTGCCCTCCACTTCAGACACTAATTGCAAGTCCCAGTTGTTAACTATACTTCTGACCAACTGGCTGTAAATCAGAGGTCCTCACGACCCCTTCCTTGGATTTGATGGTTTGATTAATTTGCTAGAGCAGTTCCCAGAACTCAGAGAAACAGTTTGTTTCCTAGATTGCCAGTTTGTTATATAAGGATATAACTCAGGAACAACCAGATAGAAGAGACGCAAAAGGCAAGATTTGGGGGAAAGCGTTAGGAGCGTCCATGCCTGCTCCAAGCTCCACCTTCTCCAAATCGCCACATGTTCACCAGTCCAGAAGCTCTCTGAATCAAGTTCTTTGGGGTTTTTTATGCCTTCGTTACAAGAGCATGGTTGATTAAATCACTGGTCACTGGTGGTCGAACTCAGTCCCTCTCTCCTTCCTGAGGTCAGGGGTGGGGCTTGGGGGGCTGGGCCTGAAAGTCCCGATCCTCTGAATCACATGGTTGGCTCTACCGGCAGCCAGCCCCCATCCTTAGGTGCGGTCCAAATGTCACCTCGTTAGTACTGCAAGACACCTCTGTGGCGTTCATCACTTAGGACATTCCAGGGGTTTTAGGAGCTCTGTACCAGAAATGGGAAGAAGACCAAATACATATTTCTTAACCGTCAATCACAGTATCATACCTTCCCACTAGCATCAGCTGGGTTTTGGCTGTAGTGGATTATGTTGAATGTGAGTCTGTACTAAGGTAAGGAGCAAGACCCCTCCCTTCACTGTCCGTCAGCTTCTGTCATTACATAATGACTGTCCAGAAGAGGGCCCAGAAGAAATCTCAGGAGAAGGACACAGCCTGAACTGGCCCAATTGTGCGATCATTTCCTGACAGATTGTTCTAAGGCATCTTACAGCAATCTTCATTTGCCAAAGGGGTACAGAGAAATTCCTAGCATTAAAAAAATAATAAAAATCACATCATCTGAATTTATTTTCCAAAGTAAACCAAGCAACCAGCAAAATCTCCTTCGGTTAAACATTTAAGTTTGAACAGTCAAGTTGGATATTAGGCAGTGTTTTCCAATACAACTTGTATCTTTCACTGGCCTAAAAATTACAGACAGTGATTCATGGTGGCCTCACTTTCAACAGGGCTGCAGGGTAGCGTAGTGGCTAAGAGCTTGGTGCTGAGGAGGCCTGTCTAGCTTTGAATGCTGCTCTGTCTCCTTATAAATGACTGTGGGGAAGTTACTTTTTTCTCTGTGTCCGTTTTCTCATCTAAACAATGGGGATGGTAGTAGCACTCAGGATGGTTTGAGAAGTGACGGAGGTCATGAATGTGATGAATGTGAAGCACGGAGCAGGCGCCTGGCACAGAGTACAGGGAGAGCCATCTCTTGGTGACACATGAGACTAAAGTGCAGGGCAGTAGAGCTTGTGACAGTGCCCAGGGAACACGTGTTAGCTGTTATGTGAGAGGATTGGAATATCCTTGCACCCAGAAGTGATCAGACCCGGGTAAGCTGGTTCATATGAATCCGAGAGAGTGGGAGCACCAAAATTGAAGGTAAGAATGTCCTTGTATGTGTTAAATGTCCCTGTCCTGCCCAAGGCTCCAAACCTTGTGATCGTCCTTGCCTCTCCCCTCCTCAACCCTCACGTGCCACCGCTAGGGAAGTCCTCTCAGTTCTGTGTTGGTGGTGGTTTCCACTGGTCATTCCCCCCCCCCCCCCGTCTCTGTTGCCGCCAGTCCACGTTCTCATTTCTTCTTGCCTGCCTAGACAGTCGGAGCAGTCTTAGTGACCTTTCTTTCTTCACTTCTAAACACTGCCTTCCCCCGCCCCCCACCACCACCACTCAGTCTCAGCTCCCTAAAATACAAGCACCTAGGCATCACCCAGGTCAGGTGATTCACAGCCCTGCCACACATTAGAGTCAGCACAGGAGCTTGTGAAAATACTGAGTCGGGATCCTGCCCCAGGCCTGGGATCTGTAGATCAAGGGTCTAATACAATCCTCAGCCGGCCTCCTACCCCCACATTGTTCCTAGATTTAGATAGTGACCCTTGTTTACAGATAAACCCATCTTGGTCTCATGGGAAGTTAATGAGAGGTCCACCGCCAGATTTCTTGTCCTTTTGAGGCACAGCCTTAATCACACCTCTTCCCAATCAGAAACTTTCGGTGGCTCCCCTCTGCTTTCAGAATAAAGCCCAAATCCTTGAGCTTGTCATTGAAGGCCCTCTCTGACTTGTTTCCAAATTCAGTTTCTCAGTTCGAGAGTTTGTCTCTCATCCTGGATTCTCTGTTTCGTGGATACACTCTGCATGTGGGCCTCTGGTTGGGCCCCTGCTTAAACCCTGAAGTGTCCTTCGCCCCAGTCCCCCACCTGCTAAATCCCACTGGGGTTCTGTGCCTTCAGATTCTACATGTCAATTTGGGTTATTTTACAGATAACATAAACAAGGGGCTGAAATCTCTCTTTGCGCCAGGAAACAGTAACTTTAGAGTGGGATCAGAGCTTTTCCTACCCCTTCATTTAGAAGAAATCTGCATACCCCTAAACTTCCTGAATAACACTACAGAGTTGGAACACAGTGCTGCTGTGTGGAGTCTGGAGTTTCCAGTCATCCCTGGTCTAATGGATCAAATACAGATCACAGAAGCAGCCCAGAAAAAATTCTACTTGGTAATTCTTTCCAGAGGGCTTAGAAAAATACAAACTGGCACCACTGTGTCCTAAGTACAGAGAATGTTTTCCCAGATAGTGTTTTTCCCATCTTGCCCAAGTAATACATTTTTCCAGATGGGCAACTCTGAATCAATGTGAATATTCAAACTGATGTTTCCCTCTAGTGATGTGGGCAATATTTATACCTGTTATCCGTAGGTAAAGCCTGGGTTTAGTGACTTAGTGTCAGGTTTTTTTTTTTTTTAAGTTTTTTTTTTTAAGATTTTATTTATGTATATATTTGAGAGAGAGAGAGCACAAGCAGAGGGAGAGGGAGAAGCAGGCTCCTTGCTGAGCAGGAAGCCCGATGTGGGGCTTGATCCCAGGACCCTGGGATCATGACCTGAGCCGAAGGCAGGCGCTTAACCGACTGAGCCACCCAGGTGTCCCACCACCATCTTGGAATTTTTAATAATTTCTGAACAAGGATCTCCACATTTTTATTTTGCATTGGGACCCACATGTTAAGTAACTGGCTCTGGCTGCCACAGGAGATCTGAGGTGGAGCCTAAGATTTTACGTTTCCAACAGGTTTCCAGGTGATGCTTCCTTGGATCACCCTTTGGGTAGCAAGGCTCAGTCTAAAGTCTGGTAAAGCAGCAACTTGGAAGGAGCCAAGGCCCCTGGCAAGTGGATTACTTGCCACATTAAGCGAAACATAAATTTTTGTATTCCTTAAACTTCTGACTTTTTTTTTTTTAAAGATTTTATTTATTTGACAGAGACACAGTGAGAGAGGGAACACAAGCAGGGGGAGTGGGAGAGGGAGAAGCAGACTCCCCGCTGAGCAAGGAAGCCTGACATGGGGCTCGATCCCAGGACCCTGGGATCCTGACCTGAGCCGAAGGCAGACGCTTAACGACTGAGCCACCCAGGCGCCCAAGCCTCTGAATTTTTGTTACAAGTGAGCTTTACTCTAATTAAAGGAAGTGAAGTAGAGCCAGTCTCAGCTGGTTCTGTTCTCAGTTTATTTAGGCTTCAATAATTTTGGAGAAAGCCTTCTGTGAAGTGTGCCTCCAACTGTCAAACACCAGCTCAGGCTCTCTGGTTGCCCCCCTCCAGTGCTAGCGGGTGCCCGACTGGAACAGCCTTTACGACCTTGGGGACTGGAGAGGAGAAGCAGCCAAAGCAGTGCAGCCCAGGCTGGCCCGAGTTCAGCTTCGATGTTTGGAGGCAAGCCCGAGCCAACAAAAACTTGCTTCCTACTGCCCTTGAAACTTCGCCCCACTGGGGACCTTGTGGCTCATCTATTCCTTGGATCCCCTAACCACGTAGACTTAATCTGTTATTCAAGTCAAGGTCCTTGTATAAAAAGTACCGAAGGATCCTCAATCTCTAACCTTCAGGCAGCCCTCCAACTATAACCTGGGGTACAGGGGAGAATGGCACGTCCACACTTACCCAATAGTGAGATCCAGAGGGCCCAGGGCCCATACAGATGGTGGCCCAAATGCCAGGCAGAGTCCAAGCTGTGAACAGGCTGGGGCTTTCTATGCACCGTTGCTGCTAACCGGCCCACAAACCGGCCTAGGTCTTGCCTAGAGCAGAAACATTTCCGTTTCTCCCCGAAACGATTCTGTCAGCAGTGGAGGCTTTTCTCTGACTGGCTTATTAACTGTAAGTCTCATCAGAGAACTGGGGAGTCTTACTATTATTTATTAATAACTGCCCAAGGAAGTAGTGGTGTAGGTTAAGGGAGGAGCCTCAAGTCGGCCTGCCTGTGTTCCAATCCTGGCTTTACCACTCGTATCTGTGACCTTGAGCAAGCTACTCAGTCTCTTTGTCCCCCAGTGTCCTCATCTGAAAAAAATCTACACCATAGAGTTGTGGCCGACTGGGACTAGAATTAGAGCTCAATAAATATTAGCCATTATGACTAGTACTATTATTCAGATATTCTTCTGGCCAATCCCAGTAATCCTGGTTTTTGTTTTTTAACCAAAACATAGTTTTATTTCACACTAAACATAGCAAGAGTTTTGCTTTTCTTTTTTCATATGGAGATGGTAATATTTTTTAGAAAATTCCCTATGCATAAGATAAACAACAGATTCTTTTGTTGTCTTATCAAGATAATACTAAACAATTTTTAAAAACGTCCCTGTGTAACATGGATATTATCTGAAATGACTGCATAGTATTCCATTTTATGTGTGCGATACACATTGTTTGATGAATGTTCTCTCCTTTCCCCCCCCGGACCCTAGTCTGTTACTTACATTTTCTTCCTCATACAATTTTTTAGTTGAGATACAATTCACATACCATAAAATTCACCCTAAGTACTCAGTTCAAGGGTTTCTAGTATATTCACAAGGTTGTGCAGTCTTCACCTCTGTGCAATTCCAGAACTTTTCCATCATGCCAAAAAGAAACTTCATACTCTTAGCAGTCACTCCCCATTACCCCTCCTTCCAGGCCATGGCAGCCACTAATCTTTCTGTCTCTGGGCTTGTCATTTCTGGACATTTCATACAAATAAAATCACATAATATATTGCCTTTTGTGTCTGGCTTTTATTTAATGTTTTCAAGCCTACATTTCATCCATGTAGCATGTATTAGTACTTTATTCCTATTATGGCTGAATACCATTCCACTGTATGAATATACCACATTTTGTTTAAACACTCATTAATTGATAAATACTTGAGTTGCTTCCACTTCTTGGATATTTTGAATAATGCTGCTACTTCCATCATGGAAGGGACAACACTTTTCCGTAATGGAATAGACACAATGAAAATAGATTTGTCTCCCCAGCATGCAATGCTTCTGCCGAAGTCTGTGGACTTACAGAACGCCTTATCCACCATCATGGTATTTATTTTACACAGTATTACTCCTGATTAAGGAACTAATTTTGCAACAAATAAAACGTGGCAATGGGGCTATCCTCATGGAATTCACTGGTTTAACCACGTTCCCTATTATCTTGAAGTAGCTGGCTGGATAGAATGCTAGAGTAATCTTTTGAAGACTCAGCTACAGTACTAGCTAGATAGCAACACCTTGCAGGGATAAGGCAGTGCCTCCCTCCCCATATGATATGTGCTTTAAATCGGTGTCCAATATATGGTACTGTTTCTCCCGTAGCCACAACTCATGAGTCCAGGCATGAAGGCAAGGAAGTGTTAGTGCCTTCTCTCACTATTAGCCCTACTGATCCACTAATGTGAGAGCCAGGCCCATCCAACCGGCCTCACAGAGGGAGCTGTGAGGGCTTAGTTCAGCCTAGCCAAGTTGACAACATGTAAATAAGTCATCACTGGGAGTCATAATTTTTATTTCTAATGAGAAAGCTTGCAAAGTATTGCTAGAGAAAATTATTTTTTCTGTGATAAAGTGAGATTATGTCAGTTTAGATGGTACTTTATTAGAGATTTTGCTATAGATTTGGATATTCATCTTTAAGAGAAACATTACCACGTTCTGCAGACCAAAACCTGTATCAAATATCAAATACCCTCCAAAAGTCCCGAACGCTGCTCCCAGGCCCGTCATCCCCTGCAGACTACTTTTCTTCCTGTTTCATTCATTCACTCAGTAAGTGTTTACTGAGCATCTACTATGTGCCAGGAGCTGTGGTAGGTACTCTGGATAATGAGGATGATATACAACAAGGTAGACCTGCTTTTTGCCCTTTGTGCTGGGTCCTGGGGACAATAATGTACGATAGCAGGTACACGTGAACTCCCTCAGGTTCCTCGTCCTCCCTCTCAAATGTTCTGCATCTCCTAACTGCATTCTCTTTACCTTCCTTTCTCAGGAGTAACTCCTTTCTCCTTTTCAGGTTAACCCATCATCTCTGACCTTGACCTCATCCCCTCCTTTTGACTAATTAGTTAAAAAATAAATTATTTCAACCATTTGTTCATTTAAGTCTTGAGGTTCTATTATGTACCAGATACTTTGCTTAGTGCCAGATATTTAAAGCTAAATAAGGCAGAAATTGTTACAGCCTAGGATGGAAGATTGGGACCAAGAAAACAAAACAAAAACAAAACGGTAACAGAAAAATGTAAAGCAAGAAGTGAAAAAGAACATCCTACATATTAGTAATAGGAAGGAAAGAATAGGAACGGTAGGCAACTCCGAGCAGCCAGAGAAGGCCTCTCTGAAGAGAGATTTCACATGAGACACACAGGATGAGAAGGAAGCAGCCATGGGAAGAGCAGATGGATCCAGTGTTCTAGGCAAACACACTGTGGCAAATTAGAGCTTGACTTTTTGGTGGGACTGAGGGAAGACTGGCTGGAGAGCCGTGGAGGTGTGATATAATGAAGGAGCACGTGATATCATGAAGGCAATTGAGAGCATCTTTCAAGAAAGCGGGAGAAGGCAGGTGTGCTGAACGTCGCTCAGAGGCCTACTGGGACAAGGAGGGATATGTCACTTGTTTGGGGCAACACGGAGGTCCTTGGTGGACAAGAGTTGCATTGCTGGAGTGCTGGGGACGGGCCAGGCTGGAGCGGATTCAGGTGTGAGTCAGAAGGGAGGAATCGTGTAGATGGGTGGCTCTTTCAACAAGTCAGACTGGTAGGAGGAAGAGGACAAGGTGCGAGAGTTGAGTGAGGGGGCCTGAGTCCGGGTGTCGGATGTGGTCATTTCCCGGGGAAGCCGTTGATGAGTGCCTGGACCGTGAGAGGCGGAGCGCCTCCAATGATGCGCGGGACGTGGTGCCTGTCCTTAAACACGGCGGGCATCTCCCGATTGATTGTAAGTGCTCTCCTGGCCATTTGCCCCTAGCGCCGGAGGTTCGGGAAGGAGAGAGAGGCCCCCTGCTGAAGCTCTTGGCCTTGTAGAGCACACCCCAGGTCCTGGAGGCAGACCATCCGCCTGCGGTCCTGGCTCTGCTCCCATTCCGTGTGCCACCCTGGACATGGTCCTAATTGTGTCCCTCTCCAGCTGAGAACTGCAAAGACTCTGTGGCTTACATCAAATAAGGTCCATACCGTATAGAGCACAGTTTGGCATCTGCAAACAAAGAAAATGGCAGCTACTCTAATTAATTCATATACGCCAGCCATCCACACCCCAGCAGAGTGGGGATTGCCTCCAGTGTGTGCCTCAGTGGAGGCTCTTACTAAATGGCGTTGTGTCTACGTACATATCTGGCTTCCTCTCTAGAACATTAGACCTTGTCAAAAGAAAAGTCATGTAGAAAATAGAATGAAAGTATTTTATGATTTTGTTTGGATGTGAGTTATAGGAGTTATGTTAGGCTTGAAATCTATCAGGGGAGCCAACACATTAAAGGAACAGAGGGGATGAGGTGAAGATGAGCCAGCAGGTGCGAATGAAAGCTCTGTGAGAGCCCCAAACTCTGTCCCAGAATGTAGTGCTGGGGCTACTAGGAAGGTTGTTTGAGGAAGTAGAACTTTTTTCGGGATCTGAGTTCAAGGACAGTAGGAATAAAGATGAGAGAAACTAATGTGAGAGCCATTCCTCAGGTAGGACCAAAAGGAACTGATTAAAAATGTCATCAGGGGGACGCCTGGGTGGCTCAGTAAGTTAAGTGTCTGCCTTCGGCTCGGGTCATGATCCCAGGGTCCTGGGATCGAGCCCCGCATCGGGCTCCCTGCTCAGCAGGAAGCCTGTTTCTCCATCTCCCACTCCCCCTGCTTGTGTTCCCTCTCTCGCTGTGTCTCTCTCTGTCAAATACATAAATAAAATCTTTTAAAAATATATAAAAATGTCAGCAGGGACAGGGGCTGGTGTTGGGGAGGCCAAGACATCAGATGCCAGAACCCCTGGGATTAGGCTTCCCAAAGACTAATGGAGAGGGGCCACTGAGGGACAAGGCGCAGAGGCAGAGAAGGGGACAGGACACAGGTGACTGGGCAGTGAAGAGATGGGGACACAGAGAAGTCTAGAAATAGCAACAAAACACTTGGAGAGGCCTCAGCATGCTGAGAGTAAGAGGCGGAGACAGTGTGAGAGGTCTTATCTGCCGTGCTGTGGATATCAAAGGGGAGAGCCCATGCAGACCCCTAGACGCCCTGGCAGACTGGAGACCCCGTTATAGGTGAGGGGCCAGTCAGGAGACAGAAACCAGGCAGTAATTTGGAGGGGGTGGTTAACATAAAGAATTATTACATAGTTGCAGAAGATTGGCTATTATGGGATAAAAACGAAGGATAATTCAGGACGGGCCCTCACAAGGCTGACATTAAGGTCTTGTTAGAAAGTGTGTGGCCATGGTCCTTTGCCTGGCAGAAAAAGTTTGCTGGGTGCCACAAGTCAAAGTTGATGAACAAGAAGGTCCCCACTGAGGTGACAACAAAACTCGCCAGATGTTGCTGATGTCACTAAGCCACCATTTCCTGACATGTTTTGTTCCAGGGAGCTTTTGTAGAGCAGTGCAAATAAGGTGGAGAAAAACTGCCTTGGACCCATTCCTCAGATGGCAGGGACAGAAATTGGTTTTCATTGGATTTGGAAGTGC